>NC_061510.1:118372315-118429594 GCF_022539505.1 Lolium rigidum
GTTCCTATTTTCACCGGAAGCATCCAGAACACCGGGAAGGACCGGAGGGGGCCACTGGGCCCCCGAGACCATAGGCCGGCGCGGCCCGAGGCCTGGCCGCGCACGCCATATGGTGTGGCCACCCCTTCGACCCTCTGCGCCGCCTCTTCGCCTATATAAAGCCTCAGTCGCGAAAACCACGATGCGAAGAACCACGATACGGAAAACCTTCCGGAGCCGCCGCCATCGCGAAGCCAAGATGCAGGGGACGGGAGTCTCTGTTCCGGCACCGCTGCCGGAGCGGGGAAGTGCCCCGGAAGGCTTCTCCATCGACACCGCTGCCATCTCCACCGCCATCTTCATCACCGCTGCTTGCTCCCATGAGGAGGGAGTAGTTCTCCATCGAGGCTCGGGGCTGTACCGGTAGCTATGTGGTTCATCTCTCTCCTATGTGCTTCAATACAATAATCTCATGAGCTGCCTTACATGATTGAGATTCATATGATGATGCTTGTAATCTAGATGTCATTATGCTAGTCAAGTGAGTTTTACTTATGTGATCTCAGGAGACTCCTTGTCCCACGTGTGTAAAGGTGACGAGTGTGTGCACCGTGTGGGTCTCTTAGGCTATATTTCACAGAATACTTATTCACTTGTTATGAATGGCATAGTGAGGTGCTTATTTATATCTCTTTATGATTGCAATGTGTTTGTATCACAATTTATCTATGTGCTACTCTAGCAATGTTATTAAAGTAGTTTTATTCCTCACTGCACGTGTGTAAAGGTGGCAGTGTGTGCACCGTGTTAGTACTTGGTTTATGCTATGATCATGATCTCTTGTAGATTGCGAAGTTAACTATTGCTATGATAATATTGATGTGATCTATTCCTCCTACATATGCATGAAGGTGACGAGTGTGCATGCTATGCTAGTACTTGGTTTAGTCTTTTGATCTATCTTACACTATAAGGTTACTAAAATATGAGCATTGAATTGTGGAGCTTGTTAACTCCGGCATTGAGGGTTCGTGTAATCCTACGCAATGTGTTCATCATCCAACAAGAGTGTAGAGTATGCATTTATCTATTACGTTATGTGATCAATGTTGAGAGTGTCCACTAGTGAAAGTCTAATCCCTAGGCCTTGTTCCTAAATACTGCTATCGCTTGCTTGTTTCTTGTTTCTTTGCGTTACTGCTTGCTGCGTTACTACGCTTGTTTCTTGTCTGGGCAAAGCACTTTTACAGTGCCGTTGCTACTACTTATTCATACCACCTGTATTTCACTATCTCTTCGCCGAACTACCATATTACCACCATCAACTACACGTCAGCAAGCTATTTTCTCGGTGCCGTTACTACTTGCTCATATTCATTCATACCACCTGTATTTCACTATCTCTTCGCCGAACTAGTGCACCTATTAGGTGTGTTGGGGACACAAGAGACTTCTTGCTTTGTGGTTGCAGGGTTGCATGAGAGGGATATCTTTGACCTCTTCCTCCACTGAGTTCGATAAACCTTGGGTGATCCACTTAAGGGAAACTTGCTGCTGTTCTACAAACCTCTGCTCTTGGAGGCCCAACACTTGTCTACAAGAATAGAAGCTCCCGTAGACATCAAGTTATTTTCACGGCGCCGTTGTCGGGGAGGAAAGGTAAAAGGTACTCACACTCGGATCTCGGCTACTAAGCTATTTTCGCTGTTGTAAGTACTCGAAGCTATTTCCTTTAGATCCTGCAATTGCATCTTTTTGTTTCTTGTTTACACTAGTTTGGCATAATGGACGACAATGAGCTTCTTATTCTATTTCCTGATTTAAGACATGGATGGTTTGATGCAAAAATTAAAAAACCTATGGAACCTTATTTGCATCTTTGGTAGTAATATTATTATGAACGCTTTGAACACCATGGTTGCTAATGATATGGAAAATTCTAAGCTTGGGGAGCTGGCTTTGATGAGCATGATATTTTTAGTCCCCCAAGCATTGAGGAGAAAATTTACTTTGATGATACTTTGCCTCCTATTTATGATGATTATAATGATATTGGTCTTTTAGTACCGCCTACTATGGAGGATTAATTTGATTATGATTACAATATGCCTCCTATATTTGATGATGAGAATAATAATGATAGCTACTTCGTTGAATTTGCTCCAACTACAACTAATAAAATTGATTATGCCTATGTGGGGAGTAATAATTTTATGCATGAGACTCATGATAAGAATGCTTTATGTGATAGTTATATTGTTGAGTTTGCTCATGTTGCTACTGAAAGTTATTATGAGAGGGGAAAATATGGTTGTAGAAATTTTCATGTTACTAAAACACCTCTCTATGTGCTGAAATTTTTGAAGCTACACTTGTTTTATCTTCCTATGCTTGTTACTTTGCTCTTCATTAACTTGTTTACTTACAAGATTCCTATGCATAGGAAGCATGTTAGACTTAAATGTGTTTTGAATTTGCCTCTTGATGCTCTCTTTTGCTTCAAATACTATTTCTTGCGAGTGCATCATCAAAACTGCTGAGCCCATCTTAACGGCTATAAAGAAAGAACTTCTTGGGAGATAACCCATGTGTTATTTTGCTACAGTACTTTGTTTTATATTTGTGTCTTGGAAGTTGTTTACTACTGTAGCAACCTCTCCTTATCTTAGTTTTATGCTTTGTCGTGCCAAGTAAAGTCTTTGATAGTAAAGTGAATACTAGATTTGGATTACTGCGCGTGAAACAGATTTCTTTGCTGTCACGAATCTGGGCCTAATTCTCTGTAGGTAACTCAGAAAATTATGCCAATTTACGTGAGTGATCCTCGGATATGTACGCAACTTTCATTCAATTTGGGCATTTTCATTTGAGCAAGTCTGGTGCCTCAATAAAATCCATCTTTACGGACTGTTCTGTTTTGACAGATTCTGCCTTTTATTTCGCATTGCCTCTTTTGCTATGTTGGATGAATTTCTTTGTTCCATTAATGTCCAGTAGCTTTATGCAATGTCCAGAAGTGTTAAGAATGATTGTGTCACCTCTGAACATGTTAATTTTTATTGTGCACTAACCCTCTAATGAGTTTGTTTCGAGTTTGGTGTGGAGGAAGTTTTCAAGGGTCAAGAGAGGAGGATGATATACTATGATCAAGAAGAGTGAAAAGTCTAAGCTTGGGGATGCCCCGGTGGTTCACCCTGCATATTTCAAGAAGACTCAAGCATCTAAGCTTGGGGATGCCCAAGGCATCCCCTTCTTCATCGACAACTTATCAGGTTCCTTCTCTTGAAACTATATTTTTATTCGGCCACATCTTATGTACTTTACTTGGAGCGTCTGTGTGATTTTGTTTTTGCTTTTGTTTGAATAAATGCTTGTGTGGGAGAGAGACACGCTCTGCTGGTTCGTATGAACACATGTGTTCTTAGCTTTTATTTTTCATGGCGAAGGTTGAAACTGCTTCGTTAATTGTTATATGGTTGGAAACGGAAAATGCTACATGTAGTAATTGGTAGAATGTCTTGAATAATTTGACACTTGGCAATTGTTGTGCTCATGTTTAAGCTCTTGCATCATATACTTTGCACCCATTAATGAAGAAATACATAGAGCTTGCTAAAATTTGGTTTGCATAATTGGTCTCTCTAAGGTCTAGATAATTTCTAGTATTGAGTTTTGAACAACAAGGAAGACGGTGTAGAGTCTTATAATGTTTACAATATGTATTTTATGTGAGTTTTGCTGCACCGGTTCATCCTTGTGTTTGTTTCAAATAAACCTTGCTAGCCTAAACCTTGTATCGAGAGGGAATACTTCTCATGCATCCAAAATCCTTGAGCCAACCACTATGCCATTTGTGTCCACCATACCTACCTACTACATGGTATTTCTCCGCCATTCCAAAGTAAATTGCTTGAGTGCTACCTTTAAATAATTCAAAATTTATCACCTCTGATTTGTGTCAATGTTTTATAGCTCATGAGGAAGTATGTGGTGTTTATCTTTCAATCTTGTTGGGCAACTTTCACCAATGGACTAGTGGCTTCATCCGCTTATCCAATAATTTTGCAAAAAGAGTCAGCGCGGGGTTCCCAGACCCCAATTAATCAACCTTCATTAATAATTCTCTTCACATGTTTTGCTCGATTCATCGGTAAGCAACTTAATTTTGCAAATAGACACTCCTTCATGGTATGTGAATGTTGGAAGGCACCCGAGGATTCGGTTAGCCATGGCTTGTGTAAGCAAAAGGTTGGGAGGAGTGTCATCCATAAATAAAATTAAAATACATGTGTAAACAAAAGAGAAGAGGGATGATCTACCTTGCTGGTAGAGATAACGTCCTTCATGGGAGCCGCTCTTTGAAGGTTTGCCTGGCAAGGGGGTTAGAGTACCCGCTACCATTCGTTGACAACAACATACACCTCTCAAAACTTTATTTTTATGCTCTCTTTATGTTTTCAAAATAGAAGCTCTAGCACAAATATAGCAATCGATGCTTTCCTCTTTGAAGGACCATTCTTTTACTTTTATTGTTGAGTCAGTTCACCTATTTCTCTCCATCTCAAGAAGCAAACACTTGTGTGAACTGTGCATTGATTCCTACATATTTGCATATTGCATTTGTTATATTGCTTTGCATTGACAACTATCCATGAGATATACATGTTACAAGTTGAAAGCAACCGCTGAAACTTAATCTTCCATTGTGTTGCTTCAATACCTTTACTAAGAATTTATTGCTTTATGAGTAACTCTTATGCAAGACTTATTGATGCTTGTCTTACTATTCATGAAAAGTCTTTGCTATATGATTCATTTGTTTACTCATGTCATTACCATTGTTTTGTCGCTGCATTCATTACATATGTTTACAATAGTATGATCAAGGTTATGATGGCATGTCACTCGAGAAATTATCTGTGTTATCGTTTACCTGCTCGGGACGAACAGGAACTAAGCTTGGGGATGCTGATACGTCTCCGACGTATCGATAATTTCTTATGTTCCATGCCACATTATTGATGATATCTACATGTTTTATGCACACTTTATGTCATATTCGTGCATTTTACGGAACTAACCTATTAACAAGATGCCGAAGTGCCGGTTCCGTTTTACTGCTGTTTTTGGTTTCGAAATCCTAGTAACGAAATATTCTCGGAATTGGACGAAATCAACGCCCAAGTTCCTATTTTGCCCGGAAGCATCCGGAACACACGAGAGCCGCCGGAGGAGGGCCCGTGGGCCCCAGACGACAGGGTGGCGCGGCCAGGGCCTGGGCCGCGCCCCCCTATGGTGTCGCCGCCTCGTTGACCCTCCGACGCCGCCTCTTCGCCTATAAGAAGCCCCTGGACCTAAAACCTCGAGACGGAAAAGCCACGGTACGAGAAACCTTCCAGAGCCGCCGCCATCGCGAAGCCAAGATGCGGGGGACGGAGTCTCGTTCCGGCACGCCGCCGGGACGGGGAAGTGCCCCCGGAAGGCTCCTCCATCGACACCACCGCCATCTTCATCAACGCTGTTGTCTCCCATGAGGAGGGAGTAGTTCTCCATCGAGGCTCGGGGCTGTACCGGTAGCTATGTGGTTAATCTCTCTCCTATGTGCTTCAATACAATAATCTCATGAGCTGCCTTACATGATTGAGATTCATATGATGATGCTTGTAATCTAGATGTCATTGTGCTAGTCAAGTGAATTTTACTTATGTGATCTCCGGAGACTCCTTGTCCCACGTGTGTAAAGGTGACGAGTGTGTGCACCGTGTGGGTCTCTTAGGCTATATTTCACGGAATACTTATTCACTTGTTATGAATGGCGTAGTGAAGTGCTTATTTATATCTATTTAAGATTGCAATGTGTTTTGTATCACAATTTATCTATGTGCTACTCTAGTGATGTTATTAAAGTAGTTTATTCCTCCTGCACGGTGTAATGGTGACAGTGTGTGCATCCGTGTTAGTACTTGGCGTATGCTATGATCATGATCTCTTGTAGATTGTGAAGTTAACTATTGCTATGATAGTATTGATGTGATCTATTCCTCCTACATAGTGTGAAGGTGACGAGTGTGCATGCTTGTGTTAGTACTTGGTTTAGTCGTGTTGATCTTTCATGCACTCTAAGGTTATTTAAATATGAACATTGAATTGTGGAGCTTGTTAACTCCGGCATTGAGGGTTCGTGTAATCCTACGCAATGTGTTCATCATCCAACAAGAGAGTGTAGAGTATGCATCTATCTATTCTGTTATGTGATCAAAGTTGAGAGTGTCCACTAGTGAAAGTCTAATCTCTAGGCCTTGTTCCTAAATATCGCTATCGCTGCTTGTTTATCGTTTTCCTGCAGTTACTACTGCTACCATATTACCACCATCAACTACACGCCGACAAGCTATTTTCTGGTGCCGTTACTACTGCTCATATTCATTCATACCACACTGTATTTCACTATCTCTTCGCCGAACTAGTGCACCTATTAGGTGTGTTGGGGACACAAGAGACTTCTTGCTTTGTGGTTGCAGGGTTGCATGAGAGGGATATCTTTGACCTCTTCCTCCACGAGTTCGATAAACCTTGGGTGATCCACTTAAGGGAAACTTGCTGCTGTTCTACAAACCTCTGCTCTTGGAGGCCCAACACTGTCTACAAGAATAGAAGCTCCCGTAGACATCATGGCTCTCGGTACTGGGGGTTTCGCGATGGAGGCTTTAAATAGGCGGAAGGGCAGGTCAAGAGGCGCCACGAGGGGCCCACACTATAGGTCGGCGTGGCCAGGGCTTGGGCCGCGCCGCCCTGTAGTCTGGCCACCTCGTGGCCCCACTTCGTCTCCTCTTCGGTCTTCTGGAAGCTTCGTGGCAAAATAGAACCCTGGGCGTTGATTTCGTCCAATTCCGAGAATATTTCTTTACTAGGTTTTTTGAAACCAAAAACAGCAGAAAACAGCAACTGGCACTTCGGCATCTTGTTAATAGGTTAGTTCCAGAAAATGCACGAATATGACATAAAGTGTGCATAAAACATGTAGATATCATCAATAATGTGGCATGGAACATAAGAAATTATCGATACGTCGGAGACGTATCAGCATCCCCAAGCTTAGTTCTGCTCGTCCCGAGCAGGTAAAACGATAACAAAGATAATTTCCGGAGTGACATGCCATCATAACCTTGATCATACTATTTGTAAAGCATATGTAGTGAATGCAGACGATCAAAACAATGTATATGACATGAGTAAACAAGTGAATCATAAAGCAAAGACTTTTCATGAATAGCACTTCAAGACAAGCATCAATAAGTCTTGCATAAGAGTTAACTCATAAAGCAATAAATCAAAGTAAAGGTATTGAAGCAACACAAAGGAAGATTAAGTTTCAGCGGTTGCTTTCAACTTATAACATGTATATCTCATGGATAATTGTCAACATAGAGTAATATAATAAGTGCAATATGCAAGTATGTAGGAATCAATGCACAGTTCACACAAGTGTTTGCTTCTTGAGGTGGAGAGAAATAGGTGAACTGACTCAACATTAAAAGTAAAAGAAAGGTCCTTCAAAGAGGAAAGCATCGATTGCTATATTTGTTCTAGAGCTTTGATTTGGAAAACATGAAACAATTTTGTCAACGGTAGTAATAAAGCATATGAGTTATGTAAATTATATCTTACAAGTTGCAAGCCTCATGCATAGTATACTAATAGTGCCCGCACCTTGTCCTAATTAGCTTGGACTACCGGATCATCGCAATACACATGTTTTAACCAAGTGTCACAATGGGGTACCTCCATGCCGCCTGTACAAAGGTCTAAGGAGAAAGCTCGCATTTTGGATTTCTCGCTTTTGATTATTCTCAACTTAGACATCCATACCGGGACAACATGGACAACAGATAATGGACTCCTCTTTAATTCATAAGCATGTGGCAACAATTATTATTCTCATATGAGATTGAGGATATATGTCCAAAACTGAAACTTCCACCATGAATCATGGCTTTAGTTAGCGGCCCAATGTTCTTCTCTAACAATATGCATGCTTAACCATAAGGTGGTAGATCTCTCTTACTTCGGACAAGACGAACATGCATAGCAACTCACATGATATTCAACAAAGAATAGTTGATGGCGTCCCCGTAAACATGGTTATCGCACAACAAGCAACTTAATAAGAGATAAAGTGCATAAGTACATATTCAATACCACAATAGTTTTTAAGCTATTTGTCCCATGAGCTATATATTGCAAAGGCGAATGATGGAATTTTAAAGGTAGCACTCAAGCAATTTACTTTGGAATGGCGGAGAAATACCATGTAGTAGGTAGGTATGGTGGACACAAATGGCATAGTGGTTGGCTCAAGGATTTTGGATGCATGAGAAGTATTCCCTCTCGATACAAGGTTTAGGCTAGCAAGGTTATTTGAAACAAACACAAGGATGAAGCGGTGCAGCAAAACTCACATAAAAGACATATTGTAAACATTATAAGAATCTACACCGTCTTCCTTGTTGTTCAAAACTCAATACTAGAAATTATCTAGACTTTAGAGAGACCAAATATGCAAACCAAATTTTAGCATGCTCTATGTATTTCTTCATTAATGGGTACAAAGTATATGATGCAAGAGCTTAAACATGAGCACAACAATTGCCAAGTATCACATTATCCAAGACATTATAGCAATTACTACATGTATCATTTTCCAATTCCAACCATATAACAATTTAACGAAGAAGAAACTTCGCCATGAATACTATGAGTAAAGCCTAAGGACATACTTGTCCATATGCTACAGCGGAGCGTGTCTCTCTCCCATACAGCGAATGCTAGGATCCATTTTATTCAAACAAAACAAAAACAAAAACAAACCGACGCTCCAAGCAAAGCACATAAGATGTGATGGAATAAAAATATAGTTTCAGGGGAGGAACCTGATAATGTTGTCGATGAAGAAGGGGATGCCTTGGGCATCCCCAAGCTTAGACGCTTGAGTCTTCTTAGAATATGCAGGGTGAACCACCGGGGCATCCCCAAGCTTAGAGCTTTCACTCTCCTTGATCATATTGCATCATACTCCTCTCTTGATCCTTGAAAACTTCCCTCCACACCAAACTCGAAACAACTCATTAGAGGGTTAGTGCACAATAAAAATTAACATGTTCAGAGGTGACACAATCATTCTTAACACTTCTGGACATTGCATAAAGCTACTGGACATTAATGGATCAAAGAAATTCATCCAACATAGCAAAAGAGGCAATGCGAAATAAAAGGCAGAATCTGTCAAAACAGAACAGTTCGTAAATACGAATTTTAAAATGGCACCAGACTTGCTCAAATGAAAATGCCCAAATTGAATGAAAGTTGCGTACATATCTGAGGATCATGCACGTAAATTGGCATATTTTTCTGAGCTACCTACAGAGAGGAAGGTCGGAATTCGTGACAGCAAAGAAATCTGAAACTGCGCAGTAATCCAAGTCTAGTATGAACTTTACTATCAAAGACTTTACTTGGCACAACAAAATACAAAACTAAGATAAGGAGAGGTTGCTACAGTAGTAAACAACTTCCAAGACACAAAATAAAAACAAAGTACTGTAGTAAAAACATGGGTTGTCTCCCATAAGCGCTTTTCTTTAACGCCTTTCAGCTAGGCGCAGAAAGTGTAAATCAAGTATTATCAAGAGATGGTGAATCTTCAGCGGGGTTTGGAGTTTTCTCAACCATGCATAGTATATTGGATACATAAGTTTCAGCGGCTCCCTTTTCATTAGTCTTGGGCTTGCTACTCTCATCAAACAAATTTTCAGGAACAAGCCAAGCATAGTTATTTTCTAGCGCTTCATTTATCGCTAGGAGCTTACATGGTATCGGCGCTTTGATCTCCCCACCATCATTAATATTATTAGTGTACTTTATTCTATCCATATCCATCTTTTCAAGGAGACTAACAAAATTGGTATAAGAACCAAGCATATCATATTTAGCAAAGACCTTTCTAGCCTCTCTTGCTATACCACAAATTCTCTAAGAAGGGTTTCTAAAACAAAATCTTTCTTTTCCCCTTCTTCCATATCACCAAGTGTGAGAAACATGTGTTGGATTATAGGATTGAGATTAACAAATTTAGTTTCCGAAATGCAAACTAAAGCAGCAGCAGCAATTTCATAAGTGGGAGCAAGGTCTACCAAGTGTCTATCCTCAAAATCGTCAATGGTACTAACATGGTTGAAAAATTCCTCTATATTATTTCTCCCAACTATAGACCCACGTCCTACCAGTATGTCTTTCGTGGTAAAATTAAAAGGAAACATGATGAATCAAGTAAAGTAAATGCAAGTAACTAATTTTTTTGTGTTTTTGATATAGCATGCAAGACAGTAAATAAAGTAAAGCTAGATAAAGTAAATGCAAATAACTAATTTTTTTTTGGGTTTTTGATATAGCAAACAAGATAGCAAATAAAGTAAAACTAGCAACTAATTTTTTTGTATTTTGATTTAATGCAGCAAACAAAGTAGTAAATAAAACTAAGCAAGACAAAAACAAAGTAAAGAGATTGGGAAGTGGAGACTCCCCTTGCGAGCGTGTCTTGATCTCCCCGCAACGGCGCCGTGAAAAAGAGCTTGATGGCGTGTAACTCACACGTTCGTTGGGAACCCCAAGAGGAAGGTATGATGCGCACAGCAGCAAGTTTTCCCTCAGAAAGAAACCAAGGTTTATCGAACCAGGAGGAGCCAAGAAGCACGTTGAAGGTTGATGGCGGCGGGATGTAGTGCGGCGCAACACCAGGGATTCCGGCGCCAACGTGGAACCTGCACAACATAACCAAAGTACTTTGCCCCAACGTAACAGTGAGGTTGTCAATCTCACCGGCTTGCTGTAACAAAGGATTAACCGTATTGTGTGGAAGATGATTGTTTGCAGAAAACAGTAAAACAAGTATTGCAGTAGATTGTTTGCGATGTAAAGAATAGGACCGGGGTCCACAGTTCACTAGAGGTGTCTCTCTCATAAGATAAACAACATGTTGGGTGAACAAATTACAGTTGGGCAATTGACAAATAGAGAGGGCATGACCATGCACATACATATTATGATGAGTATTGTGAGATTTAATTGGGCATTACGACAAAGTACATAGACCGCTATCCAGACATGCATCTATGCCTAAAAAGTCCACCTTCAGAGTTATCATCCGAACCCCTCCGGTATTAAGTTGCTAACAACGAGACAATTGCATTAAGTATTGCGCGTAATGTAATCGGTGACTACATCCTTGAACATAGCACCAATGTTTTATCCCTAGTGGCAACAAGACATCCATGATCTTAGAGATTTCTGTCACTTCCCGCATTCACGGAGACATGAACCCACTATCGAGCATAAATACTCCCTCTTGTAGTTACAAGCATCTACTTGGCCGAGCATCTACTAGTAACGGAGAGCATGCAAGATCATAAACAACACATAGATATAAATTGATAATCAACATAACAAGTATTCTCTATTCATCGGATCCCAACAAACGCAACATATAGAATTACAGATAGATGATCTTGATCATGTTCGGCAGCTCACAAGATCCGACAATTAAGCACAATGAGGAGAAGACAACCATCTAGCTACTGCTATGGACCCATAGTCCAGGGGTGAACTACTCACTCATCACTCCGGAGGCGACCATGGCGGCGTAGAGTCCTCCGGGAGATGATTCCCCTCTCCGACAGGGTGCCGGAGGAGATCTCCAGAATGCCCCGAGATGGGATTGGCGGCGGCGGCGTCTCAGTAAGGTTTTCCGTATCGTGGCTCTCGGTACTGGGGGTTTCGCGACGGAGGCTTTAAGTAGGCGGAAGGGCAGGTCAAGAGGCGGCACGAGGGGCCCACACTATAGGTCGGCGCGGCCAGGGCTTGGGCCGCGCCGCCCTTAGTCCGGCCACCTCGTGGCCCCACTTCGTCTCCTCTTTGGTCTTCCGGAAGCTTCGTGGCAAAATAGGACCCCGGGCGTTGATTTCGTCCAATTCCAAGAATATTTCTTTACTAGGATTTACGAAACCAAAAACAAGTAGAAAACGAGCAACTGGCACTTCGGCATCTTGTTAATAGGTTAGTTCCAGAAAATGCACGAATATGACATAAAGTGTGCATAAAATATGTAGATATCATCAATAATGTGGCATGGAACATAAGAAATTATCGATACGTCGGAGACGTATCAGTCACTACCCCGGGAGGAGGCCTCAATCGTGAAGGCGATGCGTGTCCGGATCAAGAATTGGAAGATCGTTGGTCTGACGGTGATTAACATGTACAACAGTTGGCTCGCCCGGTGATTGGCGCTGCTCCGCAGTCACCCCCACTACATGTGGGACTATAAGGAGCAAAACGACCCCACTCGCTCGACTGCAGTCGACTGGGACGTGGCAGAGTATACGAAGGCGCCGGGCAAGATCGTCGCGGCGACCTTCACATCTTCCGGCACGGAGCCCTAGCCACGCGTGAGGGAAGAAGAGAAATGGCCTGGGTTGGGCTTGCTCGGTCCGCGAAGATTCCTTGAAGTGTCGCACCCCATGCTCCGGCGTTGCAGGGAGCAATGCGACACCCCTTTCTGGGGCGACACACTAACGATCGGTGAGTCCCGCCATGCCAGACTGGCATAAAGCAGTCAGCAGATTGCCCTTTTTGTAGCGCTTTGCGAGTGCTATCTATGTTGCCCACCTTGTTACCCTCCCTGGCTTGCCATCTTCCACGTTCGCGTGACCTGCGTGAGAAAGAGAGAGCGGTCGATGACTACCGCCGACAGGATTACCTTCCAAGTTAGGCCTGGGGAGGACTTCATCGACATGGAGCTTCCCAAGAAGGCCAAAACGAATGGAAGAAGTATTGGTTCTACGCGTTGGAGATGACGTCCGAAGGCGAGCTGGCGATTCCGCGATACTCGCCGGAGCCGAGTACGCCTAGGCGTCTCTCCATTAGGTCACTGCCCCCGAAGAAGGCCTCAATCGTGAAGGCGATGCATGCCCGGATCAAGAATGGAAGATCGTCGCAAAACGACCTCACTCGCTCGACTGGGATGTGGCGGAGTATACGAAGGTGCCGGGCAAGATCGCAGTGGCGACCTTCACATCTTTCGACACGGAGCCCTTGCCACGCGTGAGGGAAGAAGATAAATGGCCTGCGATGGGCCTGCTCGGGCCGCGAAGATGCTTTGAATTGCCGCGCCCCATGCTCTGGTGCTGCAGGGAGCAATGCGACGCCCCTTTCTAGGGTGCCACACAAACGATCGGTGAGTCCCGCCATGCCAGGCTGGCATAAAAGCAGTCAACAGATTGCCCTCTTTGTAGCGCTTTGCGGGTGCTATCTATGTTTCCCACCTTATTACCCTCCCTGGCTCGCCATCTTCCACGGTCGCGCGACCTGCGTGAGCAAGAGCGAGCGGTCGATGACGTCCGCCGACAGGATTACCTTCCAAGTTAGGCCTAGGGAGGACTTCATCGACATGGAGCTTCCCAAGAAGGCCAAAACGAATGGAAGAAGTATTGGTTCTACGCGTTGGAGATGACGTCCGAAGGCGAGCTGGCGATTCCGCAAGTACTCGCCGGGAGCCGAGTACGCCTAGGCGTCTCTCCATTAGGTCACTGCCCCCGAAGAAGACCTCAATCGTGAAGGCGATGCGTGCCCGGATCAAGAATGGAAGATCGTCGCAAAACGACCCCACTCGCTCGACTACCGTCGTCTGGGATGTGGCGGAGTATACGATGGTGCCGGGCAAGATTGCCGCGGCGACCTTCACATCTTTCGACACGGAGCCCTAGCCACGCGTGAGGGAAGAAGATAAATGGCCTGCGCTGGGCCTGCTCGGGCCGCTAAGATGCTTTGAAGTGCCGCGCCCCATGCTCCGGTCTGCCGCAGGGAGCAATGGGACACCCCTTTGCGGGGCGCCACACTAACGGTCGGTGAGTCCCGCCATGCCAGGCTGGCATAAAAGCAGTCAGCAGATTGCCCTCTTTGTAGCGCTTTGTGAGTGCTATCTATGTTTCCCACCTTATTACCCTCCTTGGCTCGCCATCTTCCACGGTCGCGCGACCTGCGTGAGCAAGAGCGAGCGGTCGATGACTGCCGCCGACAGGATTACCTTCCAAGTTAGGCCTAGGGAGGACTTCATCGACAGGGAGCTTCCCAAGAAGGCCAAAACGAATGGAAGAAGTATTGGTTCTACGCGTTGGAGACGACGTCCGAAGTCGAGCTGGCGATTCCGCAGTACTCGCCGGAGCCGAGTACGCCTAGGCGTCTCTCCATTAGGTCACTGCCCCCGAAGAAGGCCTCAATCGTGAAGGCGATGCGTGCCCGGATCAAGAATGGAAGATCATCGCAAAATGACCCCACTCGCTCGACTACCGTCGGCCGGGATGTGGCGGAGTATACGAAGGTGCCGGGCAAGATCGCGGTGGCGACCTTCACATCTTTCGACACGAAGCCGTTGCCACGCGTGAGGGAAGAAGAGAAATGGCCCGGGTTGGGCCGAGAGGATGCTTCAAAGTGTCGCGCCCCATGCTCCGCGCTACTGGAGAGCAATGCAACGCCCTTCTCGGGGCCCCGCACTAACGATCGGTGGGTCCCGCTAGGCTAGCGGCCCGCAACGGCGTCCCACAGTTGTTTGCAGCGCCCCGGTTACAGGCGCCGCAGAAAAGGGTTATTTCGTGAAATACTGTCGCCGAAGGTTCATGTCTCGAATTTCTTCGGCGAAAGGAATACTGTCGCCGAAGGTTCATTTCTCGAATTTCTTCGGCGAAAGGTTTTTTTATCGAATTCCTAGAGATGAGCGAGCGAGCGCTGAGTCAGATAAAGCAGGAAGCCCAAGTGTTTGAAGAATAAAAAAAAAAAGAACAACAGCTGGATTCTCCCCAGCTGTCATCGTGGTAAGGCCCACACGACCAGGCGCCAGAAGGCAGCTGTTAATTCCTGCTCCCCACTTGTCATTGGGTACGGGCCCACACGACCAGGCCCAGCAGGAATGCCCCCTCAACATCTGGGTTACAAGTTCGCGCCACCGAACTCAGCGAGTACCGGTGCCAAACTTCGCTATATAAACCGGTCGTAATGCTCCTAATGTTTCGAGGTGGGACTAAACTACCAGTGCCGAACATTTATGGTGCCGTCCAATATGCCGTGCCGTGACGTTCTGATTCCTCTTCCATCCTCCTTCTCTCCCCCTCGATCCTTATTCCGCTGGTCGATCCTCTGCTGTTCCTCTCAATTTAGCCAGCTTTTGTTCTCCGAATCAAATTCAACCCACCCGCGGCCCCTCCTCTTTCTTTTCTCCCAATCAGTTATCCCCTTCTGTTCGATTCCATCCTCTGATTCAGGCCGCCACCAGCTCCTCCATTCCCTAATCCGCCGGATCTGCTCCTGTTCAAGTCTATCAAGCGATTGCATCCCTCTCCAAGTGACCGACAGTCGTGCGGGTGCGGTTGTTGCTCTTTCCTCACGCTCGTGCTGGTGCCGCCCCGGCTGATGCATTGGTGAAAGGCATCCTCATCCCTCTCCAAGATACAGGCTGCGACGCCAGCCGAGAGGGCAGCACCGCTGCTATGAAATTCGTCCGCGCAGAAACCGCATTTGTTCGTTACTTTATAGCAATCTTTCACTCGTCATGTCCTAACAATGACAGCTCATTTTTTAGCACTTTTTGTCCACAGGATGCAGATGAGTTCACCAATTCTATTACAGGCAAGTAGGAGGTTTGGGAGATCCTCAAACCAATGAGGAGACTTGCATCTCCTGGCCCTGATTGTTTTCTACACCTCAGCTTGGAGCTGGATTGGAGATGACGTGACCAACGTGGTAAGAAACTTCTACATCACAGGTATCCTCCTCGCCTCAACGACACAAACATTGCTCTTATCATGTGTTTCACTCTATCCCATAAACAACGGGCATCTTGTGTTTCTGGTTCTATGTTTAGTATACCTCAGTGGCTCAGCCTGAATCATCTCATGCTTAAGTCAAGCAAACTCCATTCCGCTGGTGCTTGTAAGGAGAGGGGGAGCACCTTGGTTTTGAGGAAGAGATTTAACAGTAGGGCTAACTTTGCCAGCATCCCCTCTAGTGATGTATGGGGAGGTGGCCCAGACCAACCTAAGGCTGTGTTCACTATTATAAGAATTTTCACCATGAGGCAGAATTACCCAGTGTATTTTCTGCTTATATGGACAGGCTGTTTTCTCTGAAAGAAACATATATATACTGGAGTCCTGCCTCTTATTAAAGAAAGGAGCAGAGTGTAGTAATACAACTTTTGTACGCGAAAAAATGACATTATTATCAATACATGCTCTGTTTCAACATTCCAAATGACCCAGCAAATTGCAGCCCAGACGTACCACGTAAAATTGCTCTCCAAACTTCAAGGCATAAAGGGGCGAACCCAAGCAAAATATTTTGACATAGATAAATGATATGAATTTTACTTTTCAGTCAGGATTGGGGCATGGATATATATTAATTTTTGAATGAACTCTGTTTCAGTAAGAACTTCATTCGCCATATCAACAGTAGAGTTTTTTTTTGACAAACTACAGTAGCCTTGCTACTGCATTTTTTTATATATTTTTGGGCTTAATGGTACAAATGTGCAAGAGGGCTGTACAGAAAAGGGCTAACTATAAAAATATAACAGTCTATCTAAATGAATCTATCAATCCATTCTGAAAGAGTTCGTATGATTTGTGGGTAGCTCTGTATTTGATCCATCTCGATTCCTCTTTGAAGACTGCCTTGGCTGGATAAAGACTTGGAGACTGGCTGTTGAAGATGAAAGCACCTAGTTTTCCAGATTGCATAGGCACGTAAGAGCATAATCTCTATATAGAAAGGTTGGTGTAACCTTTGCTTCATCCTAGATATAGAGTCAATGATTGTCTCATAGAAGGATTGGTTACCCCGTTAGCATTAAGAAGTAGCGTGTGCGCTGTGGTGGTCCATTGAGGTGTGGCACCCAATGCAGTGCAGTTGTGCCACAAAACATTTGCGAACCCAAGCAAAATATTTTGACATAGATAAATGATATGAATGTTACTTTTCAGTCAGGATTGGGGCATGGATATATATTAATTTTTGAATGAACTCTGTTTCAGTAAGAACTTCATTTGCCGTATCAACAGTAGAGTTCTTTTGTTGACAAACTACAGTAGCCTTCTACTGCTTTTTTATATTTAAATTTTTTTATGTTTTGTCCAGGAAAATGAAATTTTGTTCTGTTGTTAATATTTTGTGAATTTCCGTCCTTTTTCATGTATCTCTGAAGAATCAGTTAAAAGATAGTTGATTACAATAAAAGAAAACTAGCAAAATGAGAAGATAACTAACTCGTAGTCTGTCTTGAAATTGCACCATGAATCAATCATCACTTGATATGATATGTGAACTGTTTCTCCATGTAAACAATAATATACAGATTAGTGTCGAGCATTCAATTTGTCAACCAGTTTAATGCTTTCATCGTGCATTGCAATTTGTCGACCATTTCAATGCTTTCAAACCACATTCTTATCTTTCTTTCTTCATATACTCTAGGCCATCCCGAACCTGGAATTTTGGATCAGTCTGCCACAAAAAGTTAAGGTAATTTTTAAAAATTGTCTATTCTAAATAGAACATGCGTCTGTGTACGATTGATTCCCGATTGGTTCTTTTTCTCTAATTTACCTGGTATTTTATTCTGTACTTATTTTAATCCCCAGTACAACCAGAATTAATGATACATTGCTAAGACTCTTTCAAGATGAGTCTGTTGTGCAATTACGTATGCATTAAAACAAGTTCCATTGGTGATTTTGTGGTTTACATAGTGCACCCATTATAAAACTTCAGAGTTAATTTACTATGATAGGACATTTGACAGTCAAGAAATCTGACCTTGTGGCTTCTTATCTGTCCAGAGTGTGTTCCTTCAACAAGCAATCCAAGAATTCGCAGCAGAGATACCAGAGGGCCATATGCCCCTGTAAACCATTGAGAAGTAGAAAATCCGAAGAACAGTATTCGTTGCCATACAGTTAAAAGCATATGTGAACTGGGGTGAAAGCTAGCCATTTGATCTTATGTCAATATGTCAGGTACCATTAATAATAGCCCCTTGTATATTTGTGGTGGAATATCTGATTGACCTATTAATGAGCCAGTGATGACAGTTAAGTCCAGTAGGTCCTTACACTACGTACCTGCAGTGGGTTCCCTTTTACTCATTTTCTCTTTCATTTCCATGATGAAGGGGAAGCTATTTTTTACTATTTACTCACATGAAATTATCAGATTTAGCTCAACGCGAAGTGTGCTGGTCCTTGAATTTAGGATCATAAATCCATGATTCGTTATTCAAAGTTGATTGGTCTCTCATTCTCTAAACAACTTAAAGCTGTTACAATCGCTGGCTCCTCAGCGTTCTGACGGTGGATGCGTGTGGGCCTGTGTAGCTGCGTAGGTGGCGGCTGTTCCGCACTTGGCCGGTTCCGCATGGTCGGCGCTTGGCAGGCCAGATTTGGGCCCCTTTCGGGTGGCGTTTTCTTTTCCCACGAGCGCAGCGTTGTTCCCCTGGAGGTTTGACCGAGAAGGATTAGATCTTCTTCGCTCTGTTCTGCGATCTTGGAGGTTGTCGTTGGTTCTTCTCTTTCTCGGCAGATCTTTCCTGGTGGTGATCTTCTTCGCTCTGTTCGGCAATCTTGGAGTTGCTTGGCGGCGGTTCTTCTCTTTCTTGGCGGATCTTCCCTGGTTGTGCCGTGTGATGGTTTTTCCTGTCGTGGATCCCGTCTGGACGAGGCGCCTCGCTGGTGGGTGTCGCCCCTCTTCGTGCGGTCGCCCGGCCGGCTGGGCTGCTTGAGGTATTTCCTTGCTGTTCCATTCTTCCTCTTCTTCAGGTTTGCATCAATATGGATATCCAGGATATTGTCGCCTTGCGTGGTAGGTATTGAATCGCTGCTTCCTTCAGATGTTGTGGTTTCTATTGCTTTTCGATGTTGGATCTACCTGTTTCTTGCTTCGTGTTGTAGGGGGTAGGTTGGTGTGTCTGTCCGTTGCCTTATCTTTGCTTTTTTCCAGCTGTATTGTTGGTTGGGTTCTTGTGGAGGATGATGTGGGGTTCTGTAGAAGTAAACCACCATGTTTTGATTGGTAATGAGGGCTGGCAAGTGCATATGCAGTTGGCTAATCCTTGAGGCCGTGGAGAAGCTCTAGCTGTGTTTCCTTATTAGGGATACAGTGCCATATGTAGTTTGTTTTTACTAGATTGTTATATTTCTTTTTATGAAAGGAGTTAGGAAATTCATGTACAGTTGGCTCATGGTTAGGGGTACAGAATCGCTGAGGTTGTAATGAAACAAACAACCTCAATGATGGTGTTTGTTTTACCAGTTTGTTTGTTTTATTCACGTATCAGTAGCTTTATGTTCTACAGTTAATAAGGCTTATTGCGAGAGCAGGATGGTTGCTGCATTATTGTAAAAAAACAAATGAAGAGTGTGATTAAGTTAGTTTGTGGTTGTTGCCAAAGAAAAGGATTATGTTTATTAGTAGCTCGGGCCTGCTATATGAAACCACGTTTTATCCTATTAGATTTGTGCTTTATGTTATGTGTTTCTTGTGGGAGTAACTTTTTTTTAAAGGCACAAGTGTCTGACCTGATTGGACAGTGTTTTCCAGAAATAGAACTGGGTTCATTGCTGCGAAAGATGTGTGTATTCTTTTTTAATGTAAGCAATGGAGTTATGTTTTACCTTTGTTTTGTAATATCGCTGAGTCATCCTTTTAGTTTTTGAAGATTCTAAATTGTATTTTCAAGCGTAATGATGAAAGGAATATGTATTTTTAGGGACAATGGCATCGTTATTTGGTCAGATGCGTATTGTGAATGAGAGGGCTACTATTTTGTGCTGATGGAGTAGTGTTGTTGTAATACAAGCTTAGAAGAATTTCTACTGTCTTACATTTTTCTGGCTCATTAATATGTTGTCATCGGTTTGTCATATGCAGGCTGGCATGATCTCCTTATCCAGTTGAGCTTATTATGGAAAGGGGCCGGCGATTTGAGTCTGATGAGATTCAGGTCGTCACCGTGCCAGAGATGGTTGGCATGAATCCGCATGTTGCTTAGTATGCAATCTGTGTTTCTGAATTTGGACGGTCTTCTGTCCAGCTGCTCCACGGACTGCAATGCAGCTGCCTAAAACCTGATCTGGGAACACGTAGCCGCTATGCTGGTACCTGACGAGGATGATGTTGATAGCTAGGCGGAGGCAGGTGGACCGTGCATGTGGTCAGTGGCGGAAGTTCTATGGTCATATGCTTTTCTTCTTGATTTCTGCAGCTTGCTCTAGGTTTTGGTTATGGTGTTACAGTGGATATTTCTCCTTGATACAGACCGTCATGTGAGTGCACGCTGTGCTGCTGGCTGCAGGCGAGCTGGGCTGGCTGGGCAAGCAGAACAAGACACCCTTCGGTAGTCCCATGAATAACTGGATCAATTAGGTGAATTCTTGCTCGCTTAATTTATGTATGTTTTTCTTCCTCTATATCTCATTTCTTTCTCTTTGGTCACCGTATTATGCAGCTATAATTCTCTACTTCCATCTACAATGCACAGGTCAGTAGACACGGCAGCACTTCTAGAATCTCGATTTTGTTGTCAGCGACCGTGAGGTATATCCTTGAAAAATGGAACACTTTGTTTAATCGCTCTAGCTTAATATCCCACCTGAATTGTTGGAACCCATATGTGGCTCTTCTTTTTCCCAAATAATATTAATATATTGATACCTCTATTTGTTGCAATTCAACTTCATAGACAGAGTCTTCCGTTTTTACCAATATAATTCAATGAAATTCTTCTATAAGTACTTAACACAATTCTAATTCAGCTATGATGAAATCTTCATGTATTTACTTCATTTTCGTATGCTACATAAACAATTGCAAGATGACACAAAATATAGGCACACCTGAATTTTCAGTTATATACAAAGTACACCGTTAAAGATATCTGCTTCCCAGTACTTACACAGAGTAAGGATGCCACATTATTGCTATAACAGTTCCACACATATTTTCTATCATTAAAGATCATAGAAATTTTCTCATGCTGTGCAATTATTTGGTAACAAATTTAATTGGTTTCCATGTACAACTAACATAGAAATTTGGCCGCCATTTCAGGGAAACACAATGGAAATTTGTGTAACAGCCAATCGCATATTTCAATTCAGAGAACAATTGAAGGAAGGCTCAGTCTATACATTTGAGATGTTGTACGCACTGAAGAAGTACAGAGCCGCAGATCATTTTAAACGGAAGGCCATAGGCCCGGCTTTATATATAAAGCCATCACGGCAACCACAAAGTAGCGATACAACTCACACCACAAACTGGTACCTCAAAGTGCTGGTAACATAGTACAAATACGCCAAGTCTGGTGCCTAATACAAGCACAAAGATACAAGCACAAAGATGCAAGGAGACTAAAGAACGAAGAGCGGCATGAAGACGTCAGCGGCGTCCGCGTCCTTCATCCCGAATCCGCGCGTGTAGCCTCCTAAGCTCGTCCAGCGCCGCGTCCAACAGCGGTCGGTCCCTCCGTCTGACCAGTACCCTCCAGCTCTGCACGTAGATAGACATTTTGAAGAAGGCGTCAGCCGGGCTGGAGATGATAGAGCCCTCGATGGCTAGCTTGTTGCGAATGTTCCAGAGCGCCCAACATTGCGCAGCGAAAGTAAACCAAGCTATCCTACGGAGTCTACCCGACAGGCCGTTGGCAATGGCGACAAAGTCCGTAGCCCCTGCTGGGTTCCATGAGCAGGAGAGGAGCTCCCTAATTCCTGCCCACATAAAGACGGCCATGTGGCAAGTGAAGAAAATATGGTCACAAGTTTCCCATTCACCACATAGGGCACATCGCCCGTTCGATGGCCCGTGCCGTTTGACAAGTTGATCCCCGGAGGGGAGCCTTCCCCGGACAAGTTGCCAGAGGAAGACTCGGATCTTTGGAGGTACCCTAGTACGCCAAATATCCTTGAAGTGTGTAATTGTCCCGCCCCGGGACAGTTTGGAGTACATCGAGGAGGTGGAGTACTCGCCGGAAGGCTCCAGTGCCCATCTGACCACATCCGCGCCCTCGGCGGCAGGCGATAGGTCGAAGATCCTACAGAGGTTGTCCCACTCGACCCTCTCAGCAAGGCCAAAGGTGCGCCTGAAGCGAATTGTCCAGCCATCATTGGACCTAACCCCTTCCACAGTCGCGAAATGGTTGTCGCAGCATGCGAAAAGACGAGGGAAGGTAAAGCGAAGGGGCCCCGTGCCCGTCCACCAATCCAGCCAGAAGTAGGTCCTCCGCCCACTGCGAACCTGGTGCTTCGCTCCCAGTTTGAAGTACCATTTGATCTTCTGGATGGCGTTCCAGAACTGTGATCCTTTGGTGGGCACTGCCGGGGAGAAAAGGTCGTGGTCCCCCAGGTACTTGGCCCGAAGAAGGTCTGCCCATAGGCCTTCCTCATTTTGATAGATCTTCCAAATCCATTTCAACATGAGGGCGATGTTCATGAACTTGGTGTTGAGGACTCCCAGTCCTCCAAACGCCCGAGGTTTGCACACCGTGGCCCAGTCCACCATGTGGTACTTCCGCTTGGGACCCGCTCCTTCCCAAAAGAAGCGGGAGCGGTGTTTGTCCATTACGGCGTGGGTCGTGTCATGCGGCAAGTAAAGACCCATAGCAAAGAGCGGTAGGCTGGATAGGCAAGAGTTGGTGAGCTCCGGCCGCCGGCGGCGGCAAGGAAAAGACCTTGCCGGGGCTCTACCACGTGGCCGACCTTCTCGGTGAGGAAGTTCCGGTCAGCCACCGAGAGGGGGCGGTCGGCGACGAGAAGGCCGAGGTAGTGCAACGGCAGGCTCCCCGGCCTGCGGTTAAGAGCGTCGACCACTCTTTGACGCTCCAGATCGTCGACCCCAGTCACGACGGCTTCGCTCTTAGCGAAGTTGATCTTAAGGCCTGACATGTTCTCAAAGCAGAGAAGCAGGAACTTAAGATTGGCCAACCCGGCATCAGAAGGTTCGATCAGAATCAGGGTGTCATCCGCATATTGAAGATGGGTTATCCCCCCAGGGATAAGGTGGGGCACCACACCCTTGAGATGCCCAGAGCTGGTGGCTCTGGCGATGATAGCCGCCAGGGAATCCACCATGAAGTCGAACAGGATCGGGGAGAGAGGGTCCCCTTGTCTCACACCCCGAGCGTTCCGGAAGTTCTCCCCAATAACCCCGTTCACGTTGACCGCAGTATGGCCACCCGAGACCAGCTGCATAAGCCGATGAACAATCATGGGGGAGAAGCCCTTTCTCAGCAGAACTTCACGAAGGAAATCCCAGCTGACTCGATCGAAGGCTTTCTCGAAGTCAAGCTTGAGAAGAAGGCCCTTGAGTTTCTTAACCCTCAACTCATGGGCGATTTCGTGGAGGGCGAGCACACCCTCGTGCAGGCACCTCCCTTTGATGAAGGCCGATTGGCTGCGGTCAATGGTCCTATGCGCCAGGGGGGCGAGTCGGGTAGCGTAAGCCTTGGCAATAAATTTAAAAATAACGTTGATAAGAGCGATAGGCCTAAACTGCTTGATGGTGTCTGCTCCTTGAACTTTCGGGATAAGAGAGATGACTCCAAAGTTAAGACGAGCGATGTTGACCCTCCCTAGGGCGAAATCATTAAGAATCTGGAGAATGGGGCCTTTCAGTATGTCCCGGAATTTCTTGAAGAAGAGGACCGGCAACCCATCAGGCCCCGGTGCTGAGTCCGGCTTCATGCCCGCGAGCACCTCGTCCAGCTCATCCGGAGTGAAAGTAAGTTCCAAACTCCTGTTCTCCTCTTCGAAATCCTGCGGGCGGGAGGCCGGAGGTCTCGGGCTAGGGAGAAAGCCCTTTCCTCCCCGGCGGCGCCCATAAGCCCACGATAGAATTGGTAGACATGCCTCATTAACTCGGGCTGTTCCGAGATCTCCCCGTCATCGGTCAACAGGCGAGGAATGAGGCACTTCCTGCGCCTACCGTTGGCGAAGGCGTGGAAGAAGGCCGTGCAAGAGTCTCCTTTGAGAGTCCATTGGAGTCTGCTGCGCTGCCTCCAGTATTCTTCCTCTACGCCGTCCAGGTGGACAAGCTGATCCTCAAGGAAATAACGGAGAGTCCAGCCTTCCTCGTCGAGGCCGGAGGAATCAGCCAGAACGTCCAACTCCTTGAGCTGTGAGAGGAGGTTATCCCTTGCCTCCCTCTTCATCTTGCCCAAATTGGCACCCCACCCGCGAAGGTGTTGGCGTAGGCACCTCGCGATACACTGCTAGAGGTCAATGCTGCATCTATGAGGGCCCCTCTCCTGAATGCAGAGGATTAGCTTATCCTTAACCATCTGATCGAAGCCGGCTACCCTCAGCCACCAAGATTGGAAGAAGAACCTCGTCGGCCGACGAATCCCTTCTTCGCCGTCGTCGAGGAGGAGGGGGTTATGGTCAGAACCCACTCGAGTGACCGCCGTCAGAGAGCACAGAGGGAATAGCGTCTCCCAAGAGGTGGAGACGAAAACCCTGTCCAGGACCGAGCGGATGGGCGAGAGCTGCTTGTTGGTCCAGGTGAACCTGGACCCAGTCCTGTGGAGCTCCCTAAGGCAGAGATTAGCAATGACATTGTTAAATTGGCGCACCCTTGGCCAATTGATATTGTCATTACTCTTGTCCCCTGGCCCACGAATGAGATTGAAATCGCCCCCGATAACGAGAGGGAGCCTACAGCTCGCCACCTCGGAAGAAAGCTCCTCCAAAAACTCCCTCGTTTTGGAGTGATCAGCCGGGCCATACACCAGGATGAAGGTCCACTTGACCTTCCGGCTGCGGTGGAAGAGGTCGGCGCTAATGAAGAACCTCCCCTTCCTCCAGGTCCCTACCTCGAAGCAGACATCTCTGAACCCTAGGAGCATCCCCCCAGATTGCCCTGTGGCCGGCAGCCAGTTCCAGCAGAATTGACCACCGCATTCCAGGCTCCGAAGTTCCGAGTCCGAAAAATCTTGTCGGACCGTCTCTTGGAGGCCTAGAATGTCAATGTTGTCACGATGCATGTAGTCGCGGAGTTGGGAGCGACGCCCTTGTGCCCCAAACCCCCGGATGTTGTAGATGAGGGCTCTCATTTGGCGGCCCGTTTCTTGTACTGTCTCTTGGAGACAGCAAGAGCAGGGACCTTAACACACGAACGCTTAGGGCGGCTCCGCGGAGGAGGTGGAGGAGACGCGGGATCCACGGAAACGGGAGCCTGGGCCCCGGCACCAGGGCCGTCCAGCTCACCAAGCGGTCCGACCCCACCCGTGGGTGGCTCCACACCCTCGGCGCGCTCCACCCTGGGAAGCTCGTCGCCCTCAACACGCTCCACCCTAGGAGCAACAGCAGCAGCAGCGACAAGCTCCTCCCTAGGAGCTTCAGCCGAAGCGCCGGCTGCTGCCGCCGCCTTAGCAGCAGCAGCCTCCTGCTCAAGACGGCGAGAGGTCTCCGCCAGAGCAGCCTGAACCTTTTCTTTTGCCCTTATGATGGACAAGGCCTCCCCCGGGCAGCCCATCGTAGGAGAGAAAACTAAGCAGCTATCTCGCACGACCGAGGAAAGATGATCATCAGGGAGCAGGTCTAGGATCGCGAAATCATTACCTTTGTTCGTGACGGTGTCGGTGCAGGTCTTGCCCTCCAGATTCTTCTCCGCCGTGAGCCGTTGGGCACGGACGAGTGCCGAAGTGCCGGCCGGGCACGGACGAGTGCCGAAGTGCCGTGAGCCGTTGGGCACGGACTGAATGGATACGGGCGAAGAGACAGGCGACGCGAGTGGCGATGGCCGGACGCCGCGCCGGTCGGGCGCCCCCGGCGTCGACCGTCGAGATCTTGGCCCCGCTGCGCCGCCCGGTGTGCCGTCCGCGGTCCCCGGCTCCGCTCCCCTGTCTGGTAAGTTCTGGTCCCTCTGCGCCTGCTGTGGAGGAGGGTGAGGCGGATGGCTCGGAGGGGAGGCGTCGGATCCCGACCAAGATGCTCTCCGTTGCGGCCGGCCGGCCGCCGCCACCCTCGAGGATTTCATCCGGCGGGCTCGGGAGCTTGGGGGCTCCCTGCGGTCGCGCGGCGTTCGTCCTTCGCCCGGGCGGCAAAGGATCGCGCTTTCGGGGCTCGGCCCCGGCGGCGCCGCCGCGGTTCCTGGGCTCGGGTCGGAGGCTGCGGTGCAGATCTGCCACCAAGTCTTCTGGATTTGTTGGCGCTGCCACCCCGCCGGACTCGTCTGGGCCTCTGGACTGGCCTCCCCTGGTCCTTGGCGGCAGCTGCTCTGTTCCTGTCCCGCGGCCTGGGGGCGGCGCGCAGGTTTGGGCTTTGCCGGCCGGGGTCGTCGCGCTTGGTGAGGCCTCGCCGCCGGCTACGCCTCCGGCGACCGACGGTGGCCCGCGCCGGCTGGATCTGGGAGATCCTCTATTTTCGAATCTGGTGGGCCCAGGAGACGGCGTGCGGGAGGGGCCCGCGGCCGAGGCGCGGTACGCTGACTGGGTCGTCTCCACGCCGACGGGCCTGGAAGGCGGGTCCATCCTCCACTCGGGCTGTGAGGTGGCCTCGGCCTTTTTCCCCGGCCCACGGCCTGGCCTTGCGGCCCAGTGCCTCGGCCCAGCCCGCTGGCGCCGTTTTCGTTGGCTTTGGATGCCCAAAGGCAGCTCTGATCCCGCACTAGGGTTTCGTGCTAGATCGACAGAAGTTAGGCAACGCCTCTCTGACCCAACCGCGCCGCGTCACCGCCTCCTCCGCCCAACCCCTGCTCCGCCGCGGCTCTTCCGCTCCTACGCGGCGACGGTCATGGCGGGCGGCTACGATGATGGAAGGAAGCGGCGCTTCGAGGAGGGCGGTCGACGCGATGGCGAGGCGTTTGGTGGCGGCGGCGGCCGCCGCAATGATGGTTTTCGCCAAGATGGTGGCGGCGCTGGTCGCCGCGAAGGCGGGGGGCGCCAAGATGGTGGCGGTCGCCAAGATGGTGGTGGTCGCCAAGAGGGCGCTGGCCGCCAAGAGGGCGCTGGCCGCCAGGATGGGGGCGGCAGGTTCGACGGGGGCGGTCGCCTCGACGGGGGCGGCTCCTTCCGCTCCTACGACGGCGCTCCTCTCGACGCTGGCGGCTCCCGGTTCCAAGACGAGGATCTCCCCTACCGCGACCAAGAGCGAGGCCGGGGCTTCGACTACGGGCCCCCGCCTCCATGGTGGGAGGAGCAGCGCCGGAGGGACGAGGCGCTTGCCAACCGTCGCATGGACGGGGCGCCGGCAAGGGGCGGCGAGCGCTCTGGTGCTGCTGGTCAGGGCGACCGCGCTGGGCAGGGCCAACGTGCCCAGCACAAGAACAAGGCCAAGAAGCCCCAGGGGGAGGGCGGCCAGCTACAGGCTAAAGGGAAAGCCAAGCAAAACCCGCCGCCCCGGACAGGGGCTCCGGCGGCGGGGGAATGTTTCAAGTGTGGAAGGGAAGGGCACTATCAGTCGGATTGCACCTTTGACCCCCTCTGCGTCGTTTGTAGCGGCGAAGGACACTCTTCGGCCAACTGCCCGTCGAGGGGGAAGGGGCTCCGTCTCCAGACCATGGGACATGCCATCACTGGCGGAGGGTTCTACAACATTGATGTCGAACCGCTCCGCGCGGGGCTGGGCAATGGGGAAGTCTTTGCTGCCATCATCAAGTTCAACTCGACGCCCCTGACCGAGACGCAGCTCTCTGATGAACTGAAGCACCTTGTTGACGATCTTTGGGACTGGCAAGTGCAGCGGCTCTCCGACTCTGAGTTCTCCGTGGTTTTCCCTACTCGGCAGACCATGCGTTTGAGCACCGGGAGCGGGAAGCTCCACCTCCCTCTCAGCAAGACTGACACTGAGATCCGCGAGGCCTTCCTTGCACCTAAACCGAGCTTGGTTCTCCCCTCCACTTGGGTGCGCCTGACTGGAGTCCCGGAGGATCTCATGACCAGGGACCGGCTCATGGCAGGGTTCACCATGATTGGGAGGCCGATTGATGTCGACGAGCTCTCTATCCAGAAACGCGACAGGGAACCTATCCGTATGCGCTTCCACTGCCGCTTTCCTGATCGCATCAAGGGCTCCGTGCAGGTTTTCGTCAATGGCGAGGGGTACATGGTGGGGGTCCAAGCGGAAGCTCCCCCTCGTGGTACTCCGGGTGGTGGCTCAGGGGGGCCTCCACCGCCACCCAACGACGGCCTTGACGATGAAGACTCTGATGACATTCCGTCGGATAGCGAGTGGAACAAACACCGCCGCAGCCAAGATAAGCACAAGGACGCGGCCAAGGACAAGGGAGGTGCCACGGGGCCTTCCTCCTCCTCCCACCAGGTGGCGGCGCTCGGCATGCTGGGGCTGCCTACCGCCCCCGCCTCGCCCCTCATCGCCCCCGGGCTGAACCAATATGGCTCCAACTTGATCGCTGCCCCGGACGCCCCCACCCTCTCCCTCCTCGAGCCAGCCAGGGGCAAGCTGCTCGTGCATCTCGTTCCGACGGGCGTGGAAGGGTCCACCCCGCTCGAGGACATCTCCATGGACTCCGCCGACCCCGACTCGCAGCTTACCGACCCGGCGCCCTCGTGGGTCGATGACAGCCAGCAGGCCGAGGGTCCGCCTGCCAAGCTGGCCAGGCTCTCGCCGGCCAAGGACAGGACTGCTGCGGAGGACGTGGAGGTGCTGGACGCCTCGGATGATGACGCTCTGCCGCGGCCTGGGGAGGACGCCGCCCGCAAGAACCTGCTTCAGGAGTTGTCTCAAGCTACCCCGCTGGTGCAAGCCCGCCGCTCCAAGGCCGTCTACTCCAAGCGGGCGACCCCCTCGTCGACGGTGAGGAAGAGCGCGCGGTCCCAGCCGCAGATCATCTGTACCGAATAGGCATTGCTTAACATGCAGAGATTCATGAAGTCACTCCTCAGCCTGAAATTTCCTCTGTTTGCATATAAGGTAAACAAAAAGGTATATTTATGTTTGCCAGAAGAAATGGCAGCCAGTTGTGAGAGCAAAGAGTTAGTCAAAGAGTCGGGATCTAGACATGAGTTGAGATCTTGCAACAGCATCTCAAAGAAGTTGATGCAAAGCCTAGAACCAATATGAAGATCGTTTATAAAGAAGCCCAGTATCTTAGAAGTTCGCAAGAAGAAATGTCCATATTGTTGAACCATAGGCAGGGAGTGCCAAACCTTAGATGATGAGAGTGGTGAACTAGAATTTAGTACTGTAACATTGTGTCATTTCCATGCCGGTAATTATCTGTGATGTATGTGAACCGAGGCATAGCCCGGTGGTTGGGATGGGCTGATGCATCCCCGCCCGCCCAGGTTCGAGTCTCCGCACTCGCAATTTGGTGTCGTACACACAATCACTTCTAGTAAAATCACAGCGCTTTGGGTTTCTTCCCCTTAAAGCCAAACATTTTTTTTTTTATTATCTGTGATGTATGTTTAACAGATAACTGAAGAAGAGGTTAATTAGTTGATGTGTTAGTATACCGTGCTATATAATAGTACACTTATTCGATTCTTAAGACTGTGGGGCAAGTTCTATGGTTATAAAGGTGCAGGAAGGCGTTTTTGCACCCAGGAGTATGCTCCTGGTTTTTGAAATGACTTTTAAACATAGTTATGAATGTCGGAAAATTTTGAATAAAAAATTGAAGCGTGCATCTCAATATTATATGTGTTCATAAAGTCGTTTCGCGGAAAACCGATATTTGTTGTGTCGTGTGCAAAAAAGAAAAGAAAATTGAGCTTAAAAAAACTTTTTTATTTAGAGCAAAGCGTGAACTTTGCTTCTAACCATCAATAAGATTGACTCGAACAAGACTAGGTTCCTATGAAAGTGAAAAGCAGGAGCTCTTGTATTAAACAAAACTTCCTTTTCTTTGGGTATCTCGAATGCCAGTTCGAGGGTGTGCATTTATTTCTTGATCGAGAGTGCAAGGGATGGATCGGCCTACATGTGAAGATCTTTCAAGATAAAATGATGGGTAGCCATGAGAGATCTCGATCGTCGACTCTGATATACCATGATATCGTTGGTCGAAGAATTCCTTGCCTTGCTGGACACGTAAAGAGACCAATACATTTCTTTATCTTTTTTGCATATGATACAAAAAAATATCGATTTTTCGCGAAATTTGGCGTGCATGTATATAATGTCTGACATATATGCGCAAAATTTTAGTTTAGATTTTGTTTAACATTTTAAAATGTTTTCTTCGGGGACATATGCTCCCATATTCAAAACTGGTTTTTCGATACTATTAGTCCTATGGGGAACATGTATTTTACATTTGAACCTATGTTTGTTCTTTATTACCACATAGGCTAATGTATCAATGAATATATGTTCTGGTTTGGAGGGTGCCCATTAGATAAGGATTGATCCATTGCTCCTGACATAACAAAGCTACTTTAGGTATTTACATTGCCATTGGAAGAGAGGCGTCAACATAATCTTTGTTATGTGTAACCCTCAAGTAAAAAATATTATGTTGCGTTTAGATAAAATATCTATATGTGGACGCCTAGAGCATGAATCATTTTGTGTGTGTTTTAATGAAGCAGTAAATAATTTGAAATATATGACGCATGAATGTTTATCTTTAGGAAAAATAACATAGGATTAGTATAATATGTCTTTACAATTTGATTTTAAATGATACACCTAAAATGAGACTTGTCTGCTGATGAAAAAAGTGTTAACACTCAAAAAATATTATTGTCGTTTCTTCCCAGGAAAAACACATATAATTTCACCAGGCAGACCACATATTGCCCAATGCATTGTAGGCGGCGCGGCGAAGCGCGCATACCATCTAGTTGTTCTTTAATGTGACTAATTTAACAGCCATTTTGTTATTCGTAAATGAAATTTGGATGCGATTCGTACAAAATAGGATCTGCACGAAGCATAAATTCAGCACCATGAACAATGGGCTATATTAGGTACTTTGTCAATCACAAAGTAGTTTAACTCCATCTAGGTACGCTAAAAAGCAAATTAGTTTAACGTAAGACAATATTAGAACTTCAGTTACTTTGGAACAAGAAAGATCGTGGTAGTCTTATAGGTAGTTTTAAGTCTCACATTTGATGTCAATAACCTTTAGGCATAATGTTGGCTCTACTCCAAAACTTTAGAGGCATTTGTACAAAGTATATATCACACGGCAAGCTCATAATTTTGTAGGCAAAGCCCGCAAAACCCTCACACGGATCTTTGGCTCACGGGAGGTCTTGATCTACTTTTTTGGCCTTTAGTGTCATCGTGTTGAAGTCACGATGTTGTGTAATAAGTACCTCCCACTCTATCCCGACACGATAATGTTGGTTCTAATATCGATGGGCCCGTGTGATGATAATTGTGTTCCTTCTATCTGATGTTGTGTTGTGGAGTAGAGTTTTCAACCACGATGCTTGTGTCTTGATTTGTCGCTGATACAAGTTCCCTAGCAGCGCGTTCTGCGTCAACATAGAGTTTAATCTCCTTATTCGGCCTTCGTCTTTTTCTCTAGGTGGTTGTTGTTCCTTGCTTTAGATCATTGTCACTGTTATGGTCTCTTCGCTAAGTCTGATATTTTCCCTGTCATAGTAGCAACAATTCCAAGGGTACATCATTGTAGAAAAGTTGCGGCATCAAGCTAGGCTGACGGAGCATCATTTGCTTGTACATATCAGCAACAACGAATTTCCCTTGTGCATGTTTATATTTTTGTCATGGGTGTTTTTGTAATGTTCGGACTTGGTTAATATATGGCTTCTAGCCTTTGTAAAAAGGAGTACTTCTATTGTCCTAGTTAATTCCAGCAAATGATCTAACTTTATTATTGAGAAAACAATGTACACCAATTCACATAAACCATAACAAATATTTACAATACATTTTAACGATAATCACATCGAACACCATCGTAACCACCACGATCGAGATTGTACCAAAGCTAGGCTATGATATCACATTCTCCCTTGTCCCAGTCCCAACAACCACACCATGATGTGGATAATGTTGCAAGACTTTCATCCGTACTCCCTCAATTTCATAAACAGACATATAAATTTAGTCAAAAGTCTAAGTTTGTCAATATTATTAGACAAAAATATGAATATCCACAATATGAAATAAATAAGAATAGGCGCAATAAAAGAACATTTGATAGTGCATTTACCAAATATTATAAATATTGATATTTTATTATATGTTTGGTCAAATTTAGCAAGGTTTGACCACTGACCAAACTGAGCTTATATGCCTTGCTTTATGAAACGGAGCTAGTACTACATTGGTTTCACCATTGAGACATCCCTACCAAGGCCACACAAATTTAAAAAGAGAAACTTAATCCACACTTCATTGATCCATGGTGTCCTAGTCAGAAGGAAATGTTGTCAGGAATATATTTCATTTTTCATCAAATATATATGGTTTGGACTATTTTTTTTTTAGAAAAAATCTGGTTTGGACTTTTTCTTTAGTACTAGTATAAATGGAACTGGTATGGACTAAGGGCATCTCCAACGGGGCGAGACGCAAATGCCAGTCGAAAAATGCGTCTATACCCGAGCCCAGTAGCCGGGCGGTACGTCCGCATCGAATTCACGCGCCCGTGCCATGGCCGGATGCGAGCCTGCCTGGAGGAGGATGGTACCTCAACTCCAGGCGCGTGTCGGTCCCTCTCGTGCCACGTGATGGACGAGAGAGATGTGACGAGGCGCGCCGCTGAGCCATCTTGCCGGGCGACCTCCGAGAAGATCCGGCGTACATGCTCAATTCCTACAACTGGATCTCGTTCGGGTCGCGGGAGTTTGACGCGCGCCGATGTTGTGGGTATACTTCATAGGTGTACCATCGACAGTGCCTGGATCCGGCAAGCCCGGGTGGTCCACAGATGGTGGTGGTGGCATACGGCCCACCGAGCGGCCTAGTTGTTGTTGATCAATATGGAAAAAGTCCAACCCAGGAACAAGGAGCCGGATCCAGGACGACCTGCACCAGGAGTCGGATCCGGCAAGGCCCATGAAGGTAGCTGGAGCCAGTACGACGTTTTAGGTATAGGCGGATCCTTGACGTGCATGGTAATGTAATATTCCTTAGTTAGGCAAGATTGTATTTCGGCTAGGACTCTCCGTGTAAACCCTAGATCCTGAAGCCTTTATAAGCCGGATCCCGGGAGCTCTAGAGGAACAACCACAACTCATTGTAACAACGCGAAAGCGCCCAGATAATCCAAACAAGCAGCAGTAGGCCCTGCCTTCGAGCAACGTGTTCTGAAGCTGGGTAAACCGCGTACCACCATCCCAATAACTCTCCACCCTATGGCCCTACTTCTTCCCCCCTCCGTGAGGATCCCTACTCCGGGGTACCGTCGAATAGGCAACGATAATTGGCGCCCACCATGGGGCCAGCGGTGTTTGGAGGCCGGCACCGGGAGGGTTCTACCTTCGGAGGCGTCGGTGACATAATCATCGTGGAACGCATCTTGTATGCCGGCTACTTTCCGATCGTCTCTCTGGACGAGTGATGGATTCCGGCTAGGACAGACCCCGTCAAGCTCTCCATCATCCCGATCGGCGGGATACACATCTTCATCGGCGAGACCGTCGATTCTGACGAAAACACACTGGTAAGTACTGCAGCTACGACCGCCGCTGAGCAGGACGCAACCGCAAAGATCCGATCTGAGACGCTGGAACTTTCTTTGGAAAATTCCACCTTAGATCTGGAATTTTCAACTCCCACCCAATCCGCCCCTGAGCAGGAGTTAGCGGTGGAAGACCAACGTAGATCCTCCTGGGTTACACCATTTAGCAGTGCTTCCCAAGGTTCGATTAAACCTAGGCCTTCTAGGGAAAAATCTTACCATACTACAATCCATAATCCAGATCAGAGGTATCAACTCTTTTTCTGGCGCCGTTGTCGGGGAAGGAATTTCTCTATTCCGGTAAGGTTACTAGAGACTTTGTTAGTTATTTTATTTTTAGTTTAATTTTTTATTTACTATTGTTAGTTTATTGTTTTACTTATACTTGAAAATCCGAAAAAATTAGTAGTTAATTTCTTTTCAATCATAGAACGAAAGCCCACAAAGATAATCATTATGGCAGAAAAGAAGCTTGGGGTATGTTATCCCCAATGATGATTTTATTCACGCACCCATAACTCAGTCCGCTATTGAAACGAAAAACTATGAAATTATGCCTAACCTGTTAAGTTTGGTTCAATAGAACCATTTTGGAGGCTCAACCACTGAGGATTCAGGAATGCACTTGAACACATTCACTAAAATATGTGATATGATGCACATTAAAGATGTTGATCCAAATGCTATTAAACTGCACTTGTTTCCCTTTACATTAAGAGGAAAAGCAAAAAAAGCTGGTTGCTAGCTTTGCCTAAGGGCAGTATAACTTCATGGGAGGAATGCACTAATATCTTTATGACTAAGTTTTTCCCACCAGGAAATACTATGTAACTGCGTTCTAACATTACAGGTTTTAGAAAAGAAGACCGCGAGCCACTAGTGTTTGCATGGGAAAGGAGTAAGGAGGCCACCATGAACTGTCCAAGTCATGGAATGGAGGATTGGTTAATCCTACATTTATTTTATAATGGCCTTAACCCAATGTCAAAGTCTATTCTTGATACTGCAGGAGGAGGAACATTCATGAGCAAGACTGTTGAGCTGGCAAGGAGGCTTCTTGATGATATGAAAAGCAACCATGCCCAATGACATGTAGATAGATCCTCCTCAAGAAAGGTGATTACAATCACCGAAGGTAACAATGAAGAACTCACTTCAAAGGTAGATGAGCTTTTACATATTCTGAAGGGTAAAGAAACTACCCAAGTTAATGCCATCACCAATACTAAAGTTGAGTAAATAAACTTCGTCGCAAGAAATTCTTATAACCGTGCATGGAAGAATCAAAATTATGGTTCTAATTTTCCTAGACCGTATAATAATAATGCAGGAGTTCCTAATAAATAATTTTACCAATGGTAATGGAGCAAGCAATGGTAATACTTCGGTTGAAAGTACTTTAAAAAAATTTATGCATGCTCAAGCTGAACAAAATAGTACCCTTACAAAGCTTATTGAAAATCATAGCACTTTGATAGGGAATTTATCTAACCAAATCATTTCTCTCAAGAATGATGTCCAAGCTTTACAGGAGAGAACGAAGACCGTTGAGACACAACTGGGGAAGATAGTTGAAAGACAAACCATTATAGTTGCAAGATTTGCAGGTAAAACATAAGCAAACCTCGTTGAAGACCTCAAGATGATGAGGATTGAAAGAAGTGGTGAAGCACTTAAAGAACTGGACTATATCAATGCTCCAAGACCTGAGCATTCTGTGGAAGATCTCATTAAGACGGTCACGGTAAGACACCCCATTATCAATGAAGGTAATGATGAAAGGTACCGTCAATTTATACATGAGGTAGCATGTAAAGTCCATGATTTAGAGCAACAGTATAAGAAGCTAGCTGAGAAACTTCCAGCTAAGCTTGATGATATATTTGAGCCCACTATTAAAATCCATTTTGGAACTAATGAGGAGGCTGCAATTTGTGATCTTGGTGCAACCGTCTCCACAATTCCAAAAACTCTATTTGATAAGTTAGGAATGGGGTCATTTAGAACAACTGAGCTAAGACTGCGCTTAGCTGATTCAACATATAGGCAAGCTGTAGGGATAAAAGATAATATTGTAATATAGATTAAAGGATGTCCTGCTCTCATTGATATCATTATCGTGGACATGACTATAGATCCTATAGCTCCTATAATCTTAGGAAGGCCATTTCTTAGAACTATAAAAGCGCAGATCAATTTACATGAAGGGAATGTGAGGATTGGACTACCATCCAAAGACCCATTTGTAGTACATTTCCCTAGAAAGAAGAAGGCCAATGATGATGGGATCATTACTTTGAAAGCCAAATATTTTGGAGTGGGACTTCCACTTTCAACTCTTAAGTGATCCCATCTTGGTCAGGCTAATTGACCTTAACTAGAAGCGCTCCATGGGAGGCAACCCATATTCAATAAAGTTTTTCTATCTAGTTTTTATTCAATTTTAATGCTTAGTTTTATTTCTTTGTTTTGTTTTGTTTTTAATAAAGAGTGTTCATGAGATCCTTGGAAAAGAGGAGAAGAAGTTAAACAATAATATCTTTTTGATTATTGAAGCTAACGGTTGCATGTTCTTGATATATATACTGCTATTTTTCCTTAGCCATTTTCGAGGTAATGTTGATGCATAAAGGCACCTGAAAGTTGCACAGAATTTTTTTATGTTCGCGGGTTCCAGTAACTTTGGCGACCATTGGTACGGCCGGAGCCGACCGTACCACGCGCCCGTACCGCATCCGTGACCACGAAACAAAAGAATTGAAGATTTTGTCGAAGGAGGCAGTATGTTTGGTGACCATCGGTACGGTCAAATCCGACCGTACCATGCGCCCGTACCTTTTCGGCGACAAAAACATCAACCCTTAGAAACCTACTTTAAGTTTACCGATCGTCGGTATGGGGGGACGCGACCGTACCGTCTAACCATACCGCGTCGACCAACCTAATCCAAGGCGGCTCGACCTAGAACGGGCGGAATGCGCCCGTACCACCCGTCGTTACCGCGTGTTGGACGACTTAAACATGCCAGGAAGAGGTATGCAACCCAAATTTTCATAATCTTTCTCTCTCTTCCTCCTCCAAACTCAAACCCTACTCCATTAAATCTCCAAATTCATTATTTTTTATGGGTTTTCTATTTTCGTGCCCTCGGGTCCTTAGTTGTGCTCAGTTTTCCCCAGCTCCTTAGTTTTTCCTCAGTTTTCCCCAAGCCCTTGTCTGAAACCATCACAGGTGCTGTAACGGCGGATTGCCCGATGGTTGACCGTTATCTTCTGACTAGTGGGGCCACGTAGAGCCTGCAAAGACATGTCAGACCATCCATCTTTGTTTGACCATAAGCATCGCTGTATCCCTGACCAAAACGCGAACGAGTGGGGCTTCGGTATATCGAATGACAAGTGGGGCCATGACGCTGATACAAGGGCAATACACGGGTAGGATTAGATTTTTAAAAAGAGCTCTACAGTGATGGCACGGAGGAGGTGGCCTGCGGGGTGCCGAGATGAGATCGACGTCCACAAAGAACTGCATGAGGCGAGACCAGACACATTAGATAGATATGAACTAGACGCGTTTAACCATGCAAAGAAGAGAAGAAATGTTCGACGACATCGATGACTACCTCAAAACTTTGACTGACCGTGTCGACACGAACGCGAGCAATGTAGAGAAAACTAGTGTCTCCCCTTTCTGGCGTGTATAGATGGGTGCTAGGAGAGTGTGGTGGCGAAGGGAAACACCTCGTGGTGGTCTGTGGCGTCCAGCATAGCGGGGCGGCGTGGCCATGCCCACAGCGGCGTGCATGCATGTTCGGCATTGGCATCAAAATGTACGTTCAGCATTGGCCTTGGCGGTATCTCTGGTGTGTCAGTGATCGAATGAGGGGGCGGGATTGAGGGTGCATCCCGACGATGACCTAGCAGTGGCGGCGATCATAGCCGTTCTGACCATGCCGATATCGGCATCGTCATCGTTTGGAGGCCGTGGTGCTCGAATCAAGGTGGGATTTGTTTCTTGTGCACCAAAATGAATTTGAAACAAGTTTCATGTTCAAGGTTAGGTAACGAAAGTTTGTAACTAAAAATTATACTAGCGCCATGGTGAGGTTCTTTTTGATAGAGCTATACAGTTGGGCAAACTTTTTTGACACTTTTTAGATAGGGTTCCTTGTTGTTACATGTATGGCATCATGTATGGCAAATTTGGGGTCATTTGGAGATGTTCGAAAAAATCACTTTGCTTAAGCGCATGCCGTTTCGTCTCACTGAAACCAGCTTTTCTAACAAGGTGATTTTTTCTACCTTAGATGGTGAACCCTCCCAAACTTCAAATACAAAGATAGATAGATTGTTCCGTTTATCATTTTTACCGTGAATAGTAATGGCTATAAGAAATCGGTTATGGTTTATCATTTTTTGCGTGAAAAGTAATGGCTACAACAAATCGGTGATGGTTTATCATTTTTTGCGTGAAAATTAATGGCTACAACAAATCGGTGATGGTTTATCATTTTTTGCGTGAAAAGTAATGGCTACAACAAATCGGTGATGGTTCATCATTTTTTGCGTGAAAAGTAATGCCTAAAAGAGTTTATAATTTTTAGCGCGTGAAAAATAATACAGAAAATCGCCCTTTAGCATACTTAGAGGGTGGAAGCTAACCACCGACAGAGAGAGAGAGGTTACCCTGCCCGTTAGATCATACGATCAACGGTCGGTGGGCACGATCCGCGTGACATGGGCTAGACCAATCAGGGCAATGTTGCACGTCTGCGAGAATTTGTGAAGGGAGAGGGCAAAACTGAGTAGTATCAAGAAACCAAGGGCACCTGAGTAGTAAACAGACTAAGGGATTCAAATATGAGATTTAAAAAATGGAAAATGCGTGTTTTGTACAATGAAACCCATCTTGGCCTACCTCAAACTATTTGCAATACAAATATACATGAGTGTGAGAATTGTGGCCTCATTTAGACAAAGTATGTTTTGGGGAAAGCTGTTTTGGGAAGGGTTTATTATGGAAAACCATGCACCTTCATAGCTACTAGGTGATTTGAGAAGTGGCAATTTATGGTAAAACTTGACTTATCTATGACTTATCTATGATTTGAGAAGTGGCAATTTGTGCTAAAAAGTCCATGAGTAAGTGCCACTCTTTTTCAGAATTTTTTGCACATTAAATGACTCATTTAACTAGTTAATCCCATTTGTTGACTCTCTGTTGACCAGCCACTTGAGGGTAAAACTGAGCATATTGCACTAGCCAGTATTAGCACTCAAGGGGAAAACTGAGCACACAAAAAATGCTAGTATAAGACTCGAGGGTATACCTGAGTATATCTAAATTTAGAGGGTTAGACTCGAGGACGCGTGTTGCGGTGCAGAAATGGAAGACGTGCAATTGTTGACGCATAGACGCGGGTCGCGGTGCAGAAGTCGAAGACGTGCAATCGTGGACGCGTGTCGCGTTGCAGAAGTCCAAGACGTGCAGACGTGCAACGGTGGACGCGTAGGACGCGGGTCGCATTAACCACCCCTCGCCTTTATAGACACCTCCTCGCACTATCTCTGTCACTCTCACTCGCTCACGCAACGCCGCCTCTCTCACGTCCCATCATCTTCTCCAAAGCAAAAAAACCCTCTCCCTCTCCCTCTCCTCTGCCGGCGAGATGGACAAGGAGAATGCCAATCCCATCATCCACGACGCCGTCGGCTCCAAGCGCGATGCCTCCCTCCTCGACGCCGTCCCCTCAAAGGCCATCGCCGCCGCCGGTGGCAGTCAGATCCCGCCGGGATGGGACCCCTACGAGGAGGTGCCATACGTCCCGCCCCCGAACCCCTACGACACCTCCATGGAGGACCCATGGAACGAGGTAACTACGTTTTGCTTTCTTTTTTGTTCCCCATTCCTTTTTGAACCCTATTTTTGCTGGTGTACATGGATCTGTAGATGGATGAGTATTGGGTTAATATTTGCACCGATTTTATTCCATTTTGTTTTGACCCCTTCTTGATTTCGTTTAAGATTTGGGGTTCGGTCGTTCGGTTAATTTATGCAAGTAACAATGGGATCTCAATCAATTAATTTATGCAAGTAATCATGGGATCTCAATCAGTTATTTTATGCACGAATCAAAAGATATCAACCGTTTAAGTTTGCAAATAATATGGAATGTGTTCAAGTTTAGATCTGGAATCTGTTTCTTTGCCTATGATGAATCGTTGGGCACAAATTTTTACAGAGAGGGTTCAACGAACCATTGCTGTGTACAAATATGTTGTGCATGATCTTTGGTTCGCTAACACCATCCATGTAGATATATAATTGTGTCCACTCTAACTGAGGCTGCCTCTGTTTTTCCTAACTTTGTTATCATGCACGTTAGTCATCGTTGCAACTCATTCACTCATAGTTTCCATTTGATATGGATCAGGTGTCTGGCAGCGACGTCGGCAGCGACGACGAGCACCATGACACCAAGACTCGCCAGGTGCTGCGGAGGCTGCAGGTCGGCCAGTACATCTCCTACTTCGCCAAGGGTGTCTACAGGTGACCCTTCTGCACTAGGAGACTCGGCGGCACTGACTTCAACTGCCTCCTCACGCATGCCGAGGACATCGGCAACACCTTCCCCAAGGTCGGCGTGACGGTGAACGCCTACTCCTTCCGCGTCAAGCACAAGGCGCTCGACATGCACCTCCGCAGCTTCCAGCGGGTGGATATCTCCGTCGGGCGCATGCCTCCGCTCAAGCCCAAGGCTCCCAAGGGGAGCAACAAGTGGAGGCAGAGCCAGATGGGGTAGGCGGAGTCCTGGACGTGTGCTGCTGCTGCCTCCTATTTTGTTGTTAGCTACGAATCCCTTGTTGTTATGTTGTTAGTATGATGGTGCTGTGAAGAACCTCGAACCTGTTACTATGTTTGGCTGCTGTATGCAGCTTATTATCTAGGGAGGGATCCCTATTATCTATCCCTATTCTACTATATGACTGTGTGAATTTATCGTACATTACCCTGGAGATTTGCTTCTAGATTTAACTACATATATACATATGGACCAGAGGGAGTGCTAGATTTGCTGCCATATTGGGCAAATAATGAGGGCCAAAAGGCACAAATAATTGAAGAAAGACAGAAATGCAAGCTTCTCTAGATTTGATACTAATTAGGTGAAAAAAGACAGAGAGAAAGAGGGGGAAAAGGTACTCTTAAAAGGTAAAATGCCAATTTGGGCCGAGAGAGACAAAACCCAGCTCCTGCTCACGTGCAACCAAACGCGGTCTCGTCTTGTCCCACGCGATCCCTTTCTACCAGCCCCACGCGACGCGGCCCCACACGTCAGCACGGAACGGTCAACTAAACGGGAATCCTGCCGTCTGAGCTCCTTCTGTGGGTTTCAAAGAAGGGCTTGGGGAAAACTGAGGAAAAACTAAGGAGCTGGGGAAAACTGAGTACAACTAAGGACCTGAGGGCACGGAAATAGAAATCCCATATTAATAATAAAAAATTGCAGTGGGTTAATCCCACTATTTTACTTCAAAAAAAAATAGAAATCCATTTTTTTATTCGATTCCTTACACTCCATCGAAGCATGGTACATTTCTCCTCCGATCCCCAACTTTTTATTCGCAAATGCATGCTCTAACTTTTGTCATTATTAATCTATACTTAGGTCATATTATGAACTTCATCACCTTAATGAGCATGCTAGATCGCAATTTTAGAGGAGATTCTTTTATAGGATGTGTAGAGGATGATCATATGTTTACTTCTATCGGATCAGATTTTTATTTTTATGTTTAGTAATTTTTTGTTAAGACGTGCTTAAGGTACTAAACTGCTAGTTAATTTTTAGATGAACACAAGGAGCCGCTCATGCGATGTGGCTGCACAGGCTGCACCATGATGTCGTGTAATTCACACGTTCGTTGGGAACCCCAAGAGGAAGGTATGATGCGCACAGCAGCAAGTTTTCCCTCAGAAAGAAACCAAGGTTTATCGAACCAGGAGGAGCCAAGAAGCACGTTGAAGGTTGATGGCGGCGGGATGTAGTGCGGCGCAACACCAGAGATTCCGGCGCCAACGTGGAACCTGCACAACACAACCAAAGTACTTTGCCCCAACGAAACAGTGAGGTTGTCAATCTCACCGGCTTGCTGTAGCAAAGGATTAACCGTATTGTGTGGAAGATGATTGTTTGCAGAGAAAACAGTAAACAACAAGTATTGCAGCAGATTTGTATTTCAGTATAAAAGAATGGACCGGGGTCCACAGTTCACTAGAGGTGTCTCTCCCATAAGATAAAAGCATGTTGGGTGAACAAATTACGGTCGGGCAATTGACAAATAGAGAGGGCATAACAATGCACATACATGTCATGATAAATACAGTGAGATTTAATTGGGCATTACGACAAAGTACATAGACCGCCATCCAACTGCATCTATGCCTAAAAACTCCACCTTCAGGTTATCATCCGAACCCCCTCCAGTATTAAGTTGCAAAGCAATAGACAATTGCATTAAGTATGGTGCGTAATGTAATCAACAACTACATCCTTAGACATAGCATCAATGTTTTATCCCTAGTGGCAACAGCACAACACAACCTTAGGGGTTTCTGTCACTCCCCAGTATATCAATGTAGGCATGAACCCACTATCGAGCATAAATACTCCCTCTTGGAGTTACTAGCATCAACTTGGCCAGAGCCTCTACTAATAACGGAGAGCATGCAAGATCATAAACAACACATAGGTAATAACTTGATAATTAACATAACATGGTATTCTCTATCCATCGGATCCCGACAAACACAACATATAGTATTACGGATAGATGATCTTGATCATGTTAGGCAGCTCACAAGATCCAACAATGAAGCACAATGAGGAGAAGACAACCATCTAGCTACTGCTATGGACCCATAGTCCAGGGGTGAACTACTCACTCATCACTCCGGAGGCGACCATGGCGGTGAAGAGTCCTCCGGGAGATGAATCCCCTCTCCGGCAGGGTGCCGGAGGAGATCTCCAGAATCCCCCGAGATGGGATTGGCGGCGGCGGCGTCTCAGTAAGGTTTTCCGTATCGTGGTTCTTCGTATCGGGGGTTTCGCGACGGAGGCTATAAGTAGGCGGAAGGGCAGAGTCGGGGGGCTGACGAGGGGCCCACACCATAGGGCGGCGCGGGCCCCCCTCTGGCCGCGCGGCCCTATGGTGGCGGCGCCTCGTCGCCCCACTTCGTATCCCTTTCGGTCTTCTGGAAGCTTCGTGGCAAAATAGGACCCTGGGCGTTGATTTCGTCCAATTCCGAGAATATTTCGTTACTAGGATTTCTGAAATCAAAAACAGCAGAAAACAGCAACTGGCTCTTCGGCATCTTGTTAATAGGTTAGTTCTAGAAAATGCACGAATATGACATAAAGTGTGCATAAAACATATAGATATCATCAATAATGTGGCATGGAACATAAGAAATTATCGATACGTTGGAGACGTATCAGCATCCCCAAGCTTAGTTACTGCTTCGTCCCGAGCAGGTAAAACGATAACAAAGATAATTTCTGAAGTGACATGCCATCATAACCTTGATCATACTATTTGTAAACATATGTAATGAATGCAGCGATCAAAACAATGGTAATGACATGAGTAAACAAGTGAATCATAAAGCAAAGACTTTTCATGAATAGTACTTCAAGACAAGCATCAATAAGTCTTGCATAAGAGTTAACTCATAAAGCAATAAATCAAAGTAAAGGTATTGAAGCAACACAAAGGAAGATTAAGTTTCAGCGGTTGCTTTCAACTTGTAACATGTATATCTCATGGATAATTGTCAACATAGAGTAATATAACAAGTGCAATATGCAAGTATGTAGGAATCAATGCACAGTTCACACAAGTGTTTGCTTCTTGGGATGGAGAGAGATAGGTGAACTGACTCAACATAAAAGTAAAAAGAATGGTCCTTCAAAGAGGAAATCATCGATTTCTATATTAGTGCTAGAGATTTTATTTTGAAAACATGAAACAATGTTGTCAACGGTAGTAATAAAGCATATGAGTTATGAAAATTATATCTTACAAGTTGCAAGTCTCATGCATAGTATACTAATAGTGCCCGCACCTTGTCCTAATTAGCTTGGACTACCGGATCATCGCAATACACATGTTTTAACCAAGTGTCACAATGGGGTACCTCCATGTCGCCTGTACAAAGGTCTAAGGAGAAAGCTCGCATTTTGGATTTCTCGCTTTTGATTATTCTCAACTTAGACATCCATACCGGGACAACATGGACAACATATAATGGACTCCTCTTTAATGCATAAGCATGTGACAACAATTATTATTCTCATATGAGATTGAGGATATATGTCCAAAACTGAAACTTCCACCATGATTCATGGCTTTAGTTAGCGGCCCAATGTTCTTCTCTAACAATATGCATGCTCCAACCATTAAGGTGGTAGATCTCTCTTACTTCGGACAAGACGGACATGCGTAGCAACTCACATGATATTCAACAAAGAATAGTTGATGGCGTCCCAGAAGCATGGTTATCGCACAACAAGCAACTTAATAAGAGATAAAGTGCATAAGTACATATTCAATACCACAATAGTTTTTAAGCTATTTGTCCCATGATCTATATATTGCAAAGGTGAATGATGGAATTTTAAAGGTAGCACTCAAGCAATTTACTTTGGAATGGCGGAGAAATACCATGTAGTAGGTAGGTATGGTGGACACAAATGGCATAGTGGTTGGCTCAAGGATTTTGGATGCATGAGAAGTATTCCCTCTCGATACAAGGTTTAGGCTAGCAAGGTTATTTGAAACAAACACAAGGATGAACGGTACAGCAAAACTCACATAAAAGACATATTGTAAACATTATAAGACTCTACACCGTCTTCCTTGTTGTTCAAAACTCAATACTAGATATTATCTAGACTCTAGAGAAACCAAATATGCAAACCAAATTAGCAAGCTCTAAGTGTTTCTTCATTAATGGGTGCAAAGTATATGATGCAAGAGCTTAAACATGAGCACAACAATTGCCAAGTATCAAATTATTCAAGACATTTTAGAGTTACTACATGTAGTATTTTCCAATTCCAACCATATAACAATTTAACGAAGAAGAAACTTCGCCATGAATACTATGAGTAGAGCCTAAGGACATACTTGTCCATATGCTACAGCGGAGCGTGTCTCTCTCCCACAAAGTGAATGCTAGGATCCATTTTATTCAAACAAAACAAAAACAAAAACAAACCGACGCTCCAAATAAAGTGCATAAGATGTGGCCGAATAAAAATATAGTTTCAGAGGAGGAACCTGATAATGTTGTCGATGAAGAAGGGGATGCCTTGGGCATCCCCAAGCTTAGATGCTTGAGTCTTCTTAGAATATGCAGGGGTGAACCACCGGGGCATCCCCAAGCTTAGAGCTTTCACTCTCCTTGATCATATTGCATCATACTCCTCTCTTGATCCTTGAAAACTTCCTCCACACCAAACTCGAAACAACTCATTAGAGGGTTAGTGCACAATAAAAATTAACATGTTCAGAGGTGACACAATCATTCTACACACTTCTGAACATTGCATAAAGCTACTGGACATTAATGGATCAAAGAAATTCATCCAACATAGCAAAAGAGGCAATGCGAAATAAAAGGCAGAATCTGTCAAAACAGAACAGTCCGTAAAGATGGATTTTATTAGGGCACCAGACTTGCTCAAATGAAAATGCCCAAATTTAATGAAAGTTGCGTACATATCTGAGTATCACTCACGTAAATTGGCTTAATTTTCTGAGTTACCTACAGAGAATTAGACCCAGATTGGTGACAGCAAAGAAATCTGTTTCTGCGCAGTAATCCAAATCTAGTATTTACTTTACTATCAAAGACTTTACTTGGCACAACAAAACATAAAACTAAGATAAGGAGAGGTTGCTACAGTAGTAAACAACTTCCAAGACTCAAATATAAAACAAAAATACTGTAGTAAAAACATGGGTTGTCTCCCATAAGCGCTTTTCGTTAACGCCTTTCAGCTAGGCGCAGAAAGTGTAACTCAAGTATTATCAAAGGGTGGTGCATCTACAGCGGGGTTTGGAGTTTTCTCAACCATGCATAGTATATTGGATACATAAGTTTCAGCGTCTCCTTTTTCATTAGTCTTGGGCTTGCTACTCTCATCGAACAAATTTTCAGGAACAAGCCAAGCATAGTTATTTTCTAGTGCATCATTCATAGCTAGGAGTTTACATGGTATTGGTGCTTTGATCTCCCCACCATCATTAGTATTATTAGTGTACCTTATTCTATCCATATCTATTTTTTCAAGGAGACCAACAAAATTAGTATGAGAACCAAGCATATTAAATTTAGCAAAGACCTTTCTAGCCTCTCTAGCTAGACCACCAAATTCTCTAAGAAGGGTTTCTAAAACAAAATCTTTCTTTTCCCCCTCTTCCATATCACCGAGTGTAAGAAACATGTGTTGGATTATAGGATTGAGATTAACAAATTTAGTTTCCAACATGCGGACTAAAGCAGCAGCAGCAATTTCATAAGTAGGAGCAAGTTCTACCAAGTGTCTATCTTCAAAATCTTCAATGGTACTAACATGACTGAAAAATTCTTCTATATTGTTTCTCCCAATTATAGACCCGCGTCCTACCGGTATGTCTTTTGTGGTAAAATTAAAAGGAAACATGATGAATCAAGTAAAGTAAATGCAAGTAACTAATTTTTTTGTGTTTTTGATATAGCAAACAAGACAGTAAATAAAGTAAAGCTAGCAACTAATTTTTTTGTGTTTTGATAATATGCAGCAAACAAAGTAGTAAATAAAATAAAGCAAGACAAAAACAAAGTAAAGAGATTGGGAAGTGGAGACTCCCCTTGCAGCGTGTCTTGATCTCCCCGGCAACGGCGCCAGAAAATATGCTTGATGGCGTGTAATTCACACGTTCGTTGGGAACCCCAAGAGGAAGGTATGATGCGCACAGCAGCAAGTTTTCCCTCGAAAGAAACCAAGGTTTATCGAACCGGGAGGAGCCAAGAAGCACGTTGAAGGTTGATGGCGGCGGGATGTAGTGCGGCGCAACACCGGAGATTCCGGCGCCAACGTGGAACCTGCACAACACAACCAAAGTACTTTGCCCCAACGAAACAGATGAGGTTGTCAATCTCACCGGCTTGTCTGTAACAAAGGATTAACCGTATTGTGTGGAAGATGATTGTTTGCAGAGAAAACAAGTGAAGAACAAGTATTGCAGCAGATTTGTATTTCAAGTATAAAAGAATGGACCGGGGTCCACAGTTCACTAGAGGTGTCTCTCCCATAAGATAAAAGCATGTTGGGTGAACAAATTACAGTCGGGCAATTGACAAATAGAGAGGGCATAACAATGCACATACATGTCATGATAAATACAGTGAGATTTAATTGGGCATTACGACAAAGTACATAGACCGCCATCCAACTGCATCTATGCCTAAAAAGTCCACCTTCGAGTTATCATCCGAACCCCTCCGAGTATTAAGTTGCAAAGCAACAGACAATTGCATTAAGTATGGTGCGTAATGTAATCAACAACTACATCCTTAGACATAGCATCAATGTTTTATCCCTAGTGGCAACAAGCACAACACAACCTTAGGGGTTTCTGTCACTCCCCAGATATCAATGTAGGCATGAACCCACTATCGAGCATAAATACTCCCTCTTGGAGTTACTAGCATCAACTTGGCCGAGCCTCTACTAATAACGGAGAGCATGCAAGATCATAAACAACACATAGGTAATAACTTGATAATTAACATAACATGGTATTCTCTATCCATCGGATCCCGACAAACACAACATATAGTATTACGAGATAGATGATCTTGATCATGTTAGGCAGCTCACAAGATCCAACAATGAAGCACAATGAGGAGAAGACAACCATCTAGATATCGCTATGGACCCGTAGTCCAGGGGTGAACTACTCACTCATCACTCCGGAGGCGACCATGGCGGTGAAGAGTCCTCCGGGAGATGAATCCCCTCTCCGGCAGGGTGCCGGAGGAGATCTCCGAATCCCCCGAGATGGGATTGGCGGCGGCGGCGTCTCGGCAAGGTTTTCCGTATCGTGGTTCTTCGTATCGGGGGTTTCGCGACGGAGGCTATAAGTAGGCGGAAGGGCAGAGTCGGGGGGCCGACGAGGGGCCCACACCATAGGGCGGCGCGGGCCCCCTCGGCCGCGCGGCCCTATGGTGGCGGCGCCTCGTCGCCCCACTTCGTATCCCTTTCGGTCTTCCCGGAAGCTTCGTGGCAAAATAGGACCCCGGGCGTTGATTTCGTCCAATTCCGAGAATATTTCGTTACTAGGATTTCTGAAACCAAAAACAGCAGTAAAACAACACAACTGGCTCTTCGGCATCTTGTTAATAGGTTAGTTCCAGAAAATGCACGAATATGACATAAAGTGTGCATAAAACATGTAGATATCATCAATAATGTGGCATGGAACATAAGAAATTATCGATACGTTGGAGACGTATCACACCACCGGTTGAAGACACACCCGCTTCACTCGGTATCTTTGGTGCTTGCTCCTCCTCCTCATCATTGTCCTCCGGATCCTCCTCCGCCGCGTCGACGCTAACGGGAACCCTGAGTATACTATGGAAATCCTCCTCCGGCAAAGTATCGAGTTGGAGAGGTAAAAATTGAGAAGTTAGCAAACACTACAAATATGAGAAGTAAAAATGCTAAGGTACGAATACATACCGGAGGACATTGGTTGTTGACATTGATATCTTTCACTATCTTCGGGACCGGCTGGCCCCGGGTAATCTTCACGAGAGTCTTGATCCTCCTTTTGAGAGAATCCACCGGCAAGTTGTCGCGAGTAACTCGGAGTTGATCTTCCACCCCGGTGTACTCGCAGATCAGACGCGGGTTATACTTCAGCGGTTGGATCCGGTGTGTGAACCAGCTGAGAGTAAGATCATTTCCGGTTAGCCCGTCATGGACTAACCTGGAGATCCTCCACGCTGCTTTTTCCAGAATTGGAAATTGAGCGAGGGCGGGGATTAAGCTCTAGCTGGATAGCTTCTCCGGAGGCTTGTTGACGTACTTGGGCAGACCGTCATGGACGTTCGGAACTGGGATGTCCTTTACATAAAACCATCCGGCGTTCCAGTACCGGACGGATTCGTGAGAGGAGTGCGGCGGATACATTCTTCCGGGGCGGAGCATGAAGGTCATGCTTCCGCAGTTGACCATCGCCTTATCCTTCGTTTCCTTCTTGACGCGGAAGAAGAACTGCCACAGGCGAACGTCGGGGTGGATTCCGAGATGCCCTTCGCAGAGCGTCACGAAGTTTGAAAGGAGGAGGTAGGAGTTGGGGCATATGTTGTGTGGTCGGGGGCCGTATGTGGTGAGAATGGAGAGGAAAAATTCCGAACAAGGGAGCGATAGACCGCGCTCCACCCAGGCCTTCGTGAGGACGCGTTCGTCCGGCTCCGCCTTGGGGGTGACAGAGTCTTTCATGAAACTCCATTGCGGAGGAATCATGCCCTCGTTTTGAAGCTCTCTAAGCTCCGAGTCGTTGATCTCACACGACCACCATTGCCCTTTTTCACCTTCCCGGTTCCGGGCTTTGGAAGCTTTCTTCTGCTCCGCCTCTAGCACCTTTGCGGCCATTCTTGCTTGACCTTCGAGTTCTTCGCGAATTTCTTCGGGACTTGGAATCCGGCCTAGTACGTTGCTAGAAGATGCAGAGAACGGTTGAGCTAACCTGGTGTCGGAAATATGTGGTGGTAGGAAAGCTAATGGTTTCGGACAACTTGGTTCTAGTGAGCTGGGTTCTGGGCTATTCAGAGAACTACCAGTACATTTAGGTGAACTAGGGGACATGCTTCCGGCTGCATGCATATGGCAAGATGATCCGAGTAGCTGGAAATAAACTAATCTAAACTACTTCTTCTTCTACGGGTCCGGCGAACGTACCGTTAATGGCGATGTGACTCTTCGTCGCGCCGGCGAAGGTGAGGTCGCCGGACTTGGCGCGCCGAGCTCCGCTTGACCACGAATCAGCGGCGGATCGAATTTCTCGATCAACCGCGACGATCTCAGGTCGAGGACGGCCTTGCAGTGGCGGCGGGAGAAGGTCTCTGCGGAGAAGTTCGCCGGAGTTGAGATCCGGTGGGCGGCACTGTCGAGAGGAGAAAGATGAAGTGGATGAGCGGTGAAACGAATGAAAAGTTACCGGACGCGAGGGTATTTATAGACCTCGCATGGAGATTCGTGAGCCGGATCCGATGGTGGAAATGGAACGGTCGCACCGTTGGATAGCCGCCACATGTCTTAGGTCAAAGCGGTAAACCGACGCAGTGGTAACCTGATTGTGCACCGCCGAAATTTCCGGCTGAAGATTCATGATACGTCCATTTTGCATTACTATTTTATATCATAATTTACTGTTATTCATTGATATATTTCATATTTAGAGATGATACTTATGTTATTTCACCTATTTTTCATGTTTCATGATTATTGGAGAATTACTCACCGGAGTCAGAATTCTGCTGGAAAAAAGCACCGTCAGGATACAATATTTCTGAAGATCAACAATTGACGTAAAATATACCGAAGCTCCTATTTTTCCAGATGATGGAGCCAGCCAAAAGGGGAGGCCGAGGAGGTCCGCCATGGGCCCTCCCCATGGGCCGGCGTGGCCACCAATGCCGGCGCGCCGCCATGTGGGGAGGGGGCCCACGACCCCCTCGGCCATCGCCCTTTCGCGTACTTCATCTCCCAGAAACCCTAAGGTGCGGAAAGAACATCGAGGATAGTCACCGCCGCCTCCTCGAGGCGGAAAACACCAAAGAGAAAAGAGCTCTCCGGCAGGCAGAAATCTGCCGGGGAAATTCCCTCCCGGAGGGGGGAAATCGTCACCATCGTCACCGTCATCGAGCTGGACTTCATTGGGATCATCATCATCATCTCCACCACCGACACCGTCATCTCCACCGCTGCACCTCATCTCCGCTGTAACATCTAGGGTTGAATCTTGAGTATTCCATAGGGGAAACTCTCCCGGTGTTGATTACTCCTTGTTATTGATGCTATTGAGTGAAATCGTTGAATCAAGGTTTATGTTCAGATTGTTCTCCATCATCATATCACCTCTGATCATGTTCCATATGATGTCTTGTGAGTAGTTCGTTTAGTTCTTGAGGACATGGGTGAAGTCTAAATGTTAGTAGTGAACTATGTTGAGTAATATTTAATGGTTTGATATTTAAGTTGTGGTGTTATTGTTCTAGTGGTGTCATGTGAACGTCGACTACATGACACTTCACCTTTATGGACCTAGGGGAATGCATCTTGTATTCGTTTTCTAATTGTGGGGTTGCCGGAGTGACAGCAACCTGAACCCCCGTTGGTATATCGATGCATGAGGGATAGCAGGATCTCGGAGTTTAAGGCTGTGGTTAGATTTATCTTAATTACTTTCTTGTATTTGCGGATGCTTGCAAGGGGTTTAATCACAAGTATGTATTAGTCCTAGGAAGGGCGGTGCATTAGCATAGGTTCACCCACACAACACTTATCAAAACAATGAAGATTAATCAACTATATGAAGCGAAAGCACTAGATTAAATTCCCGTGTGTCCTCAAGAACGTTTGGTCATCATAAGTAAACAAACCGGCTTGTCCTTTGTGCTAAAAAGGATTGGGACACTTGCTGCAATTATTATTCTCGCATTTTACTTACTTGTATTTTATTTATCTGCTATATCAAAACCTCCTGAGAACTTGTCTGTGAGCATTTACAGTGAATCCTTCATCGAAACTGCTTGTCAACACCTTATGCTCCTTGTTGGGTTCGACACTCTTATTTATCAAAAGTACTACGATACACCCCCTATACCTGTGGGTCATCAAGACTATTTTTTTGCGCCGTTGCCGGGGAGTGAAGCGCTATTGGTAAGTGGAATTGGTAAGGAAAACTTTTACTGTACGTGCTGCTTTTATTTCTGCCTGCTGCTATAATTCATTATGGAGAGATCTTCTCTTGAATTCCTATTTGGAAAATCTACTACTACTTCAAAGGTTGTGGATGAGGCTCCAGGTGAGAAAGTGATTCCATATAAAATACCTATGAAAATTATTGAACGTGTTGTGGATAACCGCTATGAAGGGGATGGAACTGTCCATCCTGGAGATCATTTACTGTTTTTACATGAATTATGCGGGTTATTCAAGTGTGCATGTATTTCTATGGATGAAGTTAGGAAGAAACTATTCTCTATGTCGATGTCTGGTAAAGCGGCGCATTGGTATAAACTGCTGAAGAATGGACATTCTCTTGATTGGAAGGATATTATGCCTCTATTTTATTCTAAATTCTATCCTCCAAGTGAAATTCACAAAGACCGAAACCACATATATAATTTCTGGCCTCATGATGGAGAGAGTATTGCCCAAGCATGGGGAGATTGAAGTCTTTAATGCTCAAATGCCCCATTCATGAGCTTCACGGTAATATCATCATTGATAATTTCTATGCAAGACTTTCTTTTCAAGATAAAACCTTGCTGGATACTACTTGTTCTGGATCATTCACGCGCAACAAAGAAGAGTTTAAATGGTACCTTCTTGATCGGATTCAAGATAATACTGAAGGATGGGAGAACGACAAAGGTAGAGAGTCAGGTATAAATTATGATTATGAATGCATTGAAACTTTTATGGATACTGATAAATTTCGAAATATGAGTGCTACTTATGGTCTTGACTCTCATGTTTTTGCAAATTTTTATAAAGCTTTTGCCTCTCATTTTGAATTTCCTAGGAAGAATTTTAATAAGTATCATGAACCTTACAAAGATAAAACTGATTCACCTATAGGTAAATGTATTGAAGTTAAAACTGTTGATCACATTCTTCCTGAAGCTTATATTGAAAAAATTCCTATTCCTGCTAAAATGAAGGAGTATTCTGTTATAACTAGTGTGGTTAACAAAAGTGTAAAGAAACCTATAGAACCTGAGGAGCAAATAAATGTTGAACCTGCTGTTGCAATAGTTAAAGACCTTGTGACTGAAAATGTAGAAGATGGTCACATCATTTTCTGTGAAGATGCTTCTAATATTGTTTCGCATCCTAGTAAGTCTAGGAAAGCCAGTGTTCCTATGCTCTCTGTTAGAATTGGTGATCATTGTTATTATGGTTTATGCGATATTGGTGCAAGTTCTAGTGCCATTCCTTATGAGCTTTACAGGGAAATCATGCATGAAATTGGTTCTTGTGAACTTTAAGATATTGATGTGGTTATTCGGCTAGCTAATAGAGAAACTATCTCTCCTATTGGTATTGTTCGAGATGTGGAAGTTCTATGTGGTAAGATTAAATATCCTTCTGACTTTTTAGTACTTGGTTCTGCTGCTAGTAAGACTTGTCCTATCATTTTTGGTAGACCTTTTCTAAATACTAGTGGAGCTATTATAGATTGCAAGAAAGAGAAAACTGTGACTAAATTTGCTGGTGAATCTTATGAATTTAATTTCTCTAAATTTGCCAAAGTTCCTTATGAAGCTGAATTGCCTAATGATGATTTTAGAGTTGAACAGCTTGCATCTATTGCTCTTGCTCTTAATAATCCTTTGCAGCAATATTTGGATGATCACGAGAGTGAAGTCTTTAGGGAAGAAAGGAATGAGCTTGATGAAATTTTCCTTTGTCAACCCATTCTTAAACATGACTTACCTGTCGAAGATCTAGGTACAACACCACCACCAAAGGAAGATCCTGTTTTTGATTTGAAACAGTTACCTAATAATCTTAAGTATGCTTATATTGATGATAAGACAACATATCATGTTATTATTAGTGCTAAGCTTTCAGATTTTGAGGAAGAAAGATTATTGGAAATATTGAAGAAACACCGAGGAGCTATTGGCTACACTCTTGATGACTTGAAGGGGATTTCTCCCTCTATTTGCCAACATGCCATCAACATGGAAGATGATGCAAAGCCTGTTGTTGAACATCAGCGTCGTCTAATTCCTAAGATGAAGGATGTGGCAAGAAATGAGGTATTGAAACTTCTTGAAGCTGGTATTATATATCCTATTGCTGATAGTAGATGGGTTAGTCACATTGCATTGTGTTCCTAAGAAAGGAGGAATAAGCTGTTGTACCTAATGATAATGATGAGCTCATCCCTCAAAGAGTAGTTGTAGGGTATAGAATGTGCATTGATTTTCGAAAGGTTAATAAAGTTACTAAGAAAGATCATTACCCTTTACCTTTTATTGATCAAATGCTAGAAAGGTTATCTAAAAATACTCATTTTTTGCTTTCTTGATGGTTATTCTGAGTTTTCAAAAATTGTTGTTAGAGCTAAAGATCAAGAGAAACCCACTTTCACTTGTCCCTATGGAACTTATGCTTATATGCGTATGCCTTTTGGTTTATGTAATGCTCCTGCTACTTTTCAAAGATGCATGTATGCTATTTTTCATGGCTTTTGTGAAAAGATTGTAGAGGTATTCATGGATGATTTTTCTGTCTATGGGAATTCTTTTGATAATTGTTTGCGAAACCTTGGTAAAGTTTTGCAGAGATGTGAAGAAACTAACCTTGTTCTTAATTGGGAGAAATGCCACTTTATGGTTAATGAAGGAATTGTATTGGGACATAAAATTTCTGAGATAGGTATTGAAGTTGATAGAGCTAAAGTTGAAGCAATTGAGAAGATGCCCTATCCTAGGGATGTTAAAGGTATTCGTAGTATTCTTGGTCATGCTGGTTTTTATAGGAGATTTATTAAAGATTTCTCTAAAATTTCAAAGCCTCTTACTAATCTTCTTCAAAAAGATGTACCTTTTGTTTTTGATGATGATTGTAAGGAAGCTTTTGAAACGCCAAAGAAAGCTTTAACAACTGCTCCTGTAGTTGAACCTCCTGATTGGAATTAACCTTTTGAAATTATGTGTGATGCTAGTGATTTTGCTGTAGGTGTTGTTCTTGGACAGCGAGTAGATAAAAAATTGAATGTAATTCATTATGCTAGTAAGACTCTTGATGCTGCTCAAAGAAATTATGCTACAACTGAAAAAGAGTTATTAGCTGTAGTTTTTGCTTGTGACAAGTTTAGACCTTATATTGTTGATTCAAAAGTCACAGTTCATACTGATCATGCTGCAATTAGGTACCTTATGGAAAAGAAAGATGCTAAGCCAAGGCTTATTAGATGGGTGCTTCTTTTGCAAGAATTTGATTTACATATTGTAGATAGGAAAGGTGCTGATAATCCCGTTGTCGATAACTTGTCTAGATTGGAAAATATTGCTTATGATCCTGTTCTCGTTAATGATAGTTTTCCGAATGAACAATTGGCTGCAATAAAGGTGAGCTCGCGAGATAGTCCTTGGTATGCTGATTATGCTAACTTTATTGTTTCCAAGTACTTGCCTCCAACCTTTTCATCTCAGACAAAGGAGGAAATTCTTTTATGACTTGAGGCATTATTTTTGGGATGACACACACTTATATAAAGAAGGAGTGGATGGTATTATGCGAAGATGTGTCCCCGAATATGAACAACAAGAGATATTGAGTAAGTGTCATGGTAGTGTTTATGGAGGACATCACGCCGGAGATAGAACCACACAAAAGGTTCTACAATCAGGTTTTTATTGGCCAACTCTCTTTAAAGATGCAAGAAAGTTTATTTTATCTTGTGATGAATGTCAAAGAGTTGGTAATATCTCTAGACACAATGAAATGCCTATGAATTATACTCTTGTTATTGAACCATTTGATTGTTGGGGATTTGACTTCATGGGTCCTTTCCCTTCTTCGAAGGTAACACTCATATACTTGTTGCTGTTGATTATGTTACTAAATGGGTGGAAGCCATACCCACAAAAAGTGTTGATGGTGAGACCTATTTAAAAATGCTTTTAGATGTTATTTTTCCTAGGTTTGGAGTACCTAGATATCTTATGACTGATGGAGGTTCTCATTTTATTCATGGTGGTTTTAGAAAAACTCTTGCTAAATATGGTATTAATCATAGAATTGCTTCAGCTTATCATCCTCAAACTAGTGGGCAAGTAGAATTATCAAATAGAGAAATTGAATCTATCTTGCAAAAGACTGTTAATAAATCTAGGAAAAATTGGGCTAGTAAGTTGAAGGAAGCGTTGTGGGCTTATAGAACTGCTTATAAAAATCCTATGGGTATGTCTCCTTATAAAATGGTTTATGGAAAAGCTTGGCATTTACCTTTAGAACTAGAGCACAAAGCTTATTGGGCTGTAAGAGAACTTAATAAAGATTTTAAACTTGCCGGTAAGAAAAGGTTGCTACAATTGAGTTCTTTAGATGAGTGGAGAAGTGAAGCTTATGAAAATGCTAGACTTTTTAAGGAGAAAGTTAAGAAATGGCATGATAGAAGAATTATTAAAAGAGAATTTAATGTTGGAGATAAAGTCCTATTGTATCGGTCTCGTCCCGATTTTTTGCAGGAAAATTACTCTCAAAATGGGAAGGACCATATGTCATTGTGGAGGTGTATCGTTCAGGGGCAATAAAAATTGCTTCGCTGAAAGATGATGCCACACAAGTGGTGAATGGACAAAGACTCAAACATTATATTTCTGGAGATTCTTATAATGAAGATGTTGATGTTATTCGAGTGGTGACTCCGGAAACTTTCATCAAAGATCAAATTGATAGTTCTGCAGAGTTCGACTTTGAATAGGTAACAGTTTTGGTAGTAAAAAGTCCGCGTTTAACTTTCCGAAGAATATTTTTGCTATTTTTAGAGAATATGAAAAATTATGAGATCAAATCGGAGTGGAGGAGGCGCACGAGGGCGCGTCCCCATGTGGTGGCGCGGGCCCCACCCTGGTCGCGCCGCCATATGGGGACGGCTCCTCGGAGTCCCTCTCCCACTCGGGTTCGACCTGGTACTTTCCTTTGTCGTGAAATTTTTTGTTATATAATCCGCCGGATCCCCCGAGGTCCGTATATCGTCTTCTCGTCGTGTTTTGTTTCGAGCTGTTTTCTGCCAGATATTGTTTTCAGATCTAGAGCCACCATGTCTTCGTCGGGAACTCCGAAGGACAACTTCTTTGAGAACGTCGTCAACCCGTACATGAACGAGGTGAAGATGCATCCCAAGGAATCGCTGCTCGTAGATGGAGAGTTGCAGATAGAAGATGTCCGGGTCCTAAAGGAGAAGGAAGTTTGGAGGACAGGATGGAGAAACTAGAACAAGAGGTCTTCACCTACAAGAAGATGGCTGAACGTGAAGTGGACATCTTCCACAAAGAATATGTCAGAACTTATTGAAGTGAGACACAAGAAGAGACTGTAACTAAGCCTACCTTTTCTGCTTTATGATGTTTCAGAATCAAAAGTAGCGGTATAAGCAGTTAAGCCACATGAAAAGCTATCTTTTGGTTTGAGTTCTGAGATTTGTTGTAGGCGGGAATAATTCTGCAGAAAATCTAATGATGCTGTCTTTGTGATATGGAAATCGTTCTTTTAAC
>NC_061510.1:118429694-118467248 GCF_022539505.1 Lolium rigidum
GCTCTCGTCCGGCTCCACCACGGTGGGCTCGGTGCCGGCTCCGGCCGCGGGCGGCGCAGCCCTGCCAACGCCGGTTCGAGGAGCAGCCCGGCCGGCTCCGGCTCCGGTTGAAGGCGGCATGCCCCGCCCGGCCCCAGCGGCGGGGTCCAGAAGAGGTGTCCGGCGCGGGAACATGTCGTCCAGCGTCGGCTGCCGCGTCGGCTCGACCCGCGTGCCGCGATCGAGCGGCGAGGCCGGCGGCACGGCGAAGGAAGGCGCCCCGGCGGCAGGCGGCGGCGGCGTAGGTGCGCGCGAGGAAGGCTGCGGCGTCTGCTCCCTCCTCTGGCGGGGAAGCGGCGACACAACGCGCGGAGCTTGCCGGGAGCCGCCGCCCTGGGCAAACTTGATAGGGGCCCTAGCCGGACAAACAGAAAGACAATAAGCATGAAAGTAAGGAAAAGAAAAGGAATCAAACAAGAAAAAGAAAGAGAACTCACCCGGCCTGCTCCGGGACCTTCTTCGGCTGCTGCCGGCGCCTGCTTCTTCGCCTTCGCCTCCCGGGCGGCGGTGGAGCCGGCTCGCTTCGTGCCCTTGGGCGCCGAAGTCGCCGTGGTGCTTGGCGGCCTCGTACGCGGGGGCACGGCGGGGATTGGCCCCGTGCCTGGACGTCGCCGGCTCCTCCTCCTCCTCGCTGCTCCGGTGAGGGGCGGATTGTGCTCCCCCTGGCCGCCTAGATCAGGGCGCACTGCGGCAGGTCGTCGTCGCCGGCATGGTCGCCGGCTTCAGTCGGCCGGATCGACATAATCCGGCGTCCACCTCCTCGTCGCCAGGTCGCCGTCCTCGGCGTTCTGGCGCTCAAAAAGCTAGAAAGACAGAGAAAACATAAGCATATGACAAGCCGGGAGTCGGCAGAAGAAAAAGGAAGTCGGCCTCGCAGCCGCAGACGAGAAAATGGCAAAGACACGAGGCTTACCCGCGCCGGTGGACGGTCCCCGTCGCAGGGGCACCGGCCGTAACTCCGGTCCTCCGGACAGGTTCCGCCTTGGTGATGTGGTTCACCCGGCTGGCCACCTGGGCCTTGGTGAGCGGCGCCTTGGACGTCCGGTTCGGATCGAACCGGCCGGACATGTGCCCGATCTTGTGGGTGCGCATGCGGAGCGGCAGCACCGGCGCTCGGCGATGGTGCGAGAGGAGATCTTCGGCGATCAGCCCGCCATCGGTGGCTGTCGCCGAGAAGTCCCAAAGCAGATTCACCTCGGCGTTCTGATCCGACGAGTGGGCGTTGTGGCTCCAGTTGATCCGGCCGACTGGAGGGGCCGGGTTGAACTCCGGCAAGTTGATCCGGTCGACGAGCTCCCCCTCGTTGCGCACGTAGAAGAACGACATCTGCCAGTTCTTCACCGAGTCGACGGTGGGGATTTTAGGGAAAGGCGTACCGAGGCCGAGTGTAGATCGAGGCGGCGCCGTGAGGCTCGCGGCGGCCGTCGTTGGTTTGCGCCTTCAAGAAGAAGAGCCGACTCCGAAGTCGATGTCGGGCCACAAGCCGGCGTAAGCCTCCATGAACGCTACGAAGCAGCTCGGGGAGGACGCACGCGTTGGCCGGCAAGTGATGCGGCTGAAGGCCGAAGTGGTCGAGGAACTGCCGGAAGAACGTCGAAGCCGGCAGGCCCAGCCCACGATCCAGATGCGCGCCGAAGACGACAGCGCTCGCCGGGCCGCGGCTCGGGCTCCACCTCCTCGCCGGGCACCCGCGTGATCACCGACCAGCGGGATCCGCCGGAGGCGCACCAGTCGTTCGACATCGTCCTCCCGCATGTAGGAGCCCCTCCACGATCCGCTGGGGGACGCCATTGACGAGGCCGAGGAAGAAGATGACCAGGAGAGACTAAACGGCGAGGAAGAACCTTGCGACCGCGGCGGCGACAACGGCGGGCGAGGACGCTCCGTCGAGACGCGCGGCCCCGTGGCGCCGGATTGACGGAGTGGCGGCGGTGGATCGGTGAAGATCGCCCGCCGGAGTTCGCCAGGCGGAGGCGTTCGCCGGAGCAACGGCCGAGCTCGAGCGCGCAGGAGCGATGGAAGCGGGAGCGCGAGGAGGAAGAGAATGGCAAGTGGCCACCTCGATGCCTCCCCCGTGGCATTTATAGCCTCCTGCCGCGGGCGGTTGGCCTCCAAGTGGCGGTCGTGGGCCACGTCCCCGGATTTACTGCGCCGTAACTCCTCCCACGTCCACGACGGTTTTCGGAAACGGCCACACCACGTCGCCCACTACCGCACCGGATCCGGGGGGACATTGATGTGACCAGACGAACCGACCGCCGGGCCAGGCGTCGGACCCGGTCAAGTCGGGCGCGGGACCCGAGCGGCGGAGACTCCGGCGCGCCGCAAGCGGAGCCGGACAATAAGTTCCACTCGAGCCAAAATTCATCAGCAAGGCGGAGGCGTCATCAGATCTTGCGAAAAAGCAAAAACTGTACAAGTGTAAAAAGCGGCCGGCTAGAAGCAGCCGGCGAGGAACGAGCCGGATGAGGGCGCGGCCGGCTGAATGGAAATTCTCGGTCGGCCCCTCCAAGTGCCGTCAAGTATATTCGAGAAGCCGGGAAGACCTGCCTAGGTCCTTCTAGGCGCAGGACCTTGCCGGCTTCGGGGGCTAATGTCGGGGGAAGACCCCGGATAGGGCAATGGACGCGAAGCAGCCGGCTGGCCACGCGGCCGGCTCGCGGCAAAGGCCGGGCGAGGAGCAGCCGGGCTGGCGCCGTGGCCGGCTGGTCCGGAAGCCGGCTGGCTCTAGGTCCTAGTCGGCCTGGCTACGGCCGCCAATGCTGTGGCTGGGCCGGCTTCTACAAGCCATATCCGGCGGGGTTTGTACCTCGAGACCGACTCGAGGCTGGCGAGTCTTGCACTTGGAAGGAACCGGGTTGGTGATCCGGGTTCCCAAAGTCCACGCTGACTTCATCCTCCGTAAGCGCGGGGCACGCGTGGAGCAATAGTGCCACGCGCCGGATAGGCCATCATGGCTTACGACGAGCCGTACGAGGCTACGGTGGTGACGGCGGCGGGGACAGCTCCTCTCCATACCGCGCGACCGTGGCAGCCGGATGGGACAGGCCACGATGCCTCAACCACTCTCGACGTCACCGCCTCGGGAAGGAGCGGAAGCCGAAGCCGGCCCGGCCGGCCCAGTAAACTATAAGGTCTTATATGTAAAGTGCCGGTGCCTATATAAGCCGCACTACCCCCTCTCGTGCAGGGGATCGATCATTCTCACTTCACTCCACTCTTAGCGCTGCCCTGTGAGAGAGACCATCGTCTCCCTTAGCCTCCCGGGAGCAGCCGGACACAGCTCTAGGAGCACCATTGTATTGTGTGATCATCATATACACTCATAGCAGGAGTAGAGGTTTTACCTCCATCGGAGGGCCTCGAACCTGGGTACGTCGCCGTATCGCTCGTGCCCATACCCGCATCCGGATACCGCCGTGAGATCCCTCAGGAACCACTTCGATTAGCCACCCTATGGCATATGCCGTGACGATACCACGACATTTTGGCACAGCGGCAGGGTGATCCTCCTGTCAAATGTGCACGGGACTTCCGACCACGACATGCTGCGGCACGGCCGGAAGCCGTGGCGTTCGGGATCCGGGTAGGCGACTTGGTAGCGCGGACTGTTGGGGTTCCGAGGAAAGTGTGGTAAGCCCCCACGCTCTTTTTATCGAATGGGTTGGATTTCCCTGCGGATCCTGCCTTGGGATCCGGCGAGTTATCATCCTCATCCATCGCCTCGGAACTATCATCTTCTTTGTCCTTGTTTTTGCCCTTAACACCTTTGCCGCGTGGGCGGTGCTTCCGGGCGCGCTTGTATCCTGCCTCCGGGTCGTTTTTAGATCATTGACCCACTTGCGGTTGCGGTTGGTGTGAGTGGACTTCCCCGTAGCCGGATCCGGATGGGCCGGGCAGGGCATGTCTATGTATTCCTCATAGGTTTGCGGGCGCGGGATCCGCCGGCCGTGACCTCGGAGGTATGCTGCTGACCCCTGCCGGCTCCGCCTCCGCGTCCGCGTCCTCTGCCGCCTCCTGAACCTCCGCGTTGAAACGCCATGGCGATCATCTCGGATCCGCCACTCTTCTGGTCATCAGGGTTCTTGCACTTATGGCTGCTGCTGCTACCGTTGTCACGGTTCTTCTTTTGCTGATGCAGGGGGATTGCTGTGGCTGCGAGGTCACCGCCTGCGTCGTCATCGGCGGCAGTGTGATCGCTGGCGATGGTGATCATGTCGTCCAACGTCAGTTGATTTGCATTGACCATGCAAGTTAGCTTGTGCCGTAGCAATCCTCCTCGCTGCAAGCCCCCAATGAAGGCGTGCATTGCTGTGCGGTTGTCGACGTTCTCGCACTCGTTTCTGCATGCCAACCATCGGGTGAGGAAGTTCCTCGATGTTTCACCCTTCTTCTGGATGCATGCACTGCGGGTCGCTTGTTGTGGCAGGTCTCTTGTAGGTGCCCACGAAGTGTTTCTCAAAAGCGTTCTTCAGGTCGAACCGGCAAAAGATGGAGTTCTTCTCAAGGTCACCGAGCCGGATCCGGGCTGGACCTACAAGGTACAAGCTGAAGCATGCGGCGGGCGATGTTAGGGGTTCCTCCGGCGAAGGTTACGGCATTATAGTAATCCTCAATCCAGGTATCCGGCCTTTCGGTGCCATCATAGTGCTTCAGATTTCCGGGTAGCTTGAGGTTCATCCTTGGCTTTGGTTCCTCTCGAATCATCCTGCCAAAGCACTTCGGACCAATGTAGTCGGTTACGTACTCGTTAAGGCGGTCCCGCGCGTCGCGCGAGCCGTGGCGAGGAGATTTTGAGCGAGAGCGAGATCTTCGACCGTTGCCTCCGCCTCCACCTCCGCCTCCACCGCTAGGTGGTGGTGAGGAGACCTGCGAGGTGGGCGGTGCGATCTCTTGCTTCCGCCTTCTGACTCTCCTCGGCCTTCCTGGTGCTGGCTCCGGCTCCTGTGGCTGCCTTCGCCCTGGCGCTGGCTACCCTGGTCGTTCCGGCAAGGCTCCGGGTCACGGCTCCGGCGAGGCTCTGGGTCCCGGCTCCGACGAGGTTCTGGATCGCGGTCCTCATTCCGACTCCTCCTGGGCTCGGGCTCATGAACATTGTTCTGGTTCCGGCGAGGTTCCGGCGAGCGCTCCCTGTTTCTGTTTCTTGGCAGCACGTTGTCGCGGATAACAATCCCACCATGCCCTGGGGGCCTGGTGTTTCCGGCTGGACTACGGCGGCGAGGGGGTCGCGGGTAACCGTTGGGCGGAGGAGAGGGGTTGCGGTGTTTGTCTCGTCCAGAGTACATTGCATCCTTTCCCTTTCTTGGATCCGACGGTGGCGTCTTTGATGGTACGGGGATCGGATTTGGGTGTTCCCTGGCTCTCCTTCTGCGCTCCGAGGATCCGGTGTGTGATTCGTCATCGGGTCGCCGATCAGCGCGGGCGTCCTTCTGCGCGGTAGATATACAGATATCCGGATTGGATTCCAACCTGCGCGAAGTATCCGCCTTGCTTTGCTGCTGCATTGCTGAAGCGACGAGTGTGCGAAGATAGTTGATATCAACCTCTTCGTCCTTCTTCTGCAGCAGTTCCGCGGCTTTTAGCATGTTGTCCTTTGGGGTTTCCAGCGGCTGGTGCTCTGCGGGCGTGTTGAAGGGTATCCTGCGAGGCGGAATTGCTTCTCTAACTATTCGATCGGCCTCCGCCTGTGCATAGATCATCTTTACTTCCCACTCAGCCCTCATGCTCTTGACTTGCTCGAGCGTGGCAGCAATCTCGCGGTCCTGTCTGTCGAAGTTTTCCTCCCAGGCTGCATGATCTGCCCTCCCTACCTTTAACGCAGCTTCGGTATCGGCGAGCTTCTTGGCCGTGGCCAGCATTTCCTTTCTGGTGGTTTCTAGAGCCTCCAGATCTGCGGCGTCGCCCGGGGTTATAGGTGTGTTAAGAACTGCTCGCGCGGCCACCTCCTCTCGCCGACGGGATTCCCTTCGAGGAAGAATCCCTTTGGGGTCGTACCGAGACATTGGAGATCCTTGTTGGGATGGTTGAGGGTCAGATTGGCTGGTTGGTTCTTCAGATCCAGTTTGTCCCTGCGCTGCTATCGTTGCGAGAACCTGTTTAGGCTGGGCGGAGTCGACTTCAGGCTGATCGCTGTATCCGTATTCCCTTATCTTGCGAACGAAGTCATCAGACTCCATGGAGGGGGTATCTCCCGAAATTGGGCTCAGGTTGCCCAGAATCGACTCTTCAACCGGAGTCTCGCTCTCTTTGACAAGCTCAGCCTGATCCGGATCCGCGTTGTGTTCCGGTGCCTCTTCCTGCTCAGGACCAGCTCCGTCTTCTTGAGGGGCGGTTCCGGCGGTATGGGCCAAGAAGTGTACGAAGTGGCACCTCTGCTTTTCTAACACCTGGGAGACCCAGGCGGATCTGCATTGGTCTTCCACCTTTGTTTCCTGCTCGGGGGCGGATTGGGTGGGCTTTGAAATTTCCGGATCCAAGGCGGAATCTTCCTTGGGAAGCTCCTGCGTCTCGGATCGGATCTTCGCGACGGCGTCCGGCTCTGCGGCGGTCGCGTCTGCGTTACTACCGGTGGGTTTCCGTCGGAATCGACGGTTTCCCCGATGAAGATGTGTATGCCGCCAATTGGGACGATGGAGAGCTTGACGGGGGTTTGTCCTAGCCGGAATCCAGCACTCATCCGGAGGGACGATCGGCGGATTCCCGGCATAAGGGACGCACCCCACAGCGATGGTGTCGTCGTAGCTTCCCATGGCGGAACCCTCCCGGTTCCGGCCTCCGGACGCCACGAGGCCCCACGGTGGGCGCCAAGCTGTCGTTACCTAATCGATGGTACCCGGAGGAGGGATCCTCACGAGGGGAGAAGAAGTAGGGGCCATAGGGCGGAGTGCTCTCGGGACGGTGGTACGCGAGTTACCCAGCTTCGGAACACCCGCTCGATGACGGGGCCCTACTTGCTGCTTGTGCGGAATTATCCGGGCGCTTTCGCGTTGTTACAATGAGTTGTGGTTGTGCCTCTAGGGCTCCCGGGATCCGGCTTATAAAGGCGCACGGATCTAGGGTTTACATGGAGAGTCCTAGCCGGATTACAGATAGCCTAGCTACGGTACAATATCTCGCCGTGCACGTCACGAATCCGCCTTCCATACACGTCGTGCTTGGATCCGGGTTCCTCATGGGCCTCCATGGATCCGGGTTACTCCTATGTCGGTACGGATCCGGCTCACCGATCCTGGGCTGGACTTCTTCCTTCATGATCAACGACAAGCTGGGCCGCCCGATGGGCCACATGCCTCATCACCGTCACGTGGGCCACCGGGCTTGCCGGATCTAGGCACCTGTCGATGGTACACCCATGAAGTATACCCACAACGAGAAAGAAAGTCTCACAAAGCTATAAGTGATCATTAGACAAGAGGAAGTCTTATAATCGAAGCTATGCAAGGAGTAGTGATTGCCATGCAACGGATGCACATAGAGCTATATGTGTATGAAAGCTCTCCAATGGAACTAGTGGGGGTGCATCCAACTTGGTTGCTCACGAAGACCTAGAGCACTTTTGAGGAAGCTCATCATTGGAATATACAACCCAAGTTCTATAGTGTAAATTCCCCACATAGTTATACTAGTAAAACATGAAAACTCTCTCATATGGAGTGTAGGTGCTAAACATGAGAACAAATGATGACTATGAATATTGCAGGTGCTAAAACATGAGCACAAGTGTGGATAAAAGATAGTAATGCTGCCCCCTTTTTCTTTATTCTCTTTTTTCTTTCTTTTCTTTTTCTCTTTCCTTTTTTTCTTTCTTTTTCTGTTTCTCTTTTTTGATGGCCTCCATGGCTCTTTTCACTTTTAGGGGCAACATCCTAATATGACAACACACTTTTTGGTACAAATAACTCATAATGAATAAAACATGATGTATAAAGCTGTATGCCTCTGCCAGTGTAGCAGGATGTGCAATGATCTAGCGTAACATGGGTAAACCACACATCAGCTGTATAGAATCATGCAAAGCAATATAGAAATAATAAATGACAACAAGTCATGTAATGTAAAATGGAAGTTGCATGGCAATACATCTCGGAACAGCTATGGAAATGCGGTGGTAGGTAGGTATGGTGGCTGTTTTGAGGAGATGTATGGGCTTATGTGTAGGAGAACAAGAGAAAGTCCTCCCACGGATTTGGATGTACCGGCGAAGTATGCACAATTCTCAATGTGAGCAAAAGGCAATGCACAGTACCGAAGAGGCTAGCAAATTTGGATGGTGGAAGTGCCAAAAACCGTAGCTTAACATTAGTCAAAAAGAACTCACAAGCTTATTGCAAACGATCCAGCGAGGTTCAACATTAAGAGCATGATTAAAATTCACTCCAAGGAGGGCCATTCACGGTGGCACAAGTACCCCGCTAGCTCCCTCGACCTTCATCACAACTTAGTTATTACGATGAACTCTTAGACATGGAAAGCTATCAAGTCCAACTACACCTTCAACTATTTAAGTAGAGTTTGTAGTACGGCACAAGCTTAAAGACACCAATCCACTACTAATTTTAACTTATTTATCCAGCAAGCTTTACCATCTAAATACCTCAAAACGCTTGCAAAGAATCAAGTTATCAAAGCTCAATGATCTACAAGATTATGCAAGTATTTCATTATACCACTACCACATGCAACATTTCGCTTAACCAACCGATATAACAATTAACGAAGCAGTTTCAACCTTCGCCATCGAACATTAAGTAAAGCTAAGAACACATGTGTTCATACGAACAAGCGGAGCGTGTCTCTCTCCCACACACGCATGAATTTATTCAGAGAACTGAAGATAAAAAAACAAAAATAAAAGCACACAGTACGCTCCAAGTAAAGTACATAAGATGTGACGGAATAAAAATATAGTTTCACTAGAGGTGACCCGATAAGTTGTCGATGAAGAAGGGGATGCCTTGGGCATCCCCAAGCTTAGATGCTTGAGTCTTCTTGAAATATGCAGGGATGAACCACGGGGGCATCCCCAAGCTTAGACTTTTCACTCTTCTTGATCATAGTATATCATCCTCCTCTCGTGACCCTTGAAAACTTCCTCCACACCAAACTCGAAACAAACTCATTAGAGGGTTAGTGCATAATTAAAAATTCACATGTTCAGAGGTGACACAATCATTCTTAACACTTCTGGACATTGCCCAAAGCTTCTGAAAGTTAATGGAACAAAGAAATCCATCCAACATAGCAAAAGAGGCAATGCGAAATAAAAGGCAGAATCTGTCAAAACAGAACAGTCCGTAAAGACGAATTTTCCAGAGGCACTTAACTTGCTCAGATGAAAAATCTCAAAACTAATGAAAGTTGCGTACATATCTGAGGATCACGCACGTAAATTGGCATATTTTTTTGATTTTTTTACAGAGAGTTCTGCACAAATTCGTGACAGACAACAATTCTGTTTCTGCGCAGCAATCCAAATCTAGCATCAACTTTACCATAGAGACTTTACTTGGCACAAAACATGATAAGGAGAGGTTGCTACAGTAGTAACAACTTCCAAGACTCAAATATAAAACAAAAGTGTTGTAGTAAAATAAACACATGGGTTATCTCCCAAGAAGTTCTTTCTTTATAGCCATTAAGATGGGCTCAATAGTTTTAATGATGCACTCGCAAGAAATAATAGTTGAAGCAAAACAGAGCATCAAGAAGCAAATTCAAAACACATTTAAGCCTAAGCCACTTCCTATGAAAAGTAATCTTGTAAATAAACAAATTCATGAAGCATAATGCAACAAGCATAGAAAGATAAAACAAGTGTAACTTCAAAAATTTCAGCATATAGAGAGGTGTTTTAGTAACATGAAAACTTCTACAACCATATTTTCCTCTCTCATAATAACTTTCAGTAGCATCATGAACAAACTCAACAATATAAGTATCACATGAAGCATTCTTATTCTCATGCATAAAATAATTACTACTCCCAACATAAGCATAGTCATTCTTATTAGTTGTAGTGGGAGCAAATTCAACAAAGGAGCTATCATTATTATTCTCATCAAGTGTAGGAGGCATAGTATAATCATAATAAAATTTACTCTCCATAGTAGGCGGCACCAAAAGACCACTATCATTATAATCATCATAAATAGGAGGCAAAGTATCATCAAAGAAAATTTTCTCCTCAATACTTGGGGGACTAAAAATGTCATGCTCATCAAAACCAGCTTCCCCAAGCTTAGAATTTTCCATATCATTAGCAACAATGGTGTTCAAAGCGTTAATACTAATATCATTACTACTAGCATGCAAACAAGATTCCATAGGTTTTTTAATTTTCGCAGCAAACAATCCATGCCTTAACTCAGGAAATAGCTAAGCTCATAGTTGCTTTCCATTATGCCTTACTAGTGTAAAACAAGAGACAAAAAGATGCAATTGCAGGATCGAAAGGAAATATCTTCGAGCACTTACAACGGCAACAGAAAATAACTTAGTTACCTGGGACCGGAGTGTGAGTGCCTTTTAACTTACCTCCCCGGCAACGGCGCCAGAAAATAGCTTGATGTCTACGTGTGCTTCTATTCTTGTAGACAGTGTTGGGCCTCCAAGAGCAGAGGTTTGTAGAACAGCAGCAAGTTTCCCTTAAGTGAATCACCCAAGGTTTATCGAACTCAGGGAGGTAGAGGTCAAGGATATTCCTCTCAAGCAACCCTGCAATTACAATACAAGAAGTCTCTTGTGTCCCCAACACACCTAATACACTTGTCAGATGTATAGGCGCACTAGTTCGGCAAAGAGATAGTAAAACACAGGTGGTATAGATGGTGGTAATATTGCAGGAAGTAAAGATGCAGTAAAACAATGAACAAGCGGTGCCGAGAAAATAGCTTGCGGCGTGGGAAGCAATTCTTTGTGGTGGAAACAAGGCCTAGGGATCCTACTTTCACTAGTGGACACTCTCAACATTGATCACATAATAAATAAGTTCTCTTCCTTTGTGCTACATATACTCTTGTTTGATAATAAACACCATTCGTTGTGTAGGGCTACAAGAGCACCTCAATGCCGGAGTTAACAAGCTCCACAACATTCGGTATTCATGTTTAAGTAACCTTTAGAGCATAATAGATCTTTGCAATTTAAACCGAGTACTAACATAGCATACACACCGTCACCTTTACACTATGAAGGGGGAATAGATCACATCAATACTATCATAGTAATAATTAACTCCATAACCTACAAGAGATTATGATCATAACCTACGCCAAGAACTACACGATGCACACACTGTCACCATTACATCATGAAGGAGGAATAGACTACTTTAATAACATCACAAGAGTAGCACATAGACTAATAGTGATACAAAGCTCATCATATGGATCTCAATCATGCAAGCAATTCATGAGATCATTGTATTGGAGTACAGAGAGAGATTAACCACATAGCTACCGGTAGAGCCCTCAGCCTCGGTGGAGAACTACTCCCTCCTCATCATAGGAGACAGCAGCGGCGATGAAGATAGCGGTGGTGTCGATGGAGATGCCTTCCGGGGGCACTTCCCCGTCCCGGCGGCGTGCCGGAACAGAGACTCCTGTCCCCCGAATATTGGCTTCGCGACGGCGGCGGCTCTGGAACTTTTCTCGTATCGTGGCTTTTCCGTATGGAAGATTTAGGTCAGGGGGCTTCTTATAGGCGAAGAGGCGGAGTCGGAAGGGTTACGGGGCAGCCACACAATAGGGGGGCGCGCACCCCCCCTCTGGCCGCGCCGCCACCTTGTGTGGTGGGCCTGTGGCCCTCCTCTGGTCCCTCTCGGGTGTTCTGGAAGCTTCGTGGAATTCTAAGATGCTGGGCGTTGATTTGGTCCAATTCCGAGAATATTTCCTTACTAGGATTTCTGAAACCAAAAACAGCAGAAAACTGGAACTTGCACTTCGGCATCTCGTTAATAGGTTAGTTCCGGAAAATGCATCAAAACGATATAAAGTGTGAACAAAACATGTAGGTATTGTCATAAAACTAGCATGGAACATAAGAAATTATAGATACGTTTGAGACGTATCAGCGGTCGTAGCTGCAGTACTTACCAGTGTGTTTTCGTCAGAATCGACGGTCTCGCCGATGAAGATGTGTATCCCGCCGATCGGGATGATGGAGAACTTGACGGGGTCTGTCCTAGCCGGAATCCATCACTCGTCCAGAGAGACGATCGGAAAGTTGCCGGCATACAAGATGCGTTCCACGACGATTGTGTCACCGACGCCTCAGAAGGTAGAACCCTCCCGGTGCCGGCCTCCAAACACCGCTGGCCCCATGGTGGGCGCCAATTGTCGTTGCCTATTCGACGGTACCCCGGAGTAGGGATCCTCACGGAGGGGGGAAGAAGTAGGGCCATAGGGTGGAGAGTTATTGGGACGGTGGTACGCGGTTTACCCAGCTTCAGAACACGTTGCTTGAAGGCAGGGCCTACTGCTGCTTGTTTGGATTATCTGGGCGCTTTCGCGTTGTTACAATGAGTTGTGGTTGTTCCTCTAGAGCTCCCGAGATCCGGCTTATAAAGGCTTCAGGATCTAGGGTTTACACGGAGAGTCCTAGCCGAAATACAATCTTGCCTAACTAAGGAATATTACATTGATGTGCACGTCAAGGATCCGCCTATACCTAAAACGTCGTACTGGCTCCAGCTACCTTCATGGGCCTTGCCGGATCCGACTCCTGGTGCAGGTCGTCCTGGATCCGGCTCCTTGTTCATGGGTTGGACTTTTTCCATATTGATCAACAACAACTAGGCCGCTCGGTGGGCCGTATGCCACCACCACCATCTGTGGGCCACCTGGACTTACCGGATCCAGGCACTGTCGATGGTACACCTATGAAGTATACCCACAACACCGGCGCGCGTCAAACTCCCGCGACCCGAACGAGATCCAGTTGTAGGAATTGAGCATGTACGCCGGATCTTCTCGGAGGTCGCCCGGCGAGATGGCTCAGCGGCGGCGCGCCTCGTCACATCTCTCTCGTCCATCACGTGGCACGAGAGGGACCGACACGCGCCTGGAGTTGAGGTACCATCCTCCTCCAGGCAGGCTCGCATCCGGCCATGGCACGGGCGCGTGAATTCGATGCGGACGTACCGCTCGGCTACTGGGCTCGGGTATAGACGCATTTTTCGGTTGGCATTTGCGTCAAGCCCCGTTGGAGATTCCCTTAGTCCATACCAGTTCCATTTATACTAGTACTAAAGAAAAAGTCCAAACCAGATTTTTTCTAAAAAAAAATATAGTCCAAACCATATATATTTGAGGAAAAATGAAATATATTCCTGACAACATTTCCTTCTGACTAGGACACCATGGATCAATGAAGTGTGGATTAAGTTTCTCTTTTTAAATTTGTGTGGCCTTGGTAGGGATGTCTCAATGGTGAAACCAATGTAGTACTAGCTCCGTTTCATAAAGCAAGGCATATAAGCTCAGTTTGGTCAGTGGTCAAACCTTGCTAAATTTGACCAAACATATAATAAAATATCAATATTTATAATATTTGGTAAATGCACTATCAAATGTTCTTTTATTGCGCCTATTCTTATTTATTTCATATTGTGGATATTCATATTTTTGTCTAATAATATTGACAAACTTAGACTTTTGACTAAATTTATATGTCCGTTTATGGAATTGAGGGAGTACGGATGAAAGTCTTGCAACATTGTCCACATCATGGTGTGGTTGTTGGGACTGGGACAAGGGAGAATGTGATATCATAGCCTAGCTTTGGTACAATCTCGATCGTGGTGGTTACGATGGTGTCCGATGTGATTATCGATAAAATGTATTGTAAATATTTGTTATGGTTTATGTGAATTGGTGTACATTGTTTTCTCAATAATAAAGTTAGATCATTTGCTGGAATTAACTAGGACAATAGAAGTACTCCTTTTTACAAAGGCTAGAAGCCATATATTAACCAAGTCCGAACATTACAAAAACACCCATGACAAAAATATAAACGTGCACAAGGGAAATTCATCGTTGCTGATATGTACAAGCAAATGATGCTCCGTCAGCCTAGCTTGATGCCGCAACTTTTCTACAATGATGTACCCTTGGAATTGTTGCTACTATGACAGGGAAAATATCAGACTTAGCGAAGAGACCATAACAGTGACAATGATCTAAAGCAAGGAACAACAACCACCTAGAGAAAAAGACGAAGGCCGAATAAGGAGATTAAACTCCATGTTGACGCAGAACGCGCTGCTAGGGAACTTGTATCAGCGACAAATCAAGACACAAGCATCGTGGTTGAAAACTCTACTCCACAACACAACATCAGATAGAAGGAACACAATCATCACACGGGCCCATCGATATTAGAACCAACATTATCGTGTCGGGATAGAGTGGGAGGTACTTATTACACAACATCGTGACTTCAACATGATGACACTAAAGGCCAAAAAAGTAGATCAAGACCTCCCGTGAGCCAAAGATCCGTGTGAGGGTTTTGCGGGCTTTGCCTACAAAATTATGAGCTTGCCGTGTGATATATACTTTGTACAAATGCCTCTAAAGTTTTGGAGTAGAGCCAACATTATGCCTAAAGGTTATTGACATCAAATGTGAGACTTAAAACTACCTATAAGACTACCACGATCTTTCTTGTTCCAAAGTAACTGAAGTTCTAATATTGTCTTACGTTAAACTAATTTGCTTTTTAGCGTACCTAGATGGAGTTAAACTACTTTGTGATTGACAAAGTACCTAATATAGCCCATTGTTCATGGTGCTGAATTTATGCTTCGTGCAGATCCTATATATCACCGTATTTGATTTGGTATTACATATTTGTACGAATCGCATCCAAATTTCATTTACGAATAACAAAATGGCTGTTAAATTAGTCACATTAAAGAACAATGAGAGACCAATCAACTTTGAATAACGAATCATGTATTTATGATCCTAAATTCAAGGACCAGCACACTTCGCGTTGAGCTAAATCTGATAATTTCATGTGAGTAAATAGTGAAAAATAGCTTCCCCTTCATCATGGAAATGAAAGAGAAAATGAGTAAAAGGGAACCCACTGCAGGTACGTAGTGTAAGGACCTACTGGACTTAACTGTCATCACTGGTTCATTAATAGGTCAATCAGATAGTCACATTAAAGAACAATGAGAGACCAATCAACTTTGAATAACGAATCATGGATTTATGATCCTAAATTCAAGGACCAGCACACTTCGCGTTGAGCTAAATCTGATAATTTCATGTGAGTAAATAGTGAAAAATAGCTTCCCCTTCATCATGGAAATGAAATAGAAAATGAGTAAAAGGGAACCCACTGCAGGTACGTAGTGTAAGGACCTACTGGACTTAACTGTCATCACTGGTTCATTAATAGGTCAATCAGATATTCCACCACAAATATACAAGGGGCTATTATTAATGGTACCTGACATATTGACATAAGATCAAATGGCTAGCTTTCACCCCAGTTCACATATGCTTTTAACTGTATGGCAACGAATACTGTTCTTCGGATTTTCTACTTCTCAATGGTTTACAGGGGCATATGGCCCTCTGGTATCTCTGCTGCGAATTCTTGGATTTCTTGTTGAAGGAACACACTCTGGACAGATAAGAAGCCACAAGGTCAGATTTCTTGACTGTCAAATGTCCTATCATAGTAAATTAACTCTGAAGTTTTATAATGGGTGCACTATGTAAACCACAAAATCACCATTTCCCCATATTAGATACTTATTAGTAATGGAACTTGTTTTAATGCATACGTAATTGCACAACAGACTCATCTTGAAAGAGTCTTAGCAATGTATCATTAATTCTGGTTGTACTGGGGATTAAAATAAGTACAGAATAAAATACCAGGTAAATTAGAGAAAAAGAACCAATCGGGAATCAATCGTACACAGACGCATGTTCTATTTAGAATAGACAATTTTTAAAAATTACCTTAACTTTTTGTGGCAGACTGATCCAAAATTCCAGGTTCGGGGTGGCCTAGAGTATATGAAGAAAGAAAGATAAGAATGTGGTTTGAAAGCATTGAAATGGTCAACAAATTGCAATGCACGATGAAAGCATTAAACTGGTTAACAAATTGAATGCTCGACACTAATCTGTATATTATTGTTTACATGGAGAAACAGTTCACATATCATATCAAGTGATGATTGATTCATGGTGCAATTTCAAGACAGACTACGAGTTAGTTATCTTCTCATTTTGCTAGTTTTCTTTTATTGTAAAATCAACTATCTTTTAACTGATTCTTCAGAGATACATGAAAAAGGACGGAAATTCACAAAATATTAACAACAGAACAAAATTTCATTTTCCTGGACAAAACATAAAAAAATTTAAATATAAAAAAGCAGTAGAAGGCTACTGTAGTTTGTCAACAAAAGAACTCTACTGTTGATACGGCAAATGAAGTTCTTACTGAAACAGAGTTCATTCAAAAATTAATATATATCCATGCCCCAATCCTGACTGAAAAGTAACATTCATATCATTTATCTATGTCAAAATATTTTGCTTGGGTTCGCAAATGTTTTGTGGCACAACTGCACTGCATTGGGTGCCACACCTCAATGGACCACCACAGCGCACACGCTACTTCTTAATGCTAACGGGGTAACCAATCCTTCTATGAGACAATCATTGACTCTATATCTAGGATGAAGCAAAGGTTACACCAACCTTTCTATATAGAGATTATGCTCTTACGTGCCTATGCAATCTGGAAAACTAGGTGCTTTCATCTTCAACAGCCAGTCTCCAAGTCTTTATCCAGCCAAGGCAGTCTTCAAAGAGGAATCGAGATGGATCAAATACAGAGCTACCCACAAATCATACGAACTCTTTCAGAATGGATTGATAGATTCATTTAGATAGACTGTTATATTTTTATAGTTAGCCCTTTTCTGTACAGCCCTCTTGCACATTTGTACCATTAAGCCCAAAAATATATAAAAAAATGCAGTAGCAAGGCTACTGTAGTTTGTCAAAAAAAAAACTCTACTGTTGATACGGCGAATGAAGTTCTTACTGAAACAGAGTTCATTCAAAAATTAATATATATCCATGCCCCAATCCTGACTGAAAAGTAAAATTCATATCATTTATCTATGTCAAAATATTTTGCTTGGGTTCGCCCCTTTATGCCTTGAAGTTTGGAGAGCAATTTTACGTGGTACGTTTGGGCTGCAATTTGCTGGGTCATTTGGAATGTTGAAACAGAGCATGTATGGATAATAATGTCATTTTTTCGCGTACAAAAGTTGTATTACTACACTCTGCTCCTTTCTTTAATAAGAGGCAGGACTCCAGTATATATATGTTTCTTTCAGAGAAAACAGCCTGTCCATATAAGCAGAAAATACACTGGGTAATTCTGCCTCATGGTGAAAATTCTTATAATAGTGAACACAACCTTAGGTTGGTCTGGGCCACCTCCCCATACATCACTAGAGGGGATGCTGGCAAAGTTAGCCCTACTGTTAAATCTCTTCCTCAAAACCAAGGTGCTCCCCCTCTCCTTACAAGCACCAGCGGAATGGAGTTTGCTTGACTTAAGCATGAGATGATTCAGGCTGAGCCACTGAGGTATACTAAACATAGAACCAGAAACACAAGATGCCCGTTGTTTATGGGATAGAGTGAAACACATGATAAGAGCAATGTTTGTGTCGTTGAGGCGAGGAGGATACCTGTGATGTAGAAGTTTCTTACCACGTTGGTCACGTCATCTCCAATCCAGCTCCAAGCTGAGGTGTAGAAAACAATCAGGGCCAGGAGATGCAAGTCTCCTCATTGGTTTGAGGATCTCCCAAACCTCCTACTTGCCTGTAATAGAATTGGTGAACTCATCTGCATCCTGTGGACAAGAAGTGCTAAAAAATGAGCTGTCATTGTTAGGACATGACGAGTGAAAGATTGCTATAAAGTAACGAACAAATGCGGTTTCTGCGCGGACGAATTTCATAGCAGCGGTGCTGCCCTCGCGGCTGGCGTCGCAGCCTGTATCTTGGAGAGGGATGAGGATGCCTTTCACCAATGCATCAGCCGGGGCGGCACCGCCGTGCGGCACCAGCACGAGCGTGAGGAAAGAGCAACAACCGCACCCGCACGACTGTCGGTCACTTGGAGAGGGATGCAATTGCTTGATAGATTTGAACAGGAGCAGATCCGGCGGATCAGGGAGTGGAGGAGCTGGTGGCGGCCTGAATCAGAGGATGGAATCAAGATGTGGAGCGTCGAACAGAAGGGGATAACTGATTGGGCCGCGGGTGGGTTGAATTTGATTGGGAGAACAAAAGCTGGGTAAATTGAGAGGAACAGCAGAGGATCGATCAGCGGAAGAAGGATCGAGGGAGAGAAGGAGGATGGAAGAGGAATCAGAACGGCACGGCACGGCATATTGGACGGCACCGTAAATGTTCGGCACTGGTAGTTTAGTCCCACCTCGAAACATTAGGAGCATTACGACCGGTTTATATAGCGAAGTTTGGCACCAGTACTCGCCGAGTTCGGTGGCGCGAACTTGTAACCCAGATGTTGAGGGGGCATTCCTGCTGGGCTTGGTCGTGTGGGCTCTTACCCAATGACAAGTGGGGAGCAGGAATTAACAGCTGCCTTCTGGGCTTGGTCGTGTGGGCCCTTAACCCAATGACAAGTGGGGAGAATCCAGCTGTTGTTCTTTTTTTCTATTTATTCTTCAAACACTTGGGCTTGGTTGTGCGGGTGTTTTCTTGGCTTCGCTGCTTTATGTCAGCCTGGCATGGCGGGACCCACCGATCGTTAGTGTGTCTCCCTGTAAGGGGCGTTGCATTGCTCTATGTACCGGCGGAGCGTGGAGCGCGACACTTTCAAGCATCTTCTCAGCCCAATCCGGGTCATTTCTCTTTTCCCTCACGTGTGGCTATCTTGGCTTCCCTGCTTTATCTGACTCACTCTCGCTCGCTCATCTCTAGGAATTCGATAAAAACAACCCTTTCACGAAAAATATTCGAGAAATGAACCTTGGGGTGACAGTATTTCACGAAATAACCTTTTTCTGCGGCGCCTATAACCGGGCGCCGCAAACAACGGTGGGACGCCACCGCGGGCCGCTAGCCCGGCGGGACCCACCGATCGTTAGTGTGGCGCCCTATAAAGGGGTGTTGCATTGCTCTCGTAGCGCGGAGCATGGGGCGCAACACTTTCAAGCATCCTCTCGGCCGGGCGAGGCCCAACCCGGGCCATTCTTGATCCGGTCACGCATCGCCTTCACGATTGAGGCCTTCTTCGGGGGCAGTGACCTAATGGAGAGACGCCTAGGCGTACTCGGCTCCGACGAGTACTGCGGAATCGACAGCTCGCCTTCGGACGTCGTCTCCAACGCGTAGAACCAATACTTCTTCCATTCGTTTTGGCCTTCTTGGGAAGCTCCATGTCGATGAAGTCCTCCCCGGGCCTAACTTGGAAGGTAATCCTGTCGGCGGCAGTCATCGACCGCTCGCTCTTGCTCACGCAGGTCGCGCGACCGTGGAAGATGGCGAGCCAGGGAGGGTAATAAGGTGGGAAACATAGATAGCACTCGCAAAGCGCTACAAAGAGGGCAATCTGCTGACTGATTTTATGCCAGCCTGGCATGGCGGGACTCACCGATCGTTAGTGTGGCACCCCAGAAAGGGGCGTCGCATTTCTCCCTGCAGCACCGGAGCATGGGGCGCGACACTTCAAAGCATCTTTGCGGCCCGAGCAGGCCCAACTCATGCCATTTCTCTTCTTCACTCACGCGTGGCTAGGGCTCCGTGTCGAAAGATGTGAAGGTCGCCGCGGCGATCTTGCCCGACACCTTCGTATACTCCGCCACATCGCAGTCGACGGCAGTCGAGTGAGTGGGGTTATTTTGCGACGATCTTCCATTCTTGATCCGGGCACGCATCGCGTTCACGATTGAGGCCTTGTTCGTGGGTAGTGACCTAATGGAGAGACGCCTAGGTGTACTCGGCTCCGGCGAGTACTGCGGAATCGCCAGCTCGCCTTCGGACGTCGTCTCCAACGCGTAGAACTAATATTCTTCCATTCGTTTTGGCCTTCTTGGGAAGCTCCATGTCGATGAAGTCCTCCCCAGGCCTAACTTGGAAGGTAATCCTGCCGGCGGTAGACATCGACCGCTCGCTCTTGCTCACGCAGGTCGCACGAACGTGGAAGGTGGCGAGCCAGGGAGGGTAATAAAGTGGGCAACATAGATAGCACTCGCAAAGCGCTACAAAGAGGGCAATCTGTTGACTGCTTTATGCCAGCCTGGCATGGCGGGACTCACCGATCGTTTGTGTGGCGCCCCAGAAAGGGGGTGTCACATTGCTCCCTGCACCACCGGAGCATGGGGCGCGACACTTCAAACCATCTTCGCGGCCCGAGCAGGCCTAACGCATGCCATTTCTCTTCTTCCGTCACGCGTGCTAGGGCTCTCTGTCGAAAGATGTGAAGGTCGCCGCGGCGATCTTGCCCGGCACCTTCGTATAATCCACCACATCCCAGTCGACGACAGTCGAGCGAGTGGGGTTGTTTTGCGACGATCTTCGATTCTTGATCCGGGCACGCATCGCCTTCACAATTGAGGCCTTCATCGGGGGCAGTGGCCTAATGGAGAGACGCCTAGGCGTAATCGGCTCCGGCGAGTACTGCGGAATCGCTAGCTCGCCTTCGGACGTCGTCTCCAACGCGTAGAACCAATACTTCTTCCATTCGTTTTGGCCTTCTTGGGAAGCTCCATGTCGATGAAGTCCTCCCCAGGCCTAACTTGGAAGGTAATCCTGCCGGTGGCAGTCATCGACCGCTCGCTCTTGCTCACTGATGCGTGCAGTTGACACACGTCCGTTGGGAACCCCAAGAGGAAGGTGTGATGCGTACAGTAGCAAGTTTTCCCTCAGTAAGAAACCAAGGTTATCGAACCAGTAGGAGTCAAGGAGCACGTGAAGGTTGTTGGTGAAGGAGTGTAGTGCGGCGCAACACCAGGGATTCCGGCGCCAACGTGGAAGCTGCACTACACAATCAAAGTACTTTGCCCCAACGTAACAGTGAGGTTGTCAATCTGTAAACAAAAGATTAACCGTATAGTGTGGAAGATGATGTTTGTTTGCGAAGAACAGTAAAGAACAAGTATTGCAGTAGATTGTATTTCAGATGTAAAGAATGGACCGGGGTCCACAGTTCACTAGTGGTGTCTCTCCGATAAGATAACTAGCATGTTGGGTGAAAAAATTACAGTTGGGCAATTGACAAATAGAGATGCACATACATATATCATGATAATTACTATGAGATTTAATCAGGGCATTACGACAAAGTACATAGACCGCTATCCGAGCATGCATCTATGCCTAAATAGTCCACCTTCGGGTTAGCATCCGCACCCCTCCGGTATTAAGTTGCAAACAACGGACAATTGCATTAAGTATGGTGCGCAATGTAATCAACACAAATATCCTTAGACAAAGCATCGATGTTTTATCCCTAGTGGCAACAACACATCCACAACCTTAGAACTTTCTGTCACTGTCCCAGATTCAATGGAGGCATGAACCCACTATCGAGCATAAATACTCCCTCTTGGAGTCACAAGTATCAACTTGGCCGAGCCTCTACTAGCAACGGAGAGCATGCAAGAACATAAACAACACATATATGATAGATTGATAATCAACTTGACATAGTATTCAATATTCATCGGATCCCAACAAACACAACATGTAGCATTACAAATAGACGATCTTGATCATGATAGGCAGCTCACAAGATCTAACATGATAGAACAATGAGGAGAAGACAACCATCTAGCTACTGCTATGGACCCATACTCCAAGGGTGAACTACTCACACATCAATCCGGAGGTGATCATGGTGATGAAGAGTCCTCCGGGAGATGATTCCCCTCTTCGGCAGGGTGCCGGAGGCGATCTCCTAAATCCCCCGAGATGGGATTGGCGGCGGCGGCGTCACAGTAAGGTTTTCCGTATCGTGGCTCTCGGTACAGAGGGTTTCACGACGAAGGCTTTAAGTAGGTGGAAGGGCAGCGTCGGAGGGCTGACGAGGGGCCCACCCCATAGGGCGGCACGGGCCCCCCTTAGGCCGTGCGGCCCTATGGTGGCGGCGCCTCGTGGCCCCACTTCGTATCCCTTTCGGTCTTCTGGAAGCTTCGTGGAAAAATAAGACCCTGGGCATTGATTTCGTCCAATTCCGAGAATATTTCCTTTGTAGGATTTACGAAACCAAAAACGGTAGAAAACAACAAGCGGCTCTTCGGCATCTCGTCAATAGGTTAGTGCCGGAAAATGCATAATAATGACATAAAGTGTGTATAAAACATGTGAGTATTGTCATAAAAGTAGCATGGAACATAAGAAATTATAGATACGTTTGAGACGTATCAAGCATCCCCAAGCTTAGTTCCTACTCGCCCTCGAGTAGGTAAACGATAACAATGATAATTTCTGAAGTGACATGCTATCATAATCTCAATCAATACTATTGTAAATCATATGAAGTGAATGAAGTGATTCGAACAAATGGTAAAGACAATGATTAAACAACTGAATCATATAGCAAAGACTTTTCATGAATAGTACTTTCAAGACAAGCATCAATAAGACTTGCATAGGAGTTAACTCATAAGACAATAAATTCTTAGTAGAGAGTTTTGAAGCAACACAAAGGAAGATATAAGTTTCAGCAGTTGCTTTCAACTTCAACATGTATATCTCATGGATAATTGTCAACACAAAGTAATATCATGGATGCAAATAAGCAAGTATGTAGGAATCAATGCACACAGTTGACACAAGTGTTTGCTTCTAAGATAGAAAGAAGTAGGTAAACTGACTCAACATAAAGTAAAAGAAAGGCCCTTCGCAGAGGGAAGCAGGGATTAAATCATATGCTAGAGCTTTTCAAGTTTTGAAATCATATAGAGAGCATAAAAGTAAAGTTTTGAGAGGTGTTTGTTGTTGTCAACGAATGGTAGTGGGTACTCTAACTACCTTATCAACCAGACTTTCAAGAGCGGCTCCCATGAAGAACGTTATTTCTACCAGCCAGGTAGATCATCCCTCTTCTCTTTTGTTTACACATGTATTTTATTATTTATGGATGACACTCCTCCCCACCTTTTCTTTCTCAAGCCATGGCTAACCGAATCATCGGGTACCTTCCAACATTCTCATACCATGGAGGAGTGTCTTTTTTTTTCTTTTTCTTTTTGCAAAATTAAGTTGCTCACTGATTGATCAGGGCAAAGCATGTGAAGAGAATTATTAATGCAAGTTAATTAGTTGGGGCTGGAAACCCCATTGCCGACTCTTTTGCAAAATTATTGGATAAGCGGATGAGCCACTAGTCCATTGGTGAAAGTCCGTCAGAAGTAAATGACAAGATCGAAAGATAAAACACCACATACTTCCTCATGAGCTATGAAACATTGACACAAATAAGAGATAATAACTTTTGAATTGTTTAAAGGTAGCACATGAAGTATTTACTTGGAATGGCAGAAAAATACCATGTAGTAGGTAGGTATGGTGGACACAAATGGCGTAGTTTTGGCTCAAGGATTTGGATGCACGAGAAGTATTCCCTCTCAGTACAAGGCTTTGGCTAGCAAGGTTGTTTGAAGCAAACACAAGTATGAACCGGTACAGCAAAACTTACATAAGAACATATTGCAAGTATTATAAGACTCTACATTGTCTTCCTTGTTGTTCAAACACCTTAACCAGAAAATATTTAGACCTTAGAGAGACCAATCATGCAAACCAAATTTCAACAAGCTCTATGTAGTTCTTCATTAATAGGTGCAAAGTACATGATGCAAGAGCTTAAACATGATCTATATGAGCACAACAATTGCCAAGTATCAAATTATTCAAGACAATATACCAATTACCACATGCAGCATTTTCCGTTTCCAACCATATAACAATGAACGAAGCAGTTTTAACCTTCGCCATGAACATTAAAAGTAGCACTAAGAACACATGTGTTCATATGCAACAGCGGAGCGTGTCTCTCTCCCATACAAAGAATGCTAGGATCCGATTTTATTCAAACAAAAACAAAAACAAAAGCAAACAGACGCTCCAAGTAATGTGCATAAGATGTGACTGAATAAAAATATAGTTTCACTAGAGGTGACCTGATAAGTTGTCGATGAAGAAGGGGATGCCTTGGGAATCCCCAAGCTTAGATGCTTGAGTCTTCTTGAAATATGCAGGGATGAACCACGGGGGCATCCCCAAGCTTAGACTTTTCACTCTTCTTGATCATATTGTATCATCCTCCTCTCTTGATCCTTGAAAACTTCCTCCACACCAAACTCAAAACAAACTCATTAGAGGGTTAGTGCGTAATCAAAAATTCACATATTCAGAGGTGACATAATCATTCTTAACATTTCTGGACATTGCACAAAGCTACTGAAAGTTAATGGAACAAAGAAATCCATCAAACATAGCAAAAGAGGCAATGCGAAATAAAAGGCAGAATCTGTCAAAACAGAACAGTCCGTAAAGACGAATTTTTCTGGGGCACTTAACTTGCTCAGATGAAAAAGCTCAAATTGAATGAAAGTTGCGTACATATCTGAGGATCACGCACTTAAATTGGCAGAATTTTCTGAGTTACCTACAGACGGGGCTGCTCAATTTCGTGACAGTAAGAAATCTGTTTCTGCGCAGTAATCCAAATCTAGTATCAACCCTACTATCCAAGACTTTACTTGGCACAACAATGCAATAAAATAAAGATAAGGAGAGGTTGCTACAGTAGTAACAACTTCCAAGACTCAAATATAAAACAAAAGTGCTGTAGTAAAATGATGGGTTGTCTCCCATAAGCGCTTTTCTTTAACGCCTTTCAGCTAGGCGCAGAAAGTGTGAATCAAGTATTATCAAGAGATGAAGCATCAACATCATAATCTTTCTTACAAATACAACTTGTTGCAGAGGGTACCTTAGATGCTCCATTATCTGAATTTCCCATAGTGGTACTAAGGGTTTTGTCAATTTTGGGCTTATAATAATTCTTTGGCTTAGGCACCTTAGAGACATACATGAATTTTTGATCCTTGCCCACATAAGCTTTCTCCTTAAATTTAAGAGAATAAAAAGTTGAACCCAATGTTCCCATAGCTTCTTCAAGTTTGCCAATCATATGGGTTTGATTATCATGGATAGCACAAGTTTCTAAAATAGCAATTCTTTCATCAAGTCCTCCTAGGAGATTTATCAAGTTTATCAATATTATCAAGTAATATACCCAATTTAATCTCGACACTTGGAAGATTTTTCTCTATGGCTTCCAACTTTTTCATGACATCCTCAAGAGAGATTTCAATTTTAGTTTCATTAACAGGTGGTATTCCAACTAGACTCTCAATGATGCAACTAGCTTCTAAAGCATGAGTACCTAGGAAATTACCCCCCGAAAGAGTATCAAGAACATACCTATTCCAGCTAGATATACCAACATAAAAGTTCCTAAGTAGGATAATAGTGGAGTGTTTCTTAGTGCACCTATGATTAGCATCACTAATTCTATACCAAGCATCTTTAAAACTTTCTCCCCCTTGTTGCTTACAAGAACGAACTTCAACTTCAGGATTACTCATTTTAGCAGTAGTAAATAAAGCAAACTAAATAAAGTAAATGCAAGTAACTATTTTTTTGTGTTTTTAATATAGGAAGCAAACAAGACAGTAAATAAAGTAAAACTAGCAACTAATTTTTTTGTGTTTTTGATATAGAGAACAAACAAAGCAATAAATAAAGTAAAGTAAAGCAAGACAAAAACAAAGTAAAGAGATTGGATGTGAGAGACTCCCCTCGCAGCGTGTCTTGATCTCCCCAGCAACGGCGCCAGAAAAAGAGCTTGATGCGTTCAGTTGACACACGTCCGTTGGGAACCCCAAGAGGAAGGTGTGATGCGTACAGTAGCAAGTTTTCCCTCGGTAAGAAACCAAGGTTATCGAACCAGTAGGAGTCAAGGAGCACGTGAAGGTTGTTGGTGAAGGAGTGTAGTGCGGCGCAACACCAGGGATTCCGGCGCCAACGTGGAACCTGCACTACACAATCAAAGTACTTTGCCCCAACGTAACAGTGAGGTTGTCAATCTCACCGGCTTGCTTGTAAACAAAGGATTAACCGTATAGTGTGGAAGATGATGTTTGTTTGCGAAGAACAGTAAAGAACAAGTATTGCAGTAGATTGTATTTCAGATGTAAAGAATGGACCGGGGTCCACAGTTCACTAGTGGTGTCTCTCCGATAAGATAACTAGCATGTTGGGTGAACAAATTACAGTTGGGCAATTGACAAATAGAGATGCACATACATATATCATGATAATTACTATGAGATTTAATCAGGGCATTACGACAAAGTACATAGACCGCTATCCAGCAAGCATCTATGCCTAAATAGTCCACCTTCGGGTTAGCATCCGCACCCCCTCCGAGTATTAAGTTGCAAACAACGGACAATTGCATTAAGTATGGTGCGTAATGTAATCAACACAAATATCCTTAGACAAAGCATCGATGTTTTATCCCTAGTGGCAACAACACATCCACAACCTTAGAACTTTCACGTCACTTGTCCTAGATTCAATGGAGGCATGAACTCACTATCGAGCATAAATACTCCCTCTTGGAGTCGAAGTATCAACTTGGCCGAGCCTCTACTAGCAACGGAGAGCATGCAAGAACATAAACAACACATATATGATAGATTGATAATCAACTTGACATAGTATTCAATATTCATCGGATCCCAACAAACACAACATGTAGCATTACAAATAGACGATCTTGATCATGATAGGCAGCTCACAAGATCTAACATGATAGCACAATGAGGAGAAGACAACCATCTAGCTACTGCTATGGACCCATAGTCCAAGGGTGAACTACTCACACATCAATCCGGAGGCGATCATGGTGATGAAGAGTCCTCCGGGAGATGATTCCCCTCTCCGGCAGGGTGCCGGAGGCGATCTCCTGAATCCCCCGAGATGGGATTGGCCGCGGCGGCGTCACAGTAAGGTTTTCCGTATCGTGGCTCTCGGTACAGAGGGTTTCGCGACGAAGGCTTTAAGTAGGCGGAAGGGCAGCGTCGGAGGGCTGACGAGGGGCCCACCCCATAGGGCGGTGCGGGCCCCCCTTAGGCCGCGCGGCCCTATGGTGGCGGCGCCTCGTGGCCCCACTTCGTATCCCTTTCGGTCTTCTGGAAGCTTCGTGGAAAAATAAGACCCTGGGCGTTGATTTCATCCAATTCCGAGAATATTTCCTTTGTAGGATTTCTGAAACCAAAAACAGCAGAAAACAACAACTGGCTCTTCGGCATCTCGTCAATAGGTTAGTGCCGGAAAGTGCATAATAATGACATAAAGTGTGTATAAAACATGTGAGTATTGTCATAAAAGTAGCATGGAACATAAGAAATATAGATACGTTTGAGACGTATCACTCACGCAGGTCGCGCGACCGTGGAAGATGGCGAGCCAGGGAGGGTAATAAGGTGGGAAACATAGATAGCACTCGCAAAGCGCTACAAAGAGGGCAATCTGCTGACTGCTTTTATGCCAGCCTGGCATGGCGGGACTCACAGATCGTTAGTGTGGCGCCCCAGAAAGGGGCATCGCATTGCTCCCTGCAGCACCGGAGCATGGGGCGTGACACTTCAAAGCATCTTCGCGGCCCGAGCAGGCCCAACTTAGGCCATTTCTCTTCTTCCCTCACGCGTGGCTAGGCCTCCGTGTCGAAAGATGTGAAGCTCGCCGCGGCGATCTTGCCTGACACCTTCGTATACTCCGCCACATCGCAGTCGACGGCAGTCGAGTGAGTGGGGTTGTTTTGCGACGATCTTCCAATCTTGATCCGGGCACGCATCGCGTTCATGATTGAGGCCTTCTTCGGGGGTAGTGACCTAATGGAGAGACGCCTAGGTGTACTCGGCTCCGGCGAGTACTGCGGAATCGCCAGCTCGCCTTCGGACGTCGTCTCCAACGCGTAGAATCAATACTTCTTCCATTCGTTTTTGCCTTCTTGGGAAGCTCCATGTCGATGAAGTCCTCCCCAGGCCTAACCTTGAAGGTAATCCTGCCGGCGGTAGTCATCGACCGCTCGCTCTTGCTCACGCAGGTCGCACGAACGTGGAAGATGGCGAGCCAGGGAGGGTAATAAGGTGGGCAACATAGATAGCACTCGCAAAGCGCTACAAAGAGGGCAATCTGCTGACTTCTTTATGCCAGCCTGGCATGGCGGGACTCACCGATCGTTAGTGTGGCACCCCAGAAAGGGGTGTCGCATTGCTCCCTGCACCACCGGAGCATGGGGCGCGACACTTCAAAGCATCTTCGCGGCCCGAGCAGGCCCAACGCATGCCATTTCTCTTCTTCCCTCACGCGTGGCTATGGCTCTGTGTCGAAAGATGTGAAGGTCGCCGCGGCGATCTTGCCCGGCACCTTCGTATACTCCACCACATCCCAGTCGACGACAGTCGAGCGAGTGGGGTTGTTTTGCGACGATCTTCCATCTTGATCCGGGCAGGCATCGCCTTCACGATTGAGGCCTTCTTCGGGGGCAGTAACCTAATGGAGAGATGCCTAGGTGTACTCGGCTCCGGCGAGTACTGCGGAATCGCCAGCTCGCCTTCGGACATTGTCTCCAACGCGTAGAACCAATACTTCTTCCATTCGTTTTGGCCTTCTTGGGAAGCTCCATGTCGATGAAGTCCTCCCCAGGCCTAACTTGGAAGGTAATCCTGTCGGCGGCAGTCATCGACCGCTCGCTCTTGCTCACGCAGGTCGCGCGAACGTGGAAGATGGCGAGCCAGGGAGGGTAATAAGGTGTGCAACATAGATAGACTCGCAAAGCGCTACAAAGAGGGAAATCTGCTGACTACTTTATGCCAGCCTGGCATGGCGGGACTCACCGATCATTAGTGTGGCACCCCAAAAAGGGGTGTCGCATTGCTCCCTGCAGCGCCGGAGCATGGGCGCGACACTTCAAAGAATCTTCGTGGCCCGAGCAGGCCCAACCCAGGCCATTCTCTTCTTCCCTCACGCGTGGCTAGGGCTCCGTGTCGAAAGATGTGAAGGTCGTCGCGGCGATCTTGTCCGGCTCCTTCGTATACTCTGCCAAGTCCAAGTCGACGACACTCGAGCGAGTGGGGTCGTTTTTCCCCTTGTACTCCCACATGTAGTGGGGGTGACTGCGGAGCAGCGCCAATCGCTGGGCGAGCCAGCTGTTGTACAGGTTAATCACCGTCAGACTGACAATCTTTCGATTCTTGATCCAGGCACGCATCGCCTTCACGATTGAGGCATGCTCCCGGGGCAGTGACCTAATGCGGGCAGTGACCTACTGCAGAGACGTCTGGGTGTACTCGGCTCCGGCGAGTACTGTGGAATCGCCAACTTGCCTTCGAGACGTCGTCTCCAGCGTGTAGAACCAATACTTCTTCCATTCTCTTTGGCCTTCTTGGGAAGCTCCATGTCGATGAAGTCCTCCCCTGACCTAACTTGGAAGGTAATCCCGCTTGTCGTTGCCTAATCGACGGTACCTCGGAGGAGGGATCCTCACGAGGGAGAAGAAGTAGGGGCCATAGGGCGGAGAGTCCTCGGGACGGTGGTACGCGATTTACCCGGCTCGGAACACCTGCTCGAAGACAGGGCCTACTGCTGCTTGTCTGGAATTATATGGGCGCTTTCGCGTTGTTACAATGAGTTGTGTTTGTGCCTCTAGGGCTCCCGGGATCCGGCTTATAAAGACGCACGGATCTAGGGTTTACACGAAGAGTCCTAGCCGGAATAAAAGTCGCCTAACTACGGAATATTACATTGCCGTGCACGTCAAGGATCCACCTTCCATCAACGTCGTACTGGATCCGGATACTTTATGGGCCTACACGGATCCGGCCTCCTTCATAGGTCGGTTAGGATCCGGCTCCCTGCTCCTGGGCTGGACTTTATCCATCATGATCTACAACAATTGGGCCGCCCGATGGGACACATGCCACACCACCATCTGTGGGATACCCGGGCTTGCCGGATCTAGGACATGTCATTGATATACCCATAAAGTATACTGATACGTCTCAAACGTATCCATAATTTCTTATGTTCCATGCTACTTTTATGATGATACTCACATGTTTTATACACATTATATGTCATTATTATGCATTTTCCGGCACTAACCTATTACCGAGATGCCGAAGAGCCAGTTGTTGTTTTCTGCTGTTTTTGGTTTCAGAAATCCTACAAAGGAAATATTCTCGGAATTGAACAAAATTAACGCCCAGGGTCTTATTTTTCCACGAAGCTTCCAGAAGACCGAAAGGGAAACGAAGTGGGGCGACGAGGCGCCAACACAACAGGGCGGCGCGGCTCAGGCCTTGGCCGCGCGGCCCTGGTGTGTGGGGCCCTCGCGTCGCCCCTAAACCTACCCTTCCGCCTACTTAAAGCCTTCGTCGCGAAACCCTCTGTACCGAGAGCCACGATACGGAAAACCTTCCAGAGACGCAGCCGCCGCCAATCCCATCTCGGGGGATTCGGGAGATCGCCTCCGGCACCTCGCCGGAGAGGGGAATCATCTCCCGGAGGACTCTTCATCGCCATGATCGCCTCCGGATCGATGTGTGAGTAGTTCACCTCTGGACTATGGGTCCATAGCAGTAGCTAGATGGTCGTCTTCTCCTCATGGTGCTATCATGTTAGATCTTGTGAGCTGCCTATCATGATCAAGATCATCTATTTGTAATGCTACATGTTGTGTTTGTTGGGATCCGATGAATATTGAATACTATGTCAAGTTGATTATCAATCTATCATATATGTTGTTTATATTCTTGCATGCTCTCTCGTTGCTAGTAGAGGCTCCGGCCAAGTTGATACTTGTAACTCCAAGAGGGAGTATTTATGCTCGATAGTGGGTTCATGCCTCCATTGAATGCGGGACGAGTGACGGAAAGTTCTAAGGTTGTGGATGTGCTGTTGCCACTAGGGATAAAACATCGATGCTTTGTCTAAGGATATTTGTGTTGATTACATTACGCACCATACTTAATGCAATTGTCGGTTGCTTGCAACTTAATACCGGAAGGGGTTCGGATGATAACCTGAAAGTGGACTTTTTAGGCATAGATGCATGCTGGGATAGCGGTCTATGTACTTTGTCGTAATGCCCCGATTAAATCTCATAGTACTCATCATGATATATGTATGTGCATTGTTATGCCTTCTTTATTTGTCAATTGCCCAACTGTAATTTGTTCACCCAACATGCTATTTATCTTATGGGAGAGACACCACTAGTGAATTGTGGACCCCGGTCCATTCTTTACATCCGAAATACAATCTACTTGCAATTGTTCTTTACTCGTTCTTCGCAAACAAACATCATCTTCCACACTATACATCTAATCCGTTGTTTACGGCAAGCCGGTGAGATTGACAACCTCACCGTTACGTTGGGGCAAAGTACTTTGATTGTGTTGTGCAGGTTCCACGTTGGCGCCGGAATCCCTGGTGTTGCGCCGCACTACACTCCGTCACCAACGACCTTCACGTGATCCTTGACTCCTACTGGTTCGATAAACCTGCTGCCCATCTTAATAATTTTGTTGAAATTTGTGAAATGCAAAAGTATAAGGATGTAGATGGTGATATTATAAAACTGAAATTGTTTCCTTTCTCATTAAGAGGAATAGCTAAAGATTGGTTGCTATCTTTGCCTAAGAATAGTATTGATTCATGGACTAAATGTAAGGATGCTTTTATTGGTAGATATTATCCTCCCGCTAAAATTATATCTTTGAGAAGTAGCATAATGAATTTTAAGCAATTAAATAATGAACATGTTGCTCAAGCATGGGAGAGAATGAAATCTTTGGTGAAGAATTGCCCAACCCATGGACTAACTACTTGGATGATCATCCAAACCTTTTATGCATGACTAAATTTTTCTTCGCGGAACTTATTGGATTCAGCTGCTGGAGGTACTTTTATGTCCATTACTTTGGGGGCGGCTACAAAGATTCTTGATGATATGATGATAAATTACTATGAATGGCACACTGAAAGGGCTCCACAAGGTAAGAAGGTAAATTCTGTTGAAGAAACCTCCTCCTTGAGCGATAAGATTGATGTGATTATGTCTATGCTTGTGAATGGTAGATCTAATGTTGACCCTAATAATGTTCCTTTAGCTTCATTGGTTGCTCAAGAAGAGAACGTTGATGTGAATTTCATTAAGAATAATAATTTCAACAACAATGCTTATAGGAATAATTCTGGTAACAACTATATGCCATATCCTTCTGCTAATAGTAATGGTTATGGTAATTCTTATGGGAATTCTTACAACAATAATAGGAATGTACCCTCTGGTCTTGAAGCCATGCTTAAAGAATTTATTAGTACACAAACTGCTTTTAACAAATCTGTTGAGGAAAAGCTTGATAAAATTGATATTCTTGCTTCTAAGGTTGATAGACTTGCCTCTGATGTTGATCTTTTAAAATTGAAAGTTATGCCTAATAAGGATAATGATAATAAAATTGTTACTACAGCAAACGCCATACAAGTTCGAATTAATGAAAATATTAGATTGATGGCTGAATTGCATGCTAGGTGGGATAAAGAAGAAAACGAAAAACTTGCTAAAGAGAATAATGTAGCTAAAGTTTGGACTATTACCACCACTAGTAATGATAATGCTTCACATGTTGCTACACCTCCTACTATCAATGGTAAAATAATTGGTGTTGGCAATGTTTCTACTCCTAGTGCAAAGCGTGCAAAATTACCCGAAACTGCTAAAACTGCTGAAACTGTTTGTGATAAAACTGCTGAAATTTTTCAAAATATTGGGGACAGTGATCCCATTGCTGTAGATCATAATGGTTTAGATTTTGATGATTGTCATATCTCTTAAGTTATAAAGTTCTTACAAAAACTTGCTAGAAGTCCTAATGCTAGTGCTATAAATTTGTCCTTTACAAAACATATTACAAATGCTCTCATAAAAGCTAGAGAAGAGAAACTAAAACTTGAAACTTCTATTCCTAGGAAGTTAGAAGATGGTTGGGAGCCCATCATTAAGATGAGGGTCAATGATTTTGATTGTAATGCTTTATGTGATCTTGGTGCAAGTATTTCGTTATGCCTAAGAAAATCTATGATATGCTTGACTTGCCACCATTGAAAAATTGTTATTTGGATGTTAATCTTGCTGATAATGCTATGAAGAAACCTTTGGGGAGAATTGATAATGTTCGTATTATGGTTAACAATAACCTTGTCCCCGTTGATTTTGTTGTCTTGGATACTGAATGCAATGCATCTTGTCCCATTATATTGGGAATACCTTTTCTTCGAACTGTTGGTGCTACTATTGATATGAAGGAAGGTAATATTAAATATCAATTTCCTCTCAAGAAAGGTATGGAACACTTCCCTAGAAAGAGAATGAAGTTACCTTATGATTCTATTATTAGAACAAATTATGATGTCGATGCTTCATCTCTCGATAATACTTGATTCACACTTTCTGCGCCTAGCTGAAAGGCGTTAAAGAAAAGCGCTTATGGGAGACAACCCATTATTTTACTACAGCACTTTTGTTTTATATTTGAGTTTTGGAAGTTGTTACTACTGTAGCAACCTCTCCTTATCTTTATTTTATTGCATTGTTGTGCCAAGTAAAGTCTTTGATAGCAATGTTGATACTAGATTAACTTATAAAATTCTGCCAATTTACGTGCGTGATCCTCAGATATGTACGCAACTTTCATTCAATTTGAGCATTTTCATCTGAGCAAGTTAAGTGCCCCAGAAAAATTCGTCTTTACGGATCGTTCGTTTTGACAGATTCTGCCTTTTATTTCGCATTGCCTGTTTTGCTATGTTTGATGGATTTCTTTGTTCCTTTAACTTTCCGTAGCTTTGTGCAATGTCCGAAGTGTTAAGAATGATTATGTCACCTCCGAATATGTGAATTTTTGATTATGCACTAACCCTCTAATGAGTTTGTTTTGAGTTTGGTGTGGAGGAAGTTTTCAAGGGTCAAGAGAGGAGGATGATACAATATGATCAAGAAGAGTGAAAAATCTAAGCTTGGGGATGCCCCCGTGGTTCATCCCTGCATATTTCAAGAAGACTCAAGCATCTAAGCTTGGGGATGCCCAAGGCATCCCCTTCTTCATCGACAACTTATCGAGTCACCTCTAGTGAAACTATATTTTTATTCAGTCACATCTTATGTGCTTTACTTGGAGCGTCTGTTTGCTTTTATTTTTGTTTTTGTTTGAATAAAATCGGATCCTAGCATTCTTTTTGTGGGAGAGAGACACGCTCCGCTGTTTCGTATGAACACATATGTTCTTAGCTTTATTCTTAATGTTCATTGCGAAGGTTGAACTACTTCATTCATTGATATATGGTTGGAAACGGAAAATGCCGCATGTGGTAATTGGTATAATGTCTTGAATAATTTGATACTTGGCAATTGTTGTGCTCATATAGATCATGTTTAAAGCTCTTGCATCATGTACCTTGCACCTATTAATGAAGAACTACATAGAGCTTGTTAAAAATTGGTTTGCATGATTGGTCTCTCTAAGTCTAGATATTTTCTGGTTAAGGTGTTTGAACAACAAGGAGACGATGTAAAGTCTTATAATGCTTACAATATTTTCATATGTGAGTTTTGCTGCACCGTTTTATACTTGAGTTTGCTTCAAACAACCTTGCTAGCCTAGCCTTGTATTGAGAGGGATTCTTCTCGTGCATCCAAATCCGTGAGCCAAAAACTATGCCAATTGTGTCCACCATACCTACCTACCACATGGTATTTCTCTGCCATTCCAAAGTACATTACTTGAGTGCTACCTTTAAACTTCTATTCTTTGCCTTTACAATACATAGCTCATGGAAAAGTAGCCTTAAAAACTATTGTGGTGAAGAATATGTACTTATGTATCTTATTTCTTAATAAGTTGCTTGTTGTGCGGTAACCATGTTTCTGGGGACGCCATCAACTTTTACCTTTGTTGAATATCATGTGAATTGCTATGCATGTTCGTCTTGTCACGAAGTAAGGGCGATTTTCATGATCAAATGGTTTGAGTATGCATATTGTTAGAGAAGAACATTGGGCCGCTAACTAAAGCCATGAATCATGGTGGAAGTTTCAGTTTGGACACAAATCCTCAATCTCTTATGAGAATATTATCTATTGTTAAATGCTTAAGCATTAAAAAGAGGAGTCCATTATCTGTTGTCTATGTTGTCCCGGTATGGGTGTCTAAGTTGAGAATGATCAAAAGTGAGAAATCCAATGCGAACTTTCTCCTTAGACCCTTGTACAGGCGGCATATAGGTACCCCTTTGTGACACTTGGTTGAAACATATGTTATGCAATGATAATCCATGTTAATCCAAGCTAATTAGGACAAGGTGCGGGCACTATTGGTATACTATGCATGAGGCTTGCAACTTATGGGATATCTTATACATAACACATATGATTTATTACTACCGTTGACAAAATTGTTTCTATGTTTTCAAAATGAGAAGCTCTAGCACAAAAATAGTAATCAATGCTTCCCTCTGCGAAGGGCCATTCTTCTACTTTATTGTTGAGTCAGTTTACCTATTCTTTCTATCTTAGAAGCAAACACTTGTGTAAACTGTGTGCATTGATTCTTACATGTTTACCTATTGCACTTGTTATATTGCTTTATGTTGACAATTATCCATGAGATATACATGTTGAAGTTGAAAGCAACCGCTGAAACTTATATCTTCCTTTGTGTTGTTTCAAAGCCTTTTACTAAGAATTTATTGCTTTATGAGTTAACTCTTATGCAAGTCTTATTGATGCTTGTCTTGAAAGTATTATTCATGAAAAGTCTTTGATATATGATTCAATTGTTTACTCATTGTCTTCATCATTGCTTCGAATCGCTGCATTCATCTCATGTGCTTTACAAATGTATTGATCAAGATTATGATAGCATGTCACTTCAGAAATTATCCTTGTTATCGTTTACCTACTCGAGGGCGAGTAGGAACTAATCTTGGGGATGCTTGATACGTCTCAAACGTATCCATAATTTCTTATGTTCCATGCTACTTTTATGATGATACTCACATGTTTTATACACATTATATGTCATTATTATGCATTTTCCGGCACTAACCTATTGACGAGATGCCGAAGAGCCGATTCTGTTGTTTTCTTCTGTTTTTTGTTTCAGAAATCCTACAAAGGAAATATTCTCGGAATTGGACGAAATTAACGCCCAGGGTCTTATTTTTCCACGAAGCTTCCAGAAGACCGAAAGGGAAACGAAGTGGGGCGACGAGGCGCCGACACAACAGGGCGGCGCGGCCCTGGCGTGTGGGGCCCTCGCGTCGCCCCTAAACCTACCCTTCCGCCTACTTAAAGCCTTCGTCGCGAAACCCTCTGTACCGAGAGCCACGATACGGAAAACCTTCCAGAGACGCAGCCGCCGCCAATCCCATCTCGGGGGATTCAGGAGATCGCCTCCGGCATCCTGCCGGAGAGGGGAAACATCTCCCGGAGGACTCTTCATCGCCATGATCGCCTTCGGATCGATGTGTGAGTAGTTCACCTCTGTACTATGGGTCCATAGCAGTAGCTAGATGGTCGTCTTCTCCTCATGGTGCTATCATGTTAGATCTTGTGAGCTGCCTATCATGATCAAGATCATCTATTTGTAATGCTACATGTTGTGTTTGTTGGGATCCGATGAATATTGAATACTATGTCAAGTTGATCATCAATCTATCATATATGTTGTTTATATTCTTGCATGCTCTCCGTTGCTAGAAGAGGCTCTGGCCAAGTTGATACTTGTAACTCCAAGAGGGAGTATTTATGCTCGATAGTGGGTTCATGCCTCCATTGAATCTGGGACAGTGACCGAAAGTTCTAAGGTTGTGGATGTGCTGTTGCCCCTAGGGATAAAACATCGATGCTTTGTCTAAGGATATTTGTGTTGATTACATTACGCACCATACTTAATGCAATTGTCTGCTGCTTGCAACTTAATACCGGAAGGGGTTCGGATGATAACCTGAAAGTGGACTATTTAGGCATAGATGCATGCTGGATAGCGGTCTATGTACTTTGTCGTAATGCCCTGATTAAATCTCATAGTACTCATCATGATATATGTATGTGCATTGTTATGCCTTATTTATTTGTCAATTGCCCAACTGTAATTTGTTCACCCAACATGCTATTTATCTTATGGGAGAGACACCACTAGTGAACTATGGACCCCGGTCCATTCTTTACATCTGAAATACAATCTACTACAATTGTTCTTTACTGTTCTTCGCAAACAAACATCATCTTCCACACTATACATCTAATCCTTTGTTTATAGCAAGCCGGTGAGATTGACAACCTC
>NC_061510.1:118467348-118493778 GCF_022539505.1 Lolium rigidum
CCTCGTTGGGTTCGACACTCTTATTTATCGAAAGTACTACGATACACCCCCTATACTTGTGGGTCATCAATTCGCATCTCCGAAAATTTAGCGCGGGAAAAGAGGAAGTTGAGCATGACGTGGGCGTAAAATCTGCTAAGTTACCGTTACCAAAGAACAGATGATTTCCGGTTGTTCGAAGTCGGAAACAAGGAGGTTTTGGAAGCTCTTCAAGATACTCTTCGGATCCGAGTTGAATGAAGTCGGAGGAATGATGAATCTCGGAGAACTTCGGGGGCTACTATTGTGGGTATACTTTATAGGTATATCAATGACATGTCCTAGATCCGGCAAGCCCGGGTATCCCACAGATGGTGGTGTGGCATGTGGCCCATCGGGCGGCCCAATTGCTGTAGATCATGATGGATAAAGTCCAGCCCAGGAGCAGGGAGCCGGATCCTAACCGACCTATGAAGGAGGCCGGATCCGTGTAGGCCCATAAAGTATCCGGATCCAGTACGACGTTGATGGAAGGTGGATCCTTGACGTGCACGGCAATGTAATATTCCGTAGTTAGGCGACTTGTATTCCGGCTAGGACTCTCCGTGTAAACCCTAGATCCGTGCGCCTTTATAAGCCGGATCCCGGGAGCCCTAGAGGCGCAACCACAACTCATTGTAACAACACGAAAGCGCCCATATAATTCCAGACAAGCAGCAGTAGGCCCTGGCTTCGAGCAGGTGTTCCGAAGCTGGGTAAATCGCGTACCACCGTCCCGAGGACTCTCCGCCCTATGGCCCCTACTTCTTCTCCCCCTCGTGAGGATCCCTCCTCCGAGGTACCATCGATTAGGCAACGACAGGCGGGATTACCTTCCAAGTTAGGTCAGGGGAGGACTTCATCGACATGGAGCTTCCCAAGAAGGCCAAAGAGAATGGAAGAAGTATTGGTTCTACACGCTGGAGACGACGTCTCGAAGGCAAGCTGGCGATTCCACAGTACTCGCCGGAGCCGAGTACGCCCAGACGTCTCTGCAGTAGGTCACTGCCCGCATTAGGTCACTGCCCCGGGAGCATGCCTCAATCGTGAAGGCGATGCGTGCATGGATCAAGAATCGAAAGATTGTCGGTCTGACGGCGATTAACCTGTACAACAGCTGGCTCGCCCAGCGATTGGCGCTGCTCCGCAGTCACCCCCACTACATGTGGGAGTACAAGGGGCAAAACGACCCCACTCGCTCGAGTGCCGTCGACTGGGACTTGGCAGAGTATACGAAGGCTCCGGACAAGATCGCCGCGACGACCTTCACATCTTTCGACACGGAGCCCTAGCCACGCGTGAGGGAAGAAGAGAAATGGCCTGGGTTGGGCCTGCTCGGGCCACAAAGATTCTTTGAAGTGTCGCGCCCCATGCTCCGGCGCTGCAGGTAGCAATGCGACACCCCTTTTTGGGGTGCCACACTAATGATCGGTGAGTCCCGCCATGCCAGGCTGGCATAAAGTAGTCAGCAGATTGCCCTCTTTGTAGCGCTTTGAGAGTCTATCTATGTTGCACACCTTATTACCCTCCCTGGCTCGCCATCTTCCATGTTCGCGCGACCTGCGTGAGCAAGAGCGAGCGGTCGATGACTGCCGCCGACAGGATTACCTTCCAAGTTAGGCCTGGGGAGGACTTCATCGACATGGAGCTTCCCAAGAAGGCCAAAACGAATGGAAGAAGTATTGGTTCTACGCGTTGGAGACGACGTCCGAAGGCGAGCTGGCGATTCCGCAGTACTCGCCGGAGCCGAGTACACCTAGGCATCTCTCCATTAGGTCACTGCCCCCGAAGAAGGCCTCAATCGTGAAGGCGATGCGTGCCCGGATCAAGAATGGAAGATCGTCGCAAAACAACCCCACTCGCTCGACTGTCGTCGACTGGGATGTGGTGGAGTATACGAAGGTGCCGGGCAAGATCGCCGCGGCGACCTTCACATCTTTCGACACAGAGCCTTAGCCACGCGTGAGGGAAGAAGAGAAATGGCATGCGTTGGGCCCGCTCGGGCCGCGAAGATGCTTTGAAGTGTCGCGCCCCATGCTCCGGTGGTGCAGGGAGCAATGCGACACCCCTTTCGCAGGGTGCCACACTAACGATCGGTGAGTCCCGCCATGCCAGGCTGGCATAAAGAAGTCAGCAGATTGCCCTCTTTGTAGCGCTTTGCGAGTGCTATCTATGTTGCCCACCTTATTACCCTCCCTGGCTCGCCATCTTCCACGTTCGTGCGACCTGCGTGAGCAAGAGCGAGCGGTCGATGACTACCGCCGGAAGGATTACCTTCCAAGTTAGGCCTGGGGAGGACTTCATCGACATGGAGCTTCCCAAGAAGGCCAAAACGAATGGAAGAAGTATTGATTCTACGCGTTGGAGACGATGTCCGAAGGCGAGCTGGCGATTCCGCAGTACTCGCCGGAGCCGAGTACACCTAGGCGTCTCTCCATTAAGTCACTACCCCCGAAGAAGGCCTCAATCGTGAACGCGATGCGTGCCCGGATCAAGATTGGAAGATCGTCGCAAAACAACCCCACTCACTCGACTGCCGTCGACTACGATGTGGCGGAGTATACGAAGGTGTCAGGCAAGATCGCCGCGGCGACCTTCACATCTTTCGACACGGAGGCCTAGCCACGCGTGAGGGAAGAAGAGAAATGGCCTAAGTTGGGCCTGCTCGGGCCGCGAAGATGCTTTGAAGTGTCACGCCCCATGCTCCGGTGTTGCAGGGAGCAATGCGATGCCCCTTTCTGGGGCGCCACACTAACGATCCGCGAGTCCCGCCATGCCGAGGCTGGCATAAAAGCGATCGAGCGGTTGCCCTCTTTGTAGCGCTTTGCGAGTGCTATCTATGTTTCCCACCTTATTACCCTCCCTGGCTCGCCATCTTCCACGGTCGCGCGACCTGCGTGAGCAAGAGCGAGCGGTCGATGACTGCCATCGGCAGGATTACCTTCCAAGTTAGGCCTGGGGAGGACTTCATCGACATGGAGCTTCCCAAGAAGGCCAAAACGAATGGAAGAAGTATTGGTTCTACGCGTTGGAGACGACGTCCGAAGGCGAGCTAGCGATTCCGCAGTACTTGCCGAAGCCGATTACGCCTAGGCGTCTCTCCATTAGGTCACTGCCCCCGATGAAGGCCTCAATTGTGAAGGCGATGCGTGCCCGGATCAAGAATCGAAGATCGTCGCAAAACAACCCCACTCGCTCGACTGTCGTCGACTGGGATGTGGCGGATTATACGAAGGTGCCGGGCAAGATCGCAGCGGCGACCTTCACATCTTTCGACACAGAGCCCTAGCACGCGTGACGGAAGAAGAGAAATGGCATGCGTTAGGCCTACTCGGGCCGCGAAGATGGTTTGAAGTGTCGCGCCCCATGCTCCGGTGGTGCAGGGAGCAATGCGACACCCCCTTTCTGGGGCGCCACACAAACGATCGGTGAGTCCCGCCATGCCAGGCTGGCATGAAGCGATCCAACGGTTGCCCTCTTTGTAGCGCTTTGCGAGTGCTATCTATGTTGCCCACTTTATTACCCTCCCTAGCTCGCCACCTTCCACGTTCGTGCGACCTGCGTGAGCAAGAGCGAGCGGTCGATGACTACCGCCGGCAGGATTACCTTCCAAGTTAGGCCTGGGGAGGACTTCATCGACATGGCGCTTCCCAAGAAGGCCAAAACGAATGGAAGAATATTGGTTCTACGCGTTGGAGACAACGTCCGAAGGCGAGCTGGCGATTCCGCAGTACTCGCCGGAGCCGAGTACACCTAGGCGTCTCTCCATTAGGTCACTACCCACGAACAAGGCCTCAATCGTGAACGCGATGCGTGCCCGGATCAAGAATGGAAGATCGTCGCAAAACAACCCCACTCACTCGACTGTCGTCGACTGCGATGTGGCGGAGTATACGAAGGTGTCGGGCAAGATCGCCGCGGGGACCTTCACATCTTTCGACACGGAGCCCTAGCCACGCGTGAGTGAAGAAGAGAAATGGCCTGAGTTGGGCCTGCTCGGGCCGCGAAGATGCTTTGAAGTGTCGCGCCCCATGCTCCGGTGCTGCAGGGAGAAATGCGACGCCCCTTTCTGGGGTGCCACACTAATGATCGGTGAGTCCCGCCATGCCAGGCTGGCATAAAAGCAGTCAGCAGATTGCCCTCTTTGTAGCGCTTTGCGAGTGCTATCTATGTTTCCCACCTTATTACCCTCCCTGGCTCGCCATCTTCCACGGCCGCGCGACCTGCGTGAGCAAGAGCGAGCGGTCGATGACTACCGCCGACAGGATTACCTTCCAAGTTAGGCCCGGGGAGGACTTCATCAACATGGAGCTTCCCAAGAAGGCCAAAACGAATGGAAGAAGTATTGGTTCTACGCGTTGGAGACGACATCCGAAGGCGAGCTGGCGATTCCGCAGTACTCGTCGGAGCCGAGTACGCCTAGGCGTCTCTCCATTAGGTCACTGCCCCCGAAGAAGGCCTCAATCGTGAAGGCGATGCGTGACCGGATCAAGAATGGCCCGGGTTGGGCCTGCCCGGGCCGAGAGGATGCTTGAAAGTGTTGCGCCCCATGCTCCGCGCTACAGAGAGCAATGCAACACCCCTTTATAGGGCGCCACACTAACGATCGGTGGGTCCCGCCAGGCTAGCGGCCCGCAGTGGCGTCCCACCGTTGTTTGCAGCGCCCCGGTTATAGGCGCCGCAGAAAAAGGTTATTTCGTGAAATACTGTCACCCCAAGGTTCATTTCTCGAATATTTTTCGTGAAAGGGTTGTTTTTATCGAATTCCTAGAGATGAGCGAGCGAGAGTGAGTCAGATAAAGCAGGGAAGCCAAGATAGCCACGCGTGAGGGAAAAAGAGAAATGACCCGGATTGGGCTGAGAAGATGCTTGAAAGTGTCGCGCTCCACGCTCCGCCGGTACATAGAGCAATGCAACGCCCCTTACAGGGAGACACACTAACGATCGGTGGGTCCCGCCATGCCGAGGCTGACATAAAGCAGCGAAGCCAAGAAAACACCCGCACAACCAAGCCCAAGTGTTTGAAGAATAAATAGAAAAAAAGAACAACAGCTGGATTCTCCCCACTTGTCATTGGGTTAAGGGCCCACACGACCAAGCCCGGAAGGCAGGCTGTTAATTCCTGCTCCCCACTTGTCATTGGGTAAGAGCCCACACGACCAAGCCCAGCAGGAATGCCCCCTCAACATCTGGGTTACAAGTTCGCGCCACCGAACTCGGCGAGTACTGGTGCCAAACTTCGCTATATAAACCGGTCGTAATGCTCCTAAGCATGTCTAACAGGCCCCGTATAACCCGCCCACCCCGTAAAATTCCGGCGACATACGGGGCAGGCGCGGTTTGGGCCGTCTAGCAGGCCCCGTATTCGGGCCGCCCCGTTTCGGCGGAATACGGGGCCCGGAAATCGGCCCCGTCGCCCCGTACATATAGTGGGCGCGAGGTGCGAGTGAGGGGTTAACCCCTCACTCGCAACCCTAGCTCCGCCGCGCGCCGCCGCCTCCTCCTCCTGCTCCGGCGAGCAATTAGCCGCTCCCCGCCACGCATTCCACCCCAAAAGCTAGGATGGACTCCCGCCGCCGCGAGTAGGTCCTCGCCGGCGAGCGGATCGAGCGATCCCGCTCGCCGGACACCGTAGAGGAAGCGTGGCGGGCTGAAGTGCAAACTCTCGGCCGCCGGCGGCCGTCGCGGCGGCTCGCAAGTACGCCGGCGCGGCTGTACGTGCCGGACCCCGCTCCGCGAGTTCGCCGCGGGTGGGCGGTGGTACAAGCGAGGACCCGCCGCTCAAGCCGATGAGCGGCGAGGCGTTCGAGAAATGGCGCGCGCGGTGGGCGCGCGACCGCGCGGCGTTGGCGGAATGGAGGGCGACCATCGGCAGCGGCGGCGGCGGCGGAGGAAGCGGAGGCGGCGAGGAGGAAGCGGCGGCGGCGGAAGAGGAGGAAGAGGAGGCGGCCTACCGCCGTGCGGTCGCCTTGTCCGAGGCGGATGCCGCCGAGAAAGCGGCGGCGGAGCGAGAGGAGGAGGCGGCGGCCATCGCCGCCGTCCCGGGAGTTCGAGGCGCGGCAGGCGCGGGAGGCCCGGGAGGCGCGGGAGGAGGCGGCGAGGATCGCCTTCATCCCCTACGTCATCTCGGGACGAGTAGAGGTAGGTTAAGTAGCATGATCCGTAGTACGATCCGTAGTATATGATCAAAATGTGTGTATGCTCCCTACTATGATCAATGAAGATGAACTTCCCGGGGTTTTAATTTTTGAAAATACGGGCGAAATACGGGGTCTGCTAGACGGCATGGCTCGAAATGGAGCAGTTTTTCGATACGGGGCGAAATTAGAGCCTTATACGGGGCAGCGAAATACGGGGCCTGTTAGACATGCTCTAATGTTTCGAGGTGGGACTAAACTACCAGTGCCGAACATTTACGGTGCCGTCCAATATGCCGTGCCGTGCCGTTCTGATTCCTCTTCCATCCTCCTTCTCTCCCTCGATCCTTCTTCCGCTGATCGATCCTCTGCTGTTCCTCTCAATTTACCCAGCTTTTGTTCTCCCAATCAAATTCAACCCACCCGCGGCCCAATCAGTTATCCCCTTCTGTTCGACGCTCCACATCTTGATTCCATCCTCTGATTCAGGCCGCCACCAGCTCCTCCACTCCCTGATCCGCCGGATCTGCTCCTGTTCAAATCTATCAAGCAATTGCATCCCTCTCCAAGTGACCGACAGTCGTGCGGGTGCGGTTGTTGCTCTTTCCTCACGCTCGTGCTGGTGCCGCACGGCGGTGCCGCCCCGGCTGATGCATTGGTGAAAGGCATCCTCATCCCTCTCCAAGATACAGGCTGCGACGCCAGCCGCGAGGGCAGCACCGCTGCTATGAAATTCGTCCGCGCAGAAACCGCATTTGTTCGTTACTTTATAGCAATCTTTCACTCGTCATGTCCTAACAATGACAGCTCATTTTTTAGCACTTCTTGTCCACAGGATGCAGATGAGTTCACCAATTCTATTACAGGCAAGTAGGAGGTTTGGGAGATCCTCAAACCAATGAGGAGACTTGCATCTCCTGGCCCTGATTGTTTTCTACACCTCAGCTTGGAGCTGGATTGGAGATGACGTGACCAACGTGGTAAGAAACTTCTACATCACAGGTATCCTCCTCGCCTCAACGACACAAACATTGCTCTTATCATGTGTTTCACTCTATCCCATAAACAACGGGCATCTTGTGTTTCTGGTTCTATGTTTAGTATACCTCAGTGGCTCAGCCTGAATCATCTCATGCTTAAGTCAAGCAAACTCCATTCCGCTGGTGCTTGTAAGGAGAGGGGGAGCACCTTGGTTTTGAGGAAGAGATTTAACAGTAGGGCTAACTTTGCCAGCATCCCCTCTAGTGATGTATGGGGAGGTGGCCCAGACCAACCTAAGGCTGTGTTCACTATTATAAGAATTTTCACCATGAGGCAGAATTACCCAGTGTATTTTCTGCTTATATGGACAGGCTGTTTTCTCTGAAAGAAACATATATATACTGGAGTCCTGCCTCTTATTAAAGAAAGGAGCAGAGTGTAGTAATACAACTTTTGTACGCGAAAAATGAAATTATTATCAATACATGCTCTGTTTCAACATTCCAAATGACCCAGCAAATTGCAGCCCAGACGTACCACGTAAAACTGCTCTCCAAACTTCAATGCATAAAGGGGCGAACCCAAGCAAAATATTTTGACATAGATAAATGATATGAATTTTACTTTTCAGTCAGGATTGGGGCATGGATATATATTAATTTTTGAATGAACTCTGTGTCAGTAAGAACTTCATTCGCCGTATCAACAGTAGAGTTTTTTTTTGACAAACTACAGTAGCCTTGCTACTGCATTTTTTATATATTTTTGGGCTTAATGGTACAAATGTGCAAGAGGGCTGTACAGAAAAGGGCTAACTATAAAAATATAACAGTCTATCTAAATGAATCTATCAATCCATTCTGAAAGAGTTCGTATGATTTGCGGGTAGCTCTGTATTTGATCCATCTCGTTTCCTCTTTGAAGACTGCCTTGGCTGGATAAAGACTTGGAGACTGGCTGTTGAAGATGAAAGCACCTAGTTTTCCAGATTGCATAGGCACGTAAGAGCATAATCTCTATATAGAAAGGTTGGTGTAACCTTTGCTTCATCCTAGATATAGAGTCAATGATTGTCTCATAGAAGGATTGGTTACCCCGTTAGCATTAAGAAGTAGCGTGTGCGCTGTGGTGGTCCATTGAGGTGTGGCACCCAATGCAGTGCAGTTGTGCCACATAACATTTGTGAACCCAAGCAAAATATTTTGACATAGATAAATGATATGAATGTTACTTTTCAGTCAGGATTGGGGCATGGATATATATTAATTTTTGAATGAACTCTGTTTCAGTAAGAACTTCATTTGCCGTATCAACAGTAGAGTTCTTTTGTTGACAAACTACAGTAGCCTTCTACTGCTTTTTTATATTTAAATTTTTTTATGTTTTGTCCAGGAAAATGAAATTTTGTTCTATTGTTAATATTTTGTGAATTTCCGTCCTTTTTCATGTATCTCTGAAGAATCAGTTAAAAGATAGTTGATTACAGTAAAAGAAAACTAGCAAAATGAGAAGATAACTAACTCGTAGTCTGTCTTGAAATTGCACCATGAATCAATCATCACTTGATATGATATGTGAACTGTTTCTCCATGTAAACAATAATATACAGATTAGTGTCAAGCATTCAATTTGTTAACCAGTTTAATGCTTTCATCGTGCATTGCAATTTGTCGACCATTTCAATGCTTTCAAACCACATTCTTATCTTTCTTTCTTCATATACTCTAGGCCATCCCGAATCTGGAATTTTGGATCAGTCTGCCACAAAAAGTTAAGGTAATTTTTAAAAATTGTCTATTCTAAATAGAACATGCGTCTGTGTACGATTGATTCCCGATTGGTTCTTTTTCTCTAATTTACCTGGTATTTTATTCTGTACTTATTTTAATCCCCAGTACAACCAGAATTAATGATACATTGCTAAGACTGTTTCAAGATTAGTCTGTTGTGCAATTACGTATGCATTAAAACAAGTTCCATTACTAATAAGTATCTAAGATGGGGAAATGGTGATTTTGCGGTTTACATAGTGCACCCATTATAAAACTTCAGAGTTAATTTACTATGATAGGACATTTGACAGTCAAGAAATCTGACCTTGTGGCTTCTTATCTGTCCAGAGTGTGTTCCTTCAACAAGAAATCCAAGAATTCGCAGCAGAGATACCAGAGGGCCATATGCCCCTGTAAACCATTGAGAAGTAGAAAATCCGAAGAACAGTATTCGTTGCCATATAGTTAAAAGCATATGTGAACTGGGGTGAAAGCTAGCCATTTGATCTTATGTCAATATGTCAGGTACCATTAATAATAGCCCCTTGTATATTTGTGGTGGAATATCTGATTGACCTATTAATGAGCCAGTGATGACAGTTAAGTCCAGTAGGTCCTTACACTACGTACCTGCAGTGGGTTCCCTTTTACTCATTTTCTCTTTCATTTCCATGATGAAGGGGAAGCTATTTTTCACTATTTACTCACATGAAATTATCAGATTTAGCTCAACGCGAAGTGTACTGGTCCTTGAATTTGGGATCATAAATCCATGATTCGTTATTCAAAGTTGATTGGTCTCTCATTGTTCTTTATGTGACTAATTTAACAGCCATTTTTTTATTCGTAAATGAAATTTGGATGCGATTCGTACAAATATGTAATACCAAATCAAATGCGGTGATATATAATTCATGTTCTGTTTTGTACCTTGAAAAACGGATGTCCAGTAGAATAACTGGCATATGGAGGAAACACGGTGTTTAGATAGGATCTGCACGAAGCATAAATTCAGCACCATGAACAATGGGCTATATTAGGTACTTTGTAAATCACAAAGTAGTTTAACTTATCATCTAAATCTACAAAGCATGATCATGCATTGGACATGATCAACTTATTCCTCACTAATATCTCTTTATTATTCCTCTCCTCACACTCATCTAGATTCTTAGGTTTTATGAGCATTACCAAATTGTAATGATCATAATATTGGCCTCCTCATGAATTACTAGTGAAACATGATTCTCCTCTCCAACATCAAGTATTGGTCAATATACTTAAGTATACACTTTTATCTTGAGCTCTCTTGGATAGGTAGGATTCCTCTAGAGTTTATGGTCATTACCAAGGTGTAATGATCATAACATTGGGCTCCTAGCTAATCACTAATGAAGTAGGTTCTCACTCACCATCTATTGTTGGCTAGGTTAATTAATATTAAGTTCTTAGCTTAAATTTCTCATAACATTAGTTAGTATTAATGACTTACCTCACTTGGATAAGGTTTGAATTTTATCCAAGGGTTATACTCAATGGATGATGTAAAACACATATAGATGATCCTTTCTTTTCTCAGAGGTTTAGTAGGAATGAGTTTGGAGAAATAAGATTGAAATAGTTAAGGTTTGATAAGGAATTAATGTGAATGTCCTTGACATGAGTTCAATATTGTAGTTGGGAATATACCATGTGGATCATGCATGGTAAGATTATTTATTTATTAAAGGGCATGAAAAACATAAGTAAAGAATAGTTTCTTGATTAATTGTGTTCTTTGATTTATAGTTGAACTCATGTGTTGTTGTAAGGAATGTCATGTTGAGACCTTTTATAAGATCTTGTAATTGACCCTTACTTAAGGTGTTGTTATTGTATAGCTAATTCCATTTGATCTAACCCATAGATCAAATCATCTCTACCCAAGACAAGGTTTTAGCAAAGATCACGGTGAAGCTTATAGCGCTTGATTTGATGATCTACTTCAATTCCAGCAAGTCAAGTGAAACTTCAGTTACCGTGACAAGTTTTATTTGGATTTTCTATGCATGAATGCAATGCACACTTTGGTGTTCTCTCATTTTGTAGCCTCTAAACCTGGGATATTACAAGTAACAACTAAGCTTGGGGATGTTTATAGCTCCAAATATCGATGCATTTTAGTATGGATTTTCCACCACCTATCTATTTGTTTCATTGGATTTTGTGTTTCAACTAACGATAATATCATGATCCAAGCGAAACTTTCATATTTGGAGGATCCAAGGACATTTATGGGCTAACTGCAACGAAATAAAGACATTTACTTTTGAGGCCAAATCGATCATGGCGATGCAGGGGCTTTAACGGGTATCGGTACAGGCGGGGCTTACCCGTACCGTCCCCCCGTACGGACCGGCACCGCCTTCGCCTTATCAAACCGAACCTTTTTTGTGAAGGTGAGAGGACGAGAAACAGAAGAAACCAACCACCATTCGCACTAGAGTAGAGGAGATTAGATCTCATCATCAAGATCAGATTACCAACCTCGACTCCATCGACGATCAATCTCATCAAGATAATCACCCCATCCACTACATCCCACTTGTAGTGAGAGAGAGAGATCCATACTTGTAAGATTAGGGATTGAAACCTCTATTTTATTGTGGTTTGTATTTGATTTGATCTTCAACTATTGTGGCTTGCTACGGTAATATCAAGATGAACTCCATTTACTTTGCTATGATATTGATATGTTATCCTCCTCTCATGTGTGAGTAGATCCCATTGGCGTGTGAGATGTAGGGGATTGGTGAGATGTGATGTGCCAATTTTATTCCATCCATTTGTGAACTTATGTTTGAGATTATTTCTTATATGAGTATGAATGTTTATGTGCACCTAATGTTGTTATCTAATTTAAGGGCACAGATAGCATGATCTCAAGAACTCATAAACAAGAACTTGTGTGCTAGTGAATCGGCGACCCCCGAGTGACACAACCGATATCAAAGAGGATCTAGCAATACCCGAGGAATCACAATGAACCACCGAGCTTAAAGATTTACTCTGGTTTAACCACCTTAATAGATGCGTTGACCATGGCTTTGGTAACATACAGAAGGATTATTGGAGGAAGATGAAATTTACCAAGAGGAGTCTTTCTCTCTTACGGGTTGCTTGCCTTCTCAGATATAAATATGAAGAATCATATTCACTTATCACATTTATTCCACCTGGCACATTTACTATCACCATGAAGCGAGTCACCCAGCGCCTACTCTTCCATCTGCAGAAACTTGTTTATTTCCTATTAGTTGTTTATTTTTTATGCACTTTACTTTATTGCACTATCAATACTCCAAAATTTTACTTTCATGCAGTCAATTCACGTAAGACTTGTGACACCTTGGGTGCGACAGAAACACCGCTGATAAACATCCTCCTACGTTTCTTGTTGGGATACGATATAAAAACCGAAAATAATACTTCCACGAAAATATGCACGAATGACCCTATTGTTCTTGCAGGCCATCAATGATCTCCGTCGCCAGCACCCACACCGCTGTGGATGATGAAGCAGGCGGAGAACTTCCGGCCACAGCCATACCCCTGCACCAACAGAAGAAAAATAACGACAACCTCAAGCGGAAGAATCTTCCCGGTGACCAGAAGAACATCGGATCCAACATGGTCGTCATGGCATTCCAACGAGGTCAAGGTGGTGGTAGAGGCCGCGGACATGGTGGCGGAGCCGGTAGGGGCCAGCAGCGCGCTGACAAAGTTATGTCTGCCGAAACCCGCGCTCCCCAAACCTATGAAGAATACAGGGACATGCCGTGCTTGGCTCATATTGATCCGGCAACAGCCAATCCTATCACACAAACCGCAATTGCAAATGGGTCAACGATCTTAAGTCGGATCCAGAAGCGGGATACAAGCGTGCAAGGAAGCATCGTTCACGTGGCAAGTGAGACAAAGGCAAGAACAAATATAAGGACGAGGAAAGCTCTGAGGCCATGGATGAGGATAGGGCTTCGCCGGAACCCAAAGAGGGTAACACAGCCAACACCTCCAACCCCTTCGGAAAAAAGTGCAGGCGCATATCACACTTTCCTCGGAACTCCAACAGTTTGGATGAAGAAATCCACCCTCCGGACCTTGAACGCCATGCTTTCGACTGTAGCACAGTACATGAAGTGGTCGAAAAAACCTTGCACATTTGACAGAGCCGGTTATCTGGTCGTCATCCCAAAAGAGTGCTACGCTTTGGTTGTTAGTCCCCGCATTGACGGGTATGACTTCTCCAAGTGCCTCATGGACGACGGAGCAGCTTGAACACCATGTACCTGGAAACTCTGGAGAAGATGAACCTTACCAAGGAACAGCTTAAGCACAGCACCACGGAATTCCATGGTGTGGTTCCGGGTAAAAAGGTGAACTCCTTGGGCAGCATCAAACTTCATCTGGCCTTCGGTGATGTTAAAAATTACCGTGAGGAGATGATCACATTTGAGGTTGTGGCCTTTAAAAGTTCCTACCACGTGATCTTCGGCAAACCAACATACCACAAGTTCCATGCAAGGCCGTGCTACATCTACAACAAGCTCAAGATTCCGGGTCCTAACAGCATGATCACCGTATCCGGAGACTACAAGAAAGCTCAAGACTGCGAAGAGGGCAAAGCTTCCTTCGTGAAATCAGTTATCTTTGGAGAGGAGCTGCAAGGCTACAACGCCACGGTGGATCCGACTGAGATGCACACCACCAAGAAGCAGATCTCTGACCAGAAAACCACGTTCCAGGCCGTGATCGATACCAACAAGGTTGACCTCAAGCAAGGTGACACCTCCAAGCAGGTTTCCGTCGGCACTGGCCTAGACCCCAAATAGGAAAACGCGCTCGTCGAGTTCCTGCGAGCTAACATGGATATCTTCGCTTGGCAACCTTCTGACGTGTCTGGAGTACAAAGGGAGCTCGCCGAGCACTACCTCAACATAAATCCGGGTGCCAAACCGGTGAAGCAAGATGTGCGACGCTTTGGAGATAGGAAGCGTCGCGCTATAGGAATGGAATTAGCAAAGTTACTAGAGGCAGGTTTTGTAATAAAAGGTATCCACACATTTTGGGTCGCAAATCACGTCCTTGTACCCAAAAAGAATTCTAAAATACTAAGAATGTGCATAGATTACTCCGGCTTGAATAAGCACTGTCCGAAGGATCTGTTTCCTCTGCCTCGCATTGACCAAGTCATTGACTCGACAGCGGGGGCAGAACTTCTTTGTTTTCTTGACGCATATTCCGGGTATCATCAGATTCGGATGAAGGAGTCTAACCAAAAGGCGACTTCCTTTATCACCCCTTTTGGCACTTACTCCTATGTCACCATGCCTTTTGGTTTGAAAAATGCAGGTGCCACCTATCAGCGTAGGATGCAGTGATGCCTGAAAGACCAGATTGGCTGAAATGTGCACGCTTACGCCGACGACATCGCGGTCATGAACCGGAAAGGAGCCCATTTGATCAGCAATCTTAAGAAGACCTTTGATAACCTCCGAAAGTACAAGATGCTGTTGAATCCGCTAAATTGCGTCTTTGGCGTACCAGCTGGAAAACTCCTTGGCTTCATTGTCTCGCATGGAGCATTGAGGTAAACCCAGAATAATCAAGGCCATCCTTAATATCAAACGGCCAACTTGTCTTAAAGACGTACAACAATTAACTGGTTGTGCAGCAGCAATTAGTAGATTTGTTAGTTGTCTTGGCGAGAAGGCACTACCCCTGTACAAGTTACTGAAGAAAACAAACAAATTTGTCTGGGACGATGTAGCAGATGCATCACTTCAGGAGTTGAAGAACATACTCTCCTCCCCGCCTATCTTGGCGGCACCAGCAGAGTCAGAGCCTATATTCCTCTACTTGGCAGCTTCCAACAAGGTCGTCAGCTTAGTCATCGTGGTGGAGCGAAAGGAAGAAGGTCACGAGTACGGAGTCCAACGACCCGTCTACTACATTAGCGAGGTCCTCACGAAATCCAAACAGAGGTAACCTCATTTTCAGAAGCTAGCCTATGGAGTATTTCTAGGAAGCCGGAAGATGAGACACTAATTCTAGGAGCATCAAATGACAGTTGTGAGCATAAATCCATTGTCAACTATTATCAACAACTCCGATGCAACAGGACGTGTAGCGAAGTGGGGAATAGAACTTTCTGCCTTTGAAATCAACTACAAAGCCAGGAGTGCAATCAAGTCACACATTTTACATATTTTTTCGTCGACTGGACTGAAGCACTAGAGGGCACACCTGCGCCGGAACCAGAAGCATGGGTCACGCACTCTGATGGATCCAAGCAACTTCAAAGCTCGGGGGCTGGAGTTACCCTGAATTCACCTACCGGAGAAGAGTTGCGGTATGTTCTGCAGATTCACTTCGAGGCCACCAATAACATGGCGGAATATGAGGCTCTACTACATGGACTGCCAATCGCAAAGGGAATCAGGATTAAACACATTATATGCTGCAGAGACTCTAACCTGGTGGCACAGCAAGTCAGCAAGTAGCCGGAACCTGGAACGCCGGGAACTCCGTCATAGCGTCTTACAAAGACGAAGTTGATGATATCACCAAGTGCTTCCTCGGATACGAAGTCAAGTACGTCAGGAGAGATGATAACATAGCGGCAGATATGCTGCCCAAGCTAGGATCTGGCCAGAAGCCAATTCCACCCGGAATTTTCCTAGAGCACTTAAGGACACCCTCGGTGAAGGGCACTAACCTAGAAAATCCAGATGTGGCAGTATCTCTGGCTAAGGAGGTGATGGTTATCACTCCAGCTTGGACCAAGCCTTACCTGGACTACCTAATCAATCAGACGTTGCCGGAAGATGAGGTCCTCGCATGACAGATCATCAGACGAGCAAGGTCCTCCACAATTATTGATGGACAAATCTACAAGAGAAGCGCAAATGAAATCTTCCAAAAATGCGTCTCAAATGAAGAAGGGATTGCAATTCTTAGAGAGATCCACCTTGGTGATTGCGGGCATCACGCCGCTCCCAGATCGCTCGTTGCAGAAGCTTTCCGGCAAGTATTTTCTGGCTAACAGCAAAAGATGACGCTCACAAGATAGTTGGAACCTTTCATGGCTGCCAGTACTATGCTACACAACCAAATGCTCCATCTCAAGAGCTGAAGACCATCCCTATCACTTGGCTGTTCGCGGTCTGGGGGCTCGATATGGTCGGAAAATTGAAAAATCATCCCCTCGTAGTTTTGAGTATCTCTTGGTCGCAGTTGATAATTGCAGCAAGTGGATCGAAGCCAAGCCAGTTAGAAAAGCCGATGGTGCTACGACACTGAAATTTGTTTGCAGCCTCATGGTGAGATACAGCATCCCACATAGCATCATCACAGATAATGGCACGAACTTTGCACAGGAAGAATTGAAGGAGTACTGCCATGACCTATGGATCCGGCTTGACCTCGCCTATGTGTCACATCCACAATCCAGTGGACAGGTTGAGCGGGCCAATGGCCTCATAGTAGCTGGACTCAAACCTCGGCTTGAAGAACCGCTGCGACGAGCGGCCAGAGCTTGGGTGGAGGAGTTAGATGTTGTTTTGTGGAGTTTACGAACAACCCCTAACAGATCAACTGGTTTACACCTTTCTTCGTAGTATACGGATCTGAAGCAGTGTTGCCTTCCGACATCATTCACGCCCCCCCCCCCCCCCCGAGTTTCCGCCTACAATGAAGAAAATGCAGATGAGGATCGATAGCTATCTGTTGACCTGCTCGAAGAGGCTCAGAATCTAGCAGACTAGCGCTCCACCATCGACCAGCAGAAACTGCGACGCTATCATAGCCATCGAGTTCAGAATCGCTCGTTTAAGGAAGGTGATCTGGTCCTCCGCCTTCGGCAAGTGAAAGAGCATAAGTTGCAATCTCTATGGGAAGGACTTACTACCCAGTTGTTATTCATGAGTTGAAGGATAGACCTGCAAAATGATACGTTGCAAATGTATCTATAATTTTTGATGCTCCATGCTTGTTTTAAACCAATTACTCTATGTTTTATGTGCACTTTGCATCATTTTATGACATTTATTGGACTAACCTATTAACAAGTGCCACAGTGCCAGTTTCTATTTATTATGTCTGTTTATTGCAGAAATAGTCCAAAAATGAAAGTGCTCGGAAGAATCTGGAAAATTCACCAAAATTCTTATTCACCAGAAGACTCCAGGAGCCAGAAGGGGAGTGCCGGGGAGAGCCATAGGGTGGCTATACAGGTGCCAGGCGCGGCCTGGGCCCTGGCCGCCCCTGGCCCATGTACTGGCGCCTCGGGCACCCCCTCGCGTCGCCTCTTCGCCTATAAGAAGCTCCTGACCCTAAAAGTTACGAGGCATAACATTTCCGTGGAAGAAGAGCTCCGTAGCCACCGTCATCGCCGAAACCATGTTTCGGGGGACAGAACTCTGTTCCGGCACCCTGCCGGAGCGGGGAATTGCCCCCGGCGTCGTCTCCATCGACTCCACCGCCATCACCAACACTTTTGCTGAGTCCCATGATGAGGAGGGAGTAGTTCTCCCTCGGGGCTGAGGGCCGTACCGGTAGCTATGTGGTTTCTCTCTCTCTCTCTCTCGTGATATGATCTTTTATGTGATCGTGGGCTTTGTAATCTAGATGTTGTTGTGCTACTCTAGTGTTTTATCATATGAACTTTGGGGTCAGCGTGATCGCGGTATGTACCATGTGTAGCTCCCTTATGAATTGTGTAATGTTAGTTCCTCCTATGAATGCTCAAAGTGACAGCGTGGGGTGTTCATGGTACTTGGGGTTGCATCTTGAGGTATGCTTTTATAGCCCATGCACGATGAGTTTGTGTTCTTTATCCAACAAGAAAGTGTTTCGTAGTAGCATGATGAAGTGCTTATATTTATATCTAATTATGATTGCATTGTTGAGAGTGCCACTGGTGAAAGTATGATCCCTAGGCCTTGTTTCCGAATACTGCAAACACCGCTTATTTACTGTTTTATTGCATTTTTATTTCTTGCATTATTTATTTCAGATCGCCATTATTATTTTCAATCATCAATACCACTTGCATTTTAATATCTCTTCGCCGAACTAGTGCGCCTATACATCTGACAAGTGTGTTGGGGACACAAGAGACTTCTTGCATCTTAATTGCAGGATTGTTTGAGAGGGATATCTTTGACCTCTACCTCCCTGATTTTGATAAACCTTGGGTGATTCACTTAAGGGAAACTTGCTGCTGTTCTACAAACCTCTGCTCTTGGAGGCCCAACATTGTCTACAAGAATAGGAGTGTGCATAGACATCAAGCTATTTTCTGGCGCCGTTGTCGGGGATCTGAAGAAAAGTTACACCACAAAGATTTCTAACTCCCACGTCAACTGCACGCCAGCAAGCTATTTTCTGGCGCCGTTGCCGGGGAGGTGAGCGCTCGAAGGTATCTCCTTTAGATTCTGCAATTATATATTTTTGTTTCTTGTTTTTATTTTTACTAGTTTGGCTTAATGGAAAACATAAACATAATTATGGAACTTTTCTATCATGATGATAACAATGATATTAGTATGAATTCTTTGAACACCATTATTGCTAATGATATGGAAAATTCCAAGCTTGGGGATGTTGGTATTGATGAGCATGATGTTTTTAGTCGCCCAAGCACGGAGGAGAAAATTTTATTTGATGATACTATGCCTCCTATATCTGATGATTGCAATAATGAATATGATATTTTCAGTGCACCTACTATTGAGGAGGAAATTAATTATGATTTCAATATGCCTCCTATATTTGATGATTATGGTGATGAGAATAATAATGATAGCTATTTTGTTGAATTTGCTCCCACTACTATTAATAATGACTATGCTTATGTGAGGAGTAATAATTATTTTATGCATATGGATCATGATAAGAATGTTTCAAATGATGGTTATATTGTGGATTTCATTAAGGATGCTACTGAAAGTTATTATGAGAAAGGGAAACATGGTTATATGCATCTCAATAATATTAAGTTTCCCCTCTATATGTTGAAATTTTTGAAGTACCACTTATTTTGTCTTCATATACTAGTAGCTTCATGCTTCAATAATTTTTTTTCTTACAAGATTACTTTTCGTAGTAAATGGGTCAGACTTAAATGTGTTTCATATTTGCTTCTTGATGCTCTCTTTTCTTCAATTAATATTTCTTACAAGAGCATCTTCTCAAATTATTGAGCCTATCTTAATGGCTATAAAGAAAGAGCTTGTGGGAGACAACCCATATTTATTTCTGTTATTTTACTTTTTTGTTGAGTCTTGGAAGTCATTGCCACTGTAATGACCTCTCCTTATCATTTTTATTCTGTTTTTGTGCTAAGTAATAGAAAGGAAGCAGTGTTAGGGGTATTTGCAATTCTGAAACAGATTCTGTGCTGGTCACGAAAACAATTCTTAAAAATCACCAGGACGTTATTTTGAGCTGATTTTTTTTTCTTATGACCCAGTATGTTAGCTAACTTTCGTTAGTTTAGCATTTTTAGATTTGAGCAACATAACTATTTCTTGAATTTCGATCTTTGCCTGCTGGTCTGTTTTGACAGATTCCTGCCATGTTTTGCATTTGCGTCTTATGCTCCATCTTTTTGAGTTCTTTTGTAAAAAAGAGCTTTGGGAAGAAGTAGCTACAGTAGCATATGATAAAATGAGTGTTTAATATGTGCCATTATTGAAGCCTTGCTGATCTGATATAATTTTTATTTGCACTAATGTTGCTAATCAATTGTGCTGAGTTTTGTGTGAAGGAAGTTTTCAAGTGTAGGGAGAGAAGAATGATGCAATAAGATGAAGCATGGACAAGATCTCAAGCTTTAGGATGTCCCCTGGACCTCCAAAAAAATATCGAAGAAGTACAAGCGTCAAAGCTTGGGGATGCCCAAGGCATCCCCTCTTCATCGACAAAAAGCACCAGGTCATTTTTCAATGCACTATATTTTTATTCCTTCATGTGATATGTCTTATCCTTGAAGCGTGTTTATTTTCGTTGTGTGTTTAATTTTGTTTGTTTTCTGTTCAATAAAGTTGGACCCATCATATTTGTTTGGGATGGAGACACGCTCCTTTTTAATTGCATGAACGTTCTAGTTTTCACTCAGATGTTCAACGAGCGTTCTATTTTTGCGAGTACTGCGTTTAAGTTCTAGTTTTTCATCCATATTATGTTCATAGCTTGTTGGTTTTCTATATTCAAGTGAATTGATCTCTCTGATATCTACTGAATATTATCTACGAGAGTTGTTTTAAATAAGTTAATTGGTGTTAGATACGAGTAAGAAGTCTCATATTAATAGTGATGCAAATGAAAGATCTCCTTTGATGTTTCAATTGAGTTGACTTGATGATCATTTAGTTTTTGATTTTTAATATCACCATATGCTTTGATTATAAGTTTTGTCGCTATGCATGATTGGCCATTATTGCTCTCTTAGTCGGTCGCCCCCTTTCTTTTGCTAGCATTCATTTGTACTGAGTATGAGCTCTACTCGTGCATCCAACTCCCAAAAACCGAAATGCCAATCGTGTCCACCATATCTACCTATATGTGGTATTTTATCGCCACTCTAAAGTAAATTGCTTGTGTGCTACCTTTAAAACCTTTCAAAAATGTATTCCTTGTTTTTGCAATATATAGCTCATGGGAAAATAGCCTAAAAACTATTGTGGTAAGGAATATGTCACTTATGTATCTTAGTTCATATAAGTTGCTTGTTGAGCGGTAACCATGTTATCTGGGGACGCCATCAACCTGTCACACCTTTGTTGAATATCATGTGAGTTGCTATGCATGTTTCACTACAAGAAAAGTTCTGATAGACAACGTCTCAAAATCGTCCGCTAAGGGGTATTTTTCGTCGCCTATGGGCCTAACCCGACGATATGGGTTCTGTTGTCGAAACTGCGTCGAGCAAAGTCCTACGACAATTTTTTCGGTCCGTCGCGCTTGGGTGCCCTTCCGCCACGGAAAATCGGACCGTTGCCCAAGTGTTTCCGGAGCCCGTTGACCGCCGACGTCATGCAACCGACACGTGGCGTGACGCCGTTAGCCGGCGGCTAACGGCGTTAACCGCTACGAAACCCCGTGGTAGATGGTAGGCCCACACGAGGCCTCGGCACGTCTTAAGCGGCCGGCCCATTAAGTTTACTGGGTCGGCCAGCTCGACTTAGTTTGACCGGTCAACTATATAGCTGGGCCGGTCCATTAGTTACGTGGGTCGGCCTAACCTCTAAGGTTGATCGGTCAAAACTTTAATGGGCCGGCCCACTAAGCATGTGGGCCGGCCGAATGCACTCGTTTGACCTAGGTCAACAGTGCGAAGGGCCGGCCCACAAGACATGTGGGACCCATTTTCCTGTTATCGGGCCGACCCATTTAACAAGTGGGGTCCACCTTAAAGCAAGTGGGCCGGCCCAAGAAGTTATTGGGCCGGCCCAATTGGCATGAGGGTCCCACTTTCCTGCTATCGTAGCCGCCCATTTAGTACGTGGGGTCCATATTTGATCAAATGGGCCGGCCCAACAAGCCGATGGGCCGGCCAAAAGCACGAGTGGGTCCCACTTCCCGTTAAAGGGCCGGCCCATTTAGTGTGTGGGGTCCACCATATAGCAAGTGGGCCGGCCCAACAAGATAGTGGGCCGGCCAAAAACACAGTGGGTCCCACTTTCCGGTTAAAGGGTTGGCCCATTTAGTATGTGGGGTCCACCATATAGCAAGTGGCCGGCCCAACAAGATAGTGGGTCGGGCCAAAAGCACCTGGTGGGTCCCACTTTCCGTTAAAGGGCCGGCCCATTTAGTATGTGGGGTCCACCATATAGCAAGTGGGCCGGCCAAAAACATAGGTGGGTCCCACTTTCCTCTTAAAGGGCCGCCCATTTAGTATGTGGGGTCCACCATATAGCAAGTGGGCCGGCCCAACAAGACGATGTGGCGGCCAAAAGCACAGGTGGGTCCCACTTTCCGTTAAAGGGCCGGCCCATTTAGTATGTGGGTCCACCATATAGCAGTGCGGCCGACCCACCAAAAAGTGGGTCGGCCAAAAACACATGTGGGTCCCACTTTCCACTTAAAGGGCCGGCCCATTTAGTATGTGGGGTCCACCACAAAAGCAATTGGGCTAGACCAGCTAGTTAGTGGGCCGGCCCAGTAGTGGGTGGGGTCCACCTTAAAGCAAATGGGCCGGCCCAATTAGAGTGTGGGGTCCACCGTAAATCAAGTGGGCTGGCCCAATAAGTAAGTGGGCCAGCCCGTTTAGTTGCTATTTATATGCCGGCATAATAGGCGCTTTAGGATTTTGCGGGCCAGCACATATGTGATTTCGCTTAATTGGGCCGTTTAAGGGATGGGAATTCGTGATTTAGATACTGAGAATATTTACGCAGATTGATTTCACGTCGGATAGCCTCACTTACCACAAGCAACAAAGAAAAAATGCGCGAAAGAACTATAAAAACTAACTAAATATTACATCAGCTGCACGGCTTTGAAAAATATTACAGAACCCAGAGAAATTGAATGGTAATTAAACCTAGCAATACAATGAAGCGATCCGGCAATCTTTTAAGTTGTCCATGCAACATCTATATCTGAAACAAAGACATTACAAGTTAAGACAACAACAATGGAAAGGCAAAGACACTACAATATTGTTTGCCAAAGAATTTGGAACTCATCATTTCGTCGTTATAACAAGATCATTGTAATGCGCACAATAAGAAAACAAAGAGTGCATGTCGCATACCAACAGCCAATATAACAGAGCATGTTAGAATGAAACAGCAGACTTACTACTGTCGAGTCCCATGCAAACCAACATGTTCAGTGGAGTACAAAATTGGCATGAACAACATAGTAGCAGAGCTATAAATTTTGTAACAACGACCGAGCAAGATGAAGTTATGATGGCTACATCTACAGAAGCGAGGAATGTAAACCAAAAATAGAAGTTACGATGGCAAAAGCTAAAGAGGAGGGAATGTGAACCAACATGTGCCAAGTGCAATTACTTCATTTTGGCCGTGAACTAAATAATACTCCTGAACTTATAGTGAAGGGGATGCAAATCAAGATGTTTCGGGATATAAACTTGTAATGAGCAACACATAGAGGATAGTTAATGCTGGAGCTTAGGATGGACCGTGATACGTAATATAGTGGGATCACTCCGTGAACTTGTATAAGAGGGAATGCAAACCAATATGTTCAGCATTCCATATGTGAGCGTCATGCCAAGTCAGAGAAACAAGTCAATAATGCAGCTTTTGAAGAACAAGATGGCACGCAAAATTATTATCTAGTAGTATGACAAGTTTATTTGTTCTACAGGCTAGATAGTAGAGTGATAGCATGCCAAACTAAGTCCTTACTTTGTTAGCTTACAATGAACTAGATACAAAACAATGGCATCACCTGTAGTACAGGGAATGCAAGCAATCATGTTCATGGAGTAAAAAATTGACACAAACAACATAGTAGCAGGCCATAATTTTTGTAACAACGACTGAGCAAGATAAAGTTATGATGGCTAGATCTACGAGAAAGGTGCAATGTAAACCAAATGTAGAAGTTACGATGCCAAAAGCTATAGAGCAAGGAATGCGAACCAACATGTGCAATTACTTAAAATTGGCCATGAACTAAATAATAGCAGGATGTTACTATAATAGCTAGGAATAAAACATATAGGAGTTATAATGGCATCACTCATAAACTTGTAGATAAGGGAAACAAATCAATTTGTTTCGGGATATAAAGTTGTAATGAGCAACACATATAGGCAGTTACTTTGTTAGCTTACGACGAAGTAGATAGAAATAACAATGGCATCACCTGTAGTACAGGGAATGCAAACCAACATGTTCAGGGAGAACAAGATTGGCATGAACAAAATAGTAGCAGCCTATAATTTTTGTAACAACGACTGAGCAAGATAGAAGTTATGATGGATACATCTACAGAGCAGGGAATGCAAACCAAAATGTTCAATCGCTTAAAGTTAGCAATGAAGTAGAAAATAGCAACGTGTTACAGTCATAGCTAGGAATGAACTAAAAGAGCTTCAGACAAACAAGCATCTGAACCCAGAACATGGCGCTAAAACAAGGGACTTACATTAGGAGAAGCACTCGTGGGAGTCACAAGCAGATCTTCCCGGGGTTGATAGATCCGGTGATGAAGTACGCTACATGTGCTACTTGGGGTTGGAGAGACGGCCATTACACTTCATGATTACTCATCTCATCTGCAAAAACGTAACGGCGCGTCGTTAGCACAAACAGGTTCCCCCAAGATTAAACAAGAACTTGCAGGCAAGCAATAAAAAAGCGACAGTAGAAGAGTTTAGATCATGCACGGCGCCGGTGAAGCAGATCCGGTGCATGCACAGCGGTGTCGGTGAGCAAGATCCGATGCGGTGGACGACGGATCCGACGAAGCGGCTCAGCTGAAGCGACTGCGGTAGACTGCTGGATGAGCATATGGTTTCGAGGTATGGCGGGGATGATCCGGTCCGGTTGATGACGACGTCGATGAAGCGGCTCCGGCAGGCAGCCGGATGACGAGGATCGCGAGGGCTCGGGTAGGCCAGGGAAGTCCGACGGGGATGTTCCGGTGCGGTGGTCCTGGAGGTGGGAGAGAGGGACTTGGGAAGTTTCGGTGGGTGGTCTGAGGGAAATGAATTTTTTTTGGGAGGGTTTCCGGGCTAGGGAGGTGGTGATCCAAAAAATGACGGCATACCCCCACCAACCGACTTTGCTTCCATCTCCACAGGGGTAGAATGGGAATTTGGAAGCGTGTGAAATTTTTGTATTTTGTGGGCGGGAAGTTTTGCCGCTATGAGATTTTGAATTTGGCTACCGTCCGAGTATAATGATAAAAAATTGTGACACCGTACTAGTACCTCTGTTCAAGGCCGAGTGCAAAATCAAATCATCATCACATTAAATACCGGTTACTATCATCGTGATCTATCTTCTTATCCCATTCAAAAACCCGTCTGAAATATTTCAGGATTGGCGGGAGATTTTGACGCCTGACTGAGATTTGATTTTGGATATGGCTATGGTCAAGTAATCTATATCTATACCTAATAATAAAGAAAATAAGGTTTCTTGCGGTCTAACTTTTTCTATGACCAATTTACCCTCCCACCAAATCACATATAACGCACTCATGCCACTATACCGGTCCGTTTTTATTTTTCTCTCCTTCCTCCCGAGCAAAAGAATAATCTCGCATGGGATTTCATGAGGAGATTCTCGGGCAGAACCGGCGGTGCACAGGTGCGATGGTGCCGCTGCTGCCAAAAAGGGTTGGGTTGCTCGTCGCGGCCATAGCCGAGCTTAAGTCGGGGTCAAGTTGTTCGAGATCGACCTTTGGGACGAGGCACGAGCGGCTCACGGTGGCCGACATGGCCTCAAGGACGGCATGCCGACACAGCGGCTGCGCCAGCCGCGGCCGTCTCAGCAGTCCATGCATCGCTCGCGGTGCCTCCCTCTAGCGACGGGAGCGGGCCTTCTTACGGGCCATGAGATGTGCCGGAGCAGGTGGCTTGTCGCATCTGGAGGCCGGCCTTGGATGCTGATGTGAAGAGGTAGATTTATTTAAGATGTCAGATGTGAGAAGAAATTAGAGTTAGGGGGCAAGTGTGTATGCGTGTGGCCTATGTCCTAGCAGGTGGTCCAGGCTAGATGCTACTACGTGTGTTTACAGGTATAAATTAATCTAAGAAAAGGAGAGCAGAGAGATATGCTTTAGGCTAAACGTCAGGCATCACGTTTTTGTTTTTCTGTCCGCACATTTATCAATATAAGCAAAACAGCGTATTAACAGAGCAATATGGTATCAAACCATCTGCTTAAGCCCAATATGTGCACAATTGATTGGCCGCGTAAATTGCTTACGAGTTCTTTAAGAAGATGCATACTCAACCACAGAATCTGGTTTTGGCTTCTATTGTTAGTGCATAAGGTTCTCATTATGATATTCTTCAATGGAATTTGTACCTTTAAAATTCTGATCAATGCGTCCCAATTTCTGTTTTGCTTAGTTGTTTGGGACAAAGTACGCCAAGACTCGTTCTTGAATGAGTAGAGCATCGTGTGGCCATAACCCTTTATCTATTGTTGCCTTCACAAATTATTCTCACAGATTTTTCGGCTCAGCAGCAACAAATGAAAGATTGATTTCAGGTTAGTGAATTTATTCATACCCTTTTAAAATTATAAGATAAACTGATTAACGACTTAAATTATCACGTGATTTTCATAATTACATTTATAAAATTCAAAATTGATGGTCTGTGATGCCCACTATTGCACAATAGAAAAGAAATGTTGGTCAAGAACTTCCGTCAATTTGGATTTGATTGAATTGCAGATTTGAGATATGAAATTTTATTAATCAAATTCAATGTGTTGCAGTAGCAACGCACGGGCTTTGTCCTAGTATAATATAATACTAAT
>NC_061510.1:118493878-118620626 GCF_022539505.1 Lolium rigidum
AAAAATCGTTGTAGGACTTTGCCTGACGCAGTTTCCACAACAGAACCCATATCGTCGGGTTAGGCCCATAGGCGACGAAAAATACCCCTTAGCGGACGATTTTGAGACGTTGTCTATCAGAACTTTTCTTGTAGTGATAGAGGATGACATGCGGGTCCCATTTTGCAGCAGCGGTCTCAATGTTTCCAAGGCGGCACATGACCAAAAGAAAAAGGAAGTAGCCAGAAATAAGGGTGTCAAAAAATCCAAGAAAAGGAATATTTCAATTGGGCTGCTTACGGCCATACGGGCCTTCAAACTATCCGCTGGACGCCTTTTGATACGTACAATTTCAGCCCATTCCAAAACAGGAAAGTCCTATGCCTCGCAAAGACAAAAAAAACAAGGAGATTCAACATATAAGTTTGTTTATGTAAAAATAAAGATTTAATTTATCCCTTTGCAATAGCTCAGAGCAAAATACACTCGTTTATTGTACGCAAAATAATCAAGATATCACATGTTTCTTATACGGGGAGGCTGACATCGGGGACCCATGCGCCGGCCGGCGTCGTCAACGTTTTAAAGGCGGCGGGGATGGAAAGAAAAAATAAACCAAAAATACGTTGGTACAAAATCCAAGAAAAGAAACATTTTCGTTACGAGAGGATAACATGCGGGACCCATGAGGCGGCGGCATCCTCAGCGTTTAATGTTAGAGGCTGACATGTGGGACCCGTGAGCCAGCAGCGTCCTCAACGTTTTAAAGGCGGCAGGAGATCGAAAGAAAAAATTAGCCAAAAATCATTTGGTAAACAAAATCCAAGAAAAGAAACATTAACCGTTCTGAGAGGATGACATGCGGGACCCATGAGGCAGCAGCATCCTCAACGATTCCAAGGCGGCAGGGGATCAAAGAAAAAAAAGGAAATATCCCGAAATTAATTAGGGGTTCAAAATAAATCCATCAAAGGAAACTTTTATTGTTCACGAGAGGATGACATGTGGGACCGACGCCAGCAATGACGTCCTCATCGTTTCAAAGGGGGGAGGAGATCAAAAGAAAAAGGCAAGTAGCCAGAAATTAGGAGTAAAAAATAACTCCAAGAAAGGAAACTTTTATTGTTCGTAGAGGATGACATGCGGGACCCATGAGCCAGCAGCTTACTCAACGTTTCAAAGGCGGCATGAGATCGAAACTAAAAGGCAAGTGACAAAATATCAGGAGCCAAAGATAATCCAAGAAAAGAAACTTTATTTACATAGAGGATGACATGCGGGTCCCATTTTGCAGCAGCGGTCCCAACGTTTCAAATGCGGCTTGAGATCAAAAGAAAAAGAAAGTAGCCGAGAAATTAGGGGGTCAAAAAAATCCAAGAAAATAAAGTTGATGGACATAGAGGATGACATGCGGGTCCCATGAGCTAGCAGCTTACTCAACGTTTCCAAGGCGGCAGGGGATCAAAAGAAAAAGAAAATAGCCTAAAATCAGAGGGTGAAAAAAAACAAAGAAAATGAACTGTTATAGTACATAGAGGATGACATGCGGGTCCCATGAGCCAGCATGTTCCTCAACATTTCAAACGTGGCATGAGATCGAAAGAAAAAGGCAAGTGAGCAAATATCAGGAGCCAAAAATAATTCAAGAAAAGAAACTTGATTGTACATAGAGCATGACATGCGGGTCCCAATTAGCAGCAGCGGTATCACCGTTTGAGAGGCTGCACGGGATCGAAAGAAAAAGGCAAGTGACCAAATATCAGGAGCCAAAAATAATCCAAGAAAAGAAATTTTATTGTACGTAGAGGATGACATGCGGGTCCCATTTTGCAGCAGCAGTCTCAACGTTTCCAAGGCGGCACAAAACCAAAAGAAAAATGAAGTAGCTAGAAATCAGGGGGTTAAAAAATCCAAGAAGAAAGATTTCAATTGGGCTGCATCTGGACATCTGGGCCTTCGAACTATCCTGCTTGGCCTTTTGACTCGTACAATTTCAGCCCACTCCAAAACAGGAAAGTTCAGAATTTTCTAAAAAAACAGGAAAGTCCAATGCTTCGCAAAGACAAAAAAACAAGGAGATTCAACATATAAGTTTGTTTATGTAAAAATAAAGATTTAATTATCCGTTTGAAATAGCTCAGAGCGCAATACACTGTTTATTGTCTACAAAATAATCAAGATATCATATGTTTCTTGTACGGGGAGGTTGACATCAGGGACCCATGAGCCAGCAGCGTCGTCAACGTTTTAAAGGCGGCAGGGGATGGAAAGAAAAAATAAACCAAAAATATGTTGGTAAAAAATCCAAGAAAAGAAACATTTTCGTTCTAAGAGGATGACATGCGGGACCCATGAGGCCAGCAGCATCCTCAGTGTTTATTGTTCATAGAGGCTGACATGTGGGACCCGTGAGCCAGCAGCGTCCTCAACGTTTTAAAGGCGGCAGGAGATCGAAAGAAAAAATTAGCCAAAAATCATTTGGTAAACAAAATCCAAGAAAAGAAACATTAACCGTTACGAGAGGATGACATGCGGGACCCATGAGGCAGCGGCATCCTCAACGATTCCAAGGCGGCGAGGGGATCAAAGGAAAAAAAGGAAATATCCCGAAATTAATTAGGGGTTCAAAATAAATCCATCAAAGGAAACTTTTATTGTTCACGAGAGAATGACATGTGGGACCGACACACTCAGCAGCGTCCTCATCGTTTCAAAGGGGGGAGGAGATCAAAAGAAAAAGGCAAGTAGCCAGAAATTAGGGGTCAAAAATAACTCCAAGAAAGGAAACTTTTATTGTTCGCAGAGGATGACATGCGGGACCGATGAGCCAGTAGCTTACTCAATGTTTCAAAGGCGGCATGAGATCGAAAGTAAAAGGCAAGTGACAAAATATCAGGAGCCAAAGATAATCCAAGAAAAAAACTTTATTGTACATAGAGGATGATATGCGGGTCCCAATTAGCGACGACGGTCTCAACGTTTCAAATGCGGCTTGAGATCAAAAGAAAAAGAAAGTTGATTGTACATAGAGGATGACATGCGGGTCCCATGAGTCGACGGCTTACTCAACGTTTCCAAGGCGGCATGGGATCAAAAGAAAAAGGAAATAGCCAAAAATCGAGAGGGTGAAAAAAATCCAAGAAAATAAACTTTTATAGCACATAGAGGATGACATGCGGGTCCCATGAGCCGGCGGGTTCCTCAACGTTTCAAACGTGGCATGAGATCGAAAGAAAAAGGCAAGTGACCAAATATCAGGATCCAAAAATAATTCAAGAAATGAAACTTGATTGTACATAGAGGATGACATGCGGGTCCCATTTAGCAGCAGCGGTATCACCGTTTGAGAGGCTGCACGGGATCGAAAGAAAAAGGCAACTTACCAAATATGAGGAGCCAAAAATAATTCAAGAAAAGAAAGTTTTATAGTACATAGAGGATGGCATGCGGGTCCCATTTAGCAGCAGCGGTATCACCGTTTGAGAGGTGGCAGGGGATCGAAAGAAAATGGCAAGTGACCAAATATCAGGAGCCAAAAATAAATCAAGAAAAGAAAGTTTTATAGTACATAGAGGATGACATGCGGGTCCCATTTAGCGACAGCGGTATCACCGTTTGAGAGGCGGGACGGGATCGAAAGAAAAAGGCAAGTGACCAAATTTGAGGTGCCAAAAAAAACTCCAAGAAAAGAAAGTTGATTGCACATAGAGGATGACATGCGGGTCCCATTTAGCAGCAGCGGTCTCAACGTTTCCCAGGCGGCAAGGGATCAAAAGAAAAAGGAAGTAATCAGGGGGTCAAAAAAATCCAAGAATAGAAAGAATTTTGGTTCATAGAGGATGACATGCGGGACCCATGATCCTGCATCGTAAACGGCTCGATCGGAGAGCGTTGAACGAGATGGCGCGATCGAGAAAAAAAACAATGCCAGAGAGGCTGCCATCTGGGCCCTACATCCCTCGGCGGTGCGGATTTGCGTTGACTCGGCCGGCGAACCCGAGATTTGGAGATGCACCACGTCCCGGGCCACCATACGCGACGTTTTGGCCGTTTTCGTCGGGCTAGGTGGCCTCAAAAACGAGAAAAAAAACGTTTTGACATGCACAATGGAGAGACCAAAAATCGTTGGCCATGGCCACCAGCCACCACGGCGCGAATTCAACTTCGTCGGCCATGGCAACTTTTCTTGTAGTGTTTGTCTTGTCTGAAGTAAGGGAGATTTGCCATGAGTTGAAATGGTTCGAGTATGCATATTGTTAGAGAAGAACATTGGGCCGCCAACCAAAGCCATGTATCATGGTGGAAGTTTCAGCTTGGACACTCAAATCCTCAAAATCTCTTATGAGAATATTATTATTGTTCAATGCTTAAAGCATTAAAAAGAGGAGTCCATTATCAATTTTCTATGTTGTCCCGGTATGGATGTCCTTAAGTTGAGATCTATCAAAATCGAGAAATCAAATGCAATTTATCTCCTTGGACCTTTATGCACGAGTGGCATAGAGGTACCCCTTTGTGACACTTGGTTGAAACATATGTAATGCGATGATAATCCATGGAAATCCGAGCTAATGAGGACAAGGTGCGGGCACTATTAGTATTCGATGCATGTGGCTTGCAACTTATAGGAAGTTTTATATATAACCCATATGAATTATTACTACCGTTGACACAATTGTTTCCATGCTTTCAAAATAAAAAGCTCTAGCACATGAGTAATCCCTGCTTCCCTCTATGAAGGGCCTTTATTTTACTTTTATGTTGAGTCTTCATCTTCTAAGTTCATGCACCATTAAGAGAGCATAGTTGTCATTCTTAGTTTTATGTGCATGGTCCCAAAATTATTATTGATTGAATCATGAATGTGTTATTACTTGTTCTTAAATTATTTGTATTTTTTCATCATTTAAACTTTGAAGGTGCATGTCACTTCAAAAATTATTTGTTTGTTATCACTTACCTACTCGAGGACGAGCAGGAGTTAAGCTTGGGGATGTTGATACGTTGCAAACGTATCTATAATTTTTTATGCTCCATGCTTGTTTTACACCAATTCCTCTATGTTTTATGTGCACTTTGCATCATTTTATGACATTTATTGGACTAACCTATTAACAAGTGCCACAGTGCCAGTTTCTGTTTGTTATGTTTGTTTATTGCAGAAATAGTCCAAAAATGAAAGTGTTCGGAAAAATCTGAAAAATTCACCAAAATTCTTATTCACTAGAAGACTCCGGGAGCCAGAAGGGGAGTGCCGGGAGAGCCACTGGGTGGCTATACAGGTGCCAGGCGCGGCCTGGGCCCTGGCCGCCCCTGGCCCATGTACTGGCGCCTCAGGCACCACCTCGCGTCGCCTCTTCGCCTATAAGAAGCTCCTGACCCTAAAAGTTACGAGGCGTAACTTTTCCGTGGAAGAAGAGCTCTGTAGCCGTCGTCATCGCTGAAACCAAGTTTCGGGGGATAGAACTCTGTTCCGGCACCCTGCTGGAGCGGAGAATTTCCCCCGGCGTCGTCTCCATCGACTCCACCGCCATCACCAACACCGTTGCTGACTCCCATGATAAGGAGGGAGTAGTTCTCCCTCGGGGCTGAGGGTCGTACCGGTAGCTATGTGGTTTCTCTCTTCCTCGTGATATGATCTTTTATGTGATCGTGGGCTTTGTAATCTAGATGTTGTTGTGCTACTCTAGTGTTTTATCATATGAACTTTGGGATCAGCGTGATCGCGGAATGTACCGTGTGTAGTGGCTCCCTTATGAATTGTGTAATGTTAGTTCCTCCTATGAATGCTCAAAGTGACAGCGTGGGGTGTTCATCGTACTTGGGGCTGCATCTGGAGGTGTGCTTTTATAGTCCATGCACGATGAGTTTGTGTTCTTTATCCAACAAGAAAGTGTTTCGTAGTAGCATGATGAAGTGCTTATATTTATATCTAATTATGATTGCATTGTTGAGAGTGCCACTGGTGAAAGTATGATCCCTAGGCCTTGTTTCCGAATACTGCAAACACCGCTTATTTACTGTTTTACTGCATGTTTATTTCTTGCATTATTTATTTCAGATCGTCATTATTATTTTCAATCATCAAGACCACTTGCATTTTACTATCTCTTCGCCGAACTAGTGCGCCTATACATCTGACAAGTGTATTAGGTGTGTTGGGGACACAAGAGACTTCCTGCATCTTAATTGTAGGATTGTTTGAGAGGGATATCTTTGAACTCTACATCCCTGAGTTCGATAAACCTTGGGTGATTCACTTAAGGGAAACTCGTTGCTGTTCTACAAACCTCTGCTCTTGGAGGCCCAACACTGTCTACAGGAATCGGAGTGTGCGTAGACATCACAAACTTCCTTCGGAAATGAAAGAGGGAGGATCCGGGTGACGTTTACGATGAGACATATCGTCCTTGGAATATCGCCACAGCTACGTCCTTTCCCCACTTAGCAATTTCCACATTACATACCTTGTAATAGTGATGCATGTAAAATGCATACAATGAACTTTGTCCTTTACCATATTGAATTCCCACATATTTGCAAAATATATGATGATACTAACATGTTTTACATTGATTAATGGGGCTTTACCAATGATCCACTCTATTTGGTTTATAACCCTGCAGAACAGGAAAACCCTGTTTCGCGTATTTTTCACTTTTAGAGACCTATACGGAGTCAAATTGACCTGGGATTTTTGGAGCATCATTTTTCACCGGGAGGAACATAATGGACTTTTGGGGCATACCTGGAGAGGCCCGAGGAGTGAACGAGGCCAGGTGGCGCGACCCAACTTCCTGGCCGCGCCACCCACATTCGTTCGCACCTCGATTGTTCAATTTCCCCGATTCTTTCGCCCACCGGTGTATTTTTCCCTAAAAACGACTATATATATTGCCCCGAAGAGTTCTCGGGAGGAGAGCGCCATGGAAAGACAGAAACACCAAAACGGGGAGGCTGCTGCAGAGAAGATTGGAGGGGGAAACTCCGCCAGGATGACCGCCGGAGGAATCTCCACCTTCTCCAATGTCTTCATCATCACCATGACCAAGAGGGAGTAGTCCACCTCTGGATTACGGGTTTGTGGCAGTAGCTTGATCTATTTCTCTCAGAAAATATTCAGAGGTATAATAAGGAGGGCATGGTGCCACTAAGCTTGGGGATGTGTGGATTCCCAAGATTTTAATATCTATTGACAAAGAAACACACCGTGCTATTCTTGATCTAGGATCTAGTGTTTCTGTTATCTCTAAAGAGCTATAAGATTTACTCAACCTTAAAAATATGGAAAAGTGCTCTATTGATTTATTACTTGTTGATGATTCAACCACAAAGGCATTAGGAAAACCAACTTACCCAAGGTTTTAGAAATTCTTTCAACACGGTATTTTTCCAAGGGGTTCCCAACCTATAGTTTTATGTAGGAACTAAGATACATCAATGGCATGATGCTAGCCATCATACCACTAGGAGATGATAATTGAGGTGTCAAGGGGATCATACATACTTAGTATAAGCATGCATAGGGACCACATAAGTAGGATGATTCAACAAGGGTCATGATGTTGATCACCATACCGCTAAGAAGATGATAATCTAGGTGGTCAAGGGGGGAAATCATACATGCTTAGGGTAAGCATGCATAACATCAACAAGGGGTTCACGTACTTAAGAGTAAGTATGCATCGTGTAGAGAACCAAACATAACACAAGATACAAGGAACCAAGTATATAATGGAACAATGAACACAACAAGAAGGATAAACAGCAAGAGATCAAAAGATGTCTTGCCTTGGTTGGCTTAATTGTCCCTGGTCTTCCTCAAATTCTTCGAATCCTTCCTCTCCTTCAAACTCGACAATGCCCGAATCTATCGCCGTGAATTAAAAGAGAACACAATCAACACATTGCACCAACAAAACAAACATGCAACAATCAGAAGCTAACCACGCAACCAAGGGCTAATATTTAAGGTACTAGGGACTTATAGGTACTACAAAACAACTTTAATTTTATTTTAATAAAAACCAATTTATTTCACTTAAAAGAGGCATGAGAGTCTAACAAATTAGCAATCGCCTAAATGGTTATCACCATGGCATAAATTAAATATCCCCTGGTAGATAACACCACAAAGAAGACAAGTGCATTGGTTTGGCATAAAAGGCATTCATATTTTATTTTCATTTTTTTTGGAAAAAATAGGAAATCATTTTCCTATTTTATTTTGCTTACATAACACTACACAAAAATAGGAAGTAAACAATATACCACACCATTTGAAATTTTAAGCAAAACAATAGAATTTGGCTTGATTCGCAGAAGGTTTTGTTTTGCTAGAATAAAACATAGGTTGACTATTTTTAATAAAAATAGGTGGTCAAAGTTATAAATAAATAAACAAAAAGTTTTGATTCAACAATTCATGTGACACACACATATTACTAACAGTGTCAAATTATCATGAACAGAGGCTACCACTAATTAATCTAAAGGGGCAGTACTAAAACAAGACTAACACAATTGGATTCTCTCAAAAATACTAAATCTACAATTTTAGGAATTAGCTAGAGTCTGCAGTACATATAGATGAAGTTTAATATGCCAAAAATCATAGAAAAATCCTAAAAATATAGGACCAGTGGGATTTGAAAGATATTGAAATATGTGATCTAAAACAACTGGTTTCATTCAATTTGGGTTTGTGGATCTGGGGATATTTGCAATTTAGTGCCACTAGTTTTGAAACAAAAACAGAAATTTTAAATTTTTAAAATGGGCGGGAAACTCTGGGCCGCGCGGGAGTGGGAATTGGGCCGGCCCAGGAGCGTTGCCAGGTGGGAAAAAAAGAAAAAGAAATGAAAATAGAGAGAGGGCCCGTGGCGGGCCCCAGTTGCATGGCCGACGTGGCCATTTGGGCCATGCAGCCGTGGGATACTAGATCGGACGACCCACATATGTCGTCTCCCTCGTCCCATGCAGTCACGCGCGCGGATGATCGGAAGCTGCAGAGAAAAAAGAGGGGGCGGTGCTAGAGCTTACCGGTGGCGGGAGGGCGACGACGATGGCTGGGCGGAGTGGTGGCGTGTCGAGGCGGTGCAGGGGATCGTCCGGAGGCTCCTTCTCCTCCCGGTAGCTCCTCTGACGCTGGGTCTTGGCGGCTTCTCCTCCGGCGTCTCCCTCGGGCCGGTGATGACGGCGGCCGCTTCCAGCGGACCTGGGCAGTGGGAAAGGGCGTGTTAGGGTGGGCGAACGACGGTGAGCAGGATGAAGAAAGGAGGGAGGGACAAGGATGCCGGGGTCGAGCTCGACCGCACCCGCCACCCTCGCGGTGACTACGGGTAGGAGGTTTTCCTCTGGCTGGCAGGAGCTAGGGAGGCGCGCAGAGCTCCTGGCCAGAGGTGGAATTGAGAGGGGAGGAGTGGAAGGTTGTTGTGAGGGAGAGGACTGGACAGAGGTGGGCCTTTTATAACCGAGCTTGGGAGAAACGGTGGTGCGTGGGTGGTGGCTTCAGCCAACGGGAGGGCGAGCGTGCGGTGACATCGGCTAATGGGTGCGCAAGTGGTGACGTCCGGGCGGTGCTGGGAAGTGACGTAGGAGGGAAGACGTCAGTAGGAGAGGGTGCAGGCGCGGGAAGAGAGGAGGGATCGAGCGGGAGTGGTTCTGCGTGCGTTCGTTTTCTCCCATGATTACTATGGTTTCAGTAGCTGCTGGCCTGGCCTGCTGTTGGGCTTGGGGGAAGAGAGGGAGGGAGTCCAGGTGGGTCCCTGGGCTGGGCCATGGGTAAAAAGGGTGCAAAAGGGGCGGTGGTGTTGGTGCACCATGGCACATGGTCCGGCCATGTGAAAGAAGGAGAAGAAAAAATGGGGGGGTGGATGGTGAGTGGGGTGGGATCAACTACCATGCATAGACAAGGTTTGCACCACTATGCAAGATTTGGAAAGAAACCCAGAATAAAAAGGGAAACAAATGGTGGTGGTGGTATTCAATTTGAACCATGAAATTTAGGCCAAGGTGTAGAGAGGGAATGAGTAGGGGTGATGATCTAGAAAGTTATTTTGAGAATTGAACAAGCCACAAAGGACTTGCATGATCATGGGATTTTTGATAATAGCATGGAAGGGGGAATGCACTATTTCCAAGTAGAGAAGAGATAAATATATCAAGAATGGGTAAACTAAGTGGTGATAAAGAGGAGAGGATAGGGCATAGATCCTATTCTCAAGACTAGATGAGAGGGAGAGGGTGATGTGTCAAAATTAAAAGTTAAGATGGGGAGCAATGGTGAAGCATAGGAGGTTTGTTGAAATATATCAAGCTACTTTTGCTAGATGAGGTCTAAGGGTGGGTGATGCAAGGAAATGGTTAGCCTCTTCTTCTATTCTCCAAAAGAGTAAGGAGAGAGTAGCATGTTAGAGATGGTTGGCCCCAAAATGATTGAGGAGGGCTGGATGATCTTGGAGGGATGAAAAAGCAATTGGAGAACATTCATTTGTTGGACAAATGAGAATTTATCAAGGTTATGACTAGATGGAGGTGTGATCTTGATTGATGGATATGTGAGATGTATTAATGTCAAAGGCAATGCCATGGGTATTTGATTTTTATTTAAACAATTAGGCTTACTTGAATTATTTAAAAAAAAGAGGAGATGGTTTTAGAAGAGTAGAATAATCCATGGAGGAAATAGAAAATATGGATCATTCCATTTTATAATTTTAAGAAACAAAAACTACATACAAAGGCTTTCACAAGATTTTTAAAGTCACATAAGTAAGGATAAGCCATTTCGTAAATACTTTGTGCCAAAATAAAACTATGTCTTTTTAGAAACTCTTTTGTGATACCATGATCAAAGGTGATCATAGTCAAATTTAAAAGAAGGGTTTTGACAAAATCCTTTGAATTAAGATTTTGAGTCATAAAACAAAAATTGGTTTTGGGGTTTAGGTCAAAAGGTTCAATTTATTTGAAAGACTGGAGGTTAAGGTAATACAAGAGTTACCATAGCTTCACTATTTTTTCTGGAGACTAGAAATTGTGTGTTGAGGTACTTATGGGGAAAACACCAAGCATAGGGTTTATGCATTGGTAATGAAAGGAAAAGAATTTTCCAGGGCCACACATGTGTTTTAGTTAGTGAGTTGTTAAGTTTTTTTAACACTTGAGGTGTTGTTCTATGAGGTAACTCAAGACAATCGCAACAAGCACAACAAGACAATTCATCCACCAGCAGATCAAGGCAATTTAATAACAAGCAGAACAAGACAAAACATCTTAATTAGTTTTTAGAAAAAGTTTTTGTTCCACCTGATTTTTGCATTATGGACAACTAAAGAAGGTTGCAAAAGTTGGGGTGTTACAAGTCTCTTCCGCGTCGGACGCGGTCTCCGGGTTGGACGTCCCAACGATGGGGGTCCGAACCAAGAACCCGAGGTCCTTCTCCTCGAGTGAGTCAAACTGAAGAAAATGGCAAAGTCCTTAGACAAAATTGCAGGCACAAAAAGGAAACATGATCAAGCCCGACAAATGCTTACTGAAGGGTCGGCGCCCTCCATATAGATGTCATGGCTGCACGCGTGATAATGAACCTCACACAGAATCTTGATCATTACCCGGAGCCGCTTGTCTAGGGGAGAAGACAAATTATCTTTGGTGGCGCGCATGTTGTCGTCGTGACCGCCATAAAAATACATCAATCGCTCGCGGTGCTCGAGAGGTTGGATCCGCTTGGTAAACCTAGCCATGGTTAGATCCTTCCCCGTCAGACCGGAGCTCACCAGCTTGGAGATCCGCTTGGCCATCTTCTCGATCTCTGGAGTTGGAGATGTGCGGGTTGGCGTTCCAGGCGGAGGTCTCGGTTGCGGGTCCGTCCTTGAAGGGAGGCAGCACCCTTGTGCTTACCGGAGTCCTGATACGTCTCCAACGTATCGATAATTTCTTGTGTTCCATGCCACATTATTGATGTTATCTACATGTTATATGCACACTTTATGTCATATTCGTGCATTTTCTGGAACTAACCTATTAACAAGATGCCGAAGTGCCGGTTCCTGTTTTACGCTGTTTTTGGTTTCGAAATCCTAGTAACGAAATATTCTCGGAATCGGACGAAATCAACGCCAAAGTTCCTATTTTCATCGGAAGCATCCAGAACACCGGGAAGGACCGGAGGGGGGCCACGGGGCCACCAAACCCTAGGCTGGCGCGGCCGGAGGGGGCCGCGCCGCCCTATGGTGTGGCCCCCTGTCAGCCCTCTGCGCCGCCTCTTCGCCTATATAAAGCCCCTGGATCAGAAAACCCGATACCAATTGACGAAACCCACGAAACCTGCCGGAGCCGCCGCCATCGCGAAGCCAAGATGCGGGGGACAGGATCTCGTTCCGGCACCCTGCCGGAGCGGGGAAGTGCCCCGGAAGGCTTCTCCATCGACACCGCTGCCATCTCCACCGCCATCTTCATCACCGCTGCTGCTCCCATGAGGAGGGAGTAGTTCTCCATCGAGGCTCGGGGCTGTACCGGTAGCTATGTGGTTCATCTCTCTCCTATGTAGTTCAATACAATAATCTCATGAGCTGCCTTACATGATTGAGATTCATATGATGATGCTTGTAATCTAGATGTCATTATGCTAGTCAAGTGAGTTTTACTTATGTGATCTCCGGAGACTCCTAGTCCCACGTGTGTAAAGGTGACGAGTGTGTGCACCGTGTGGGTCTCTTAGGCCATATTTCACAGAATACTTACTCATTGAATGGCATAGTGAGGTGCTTATTTATATCTCTTTATGATTGCAGCATGTTGTATCACAATTTATCCATGTGCTACTCTAGTGATTTGTTATTAAAGTAGTTTATTCCTCCTGCATGTGTGCAAAGGTGACGATGCGTGCACCGTGTTAGTACTTGGTTTATGCTATGATCATGATCTCTTGTAGATTATGGAGTTAACTATTGCTATGATAATATTGATGTGATCTATTCCTCCTACATATGCATGAAGGTGACAGGTGTGCATGCTATGCTAGTACTTGGTTTAGTAGCGTTGATCTATCTTACACTAAAGGTTACTTAAACATGAGCATTATTGTGGAGCTTGTTAACTCCGGCATTGAGGGTTCGTGTAATCCTACGCAATGTGTTCATCATCCAACAAAAGTGTAGAGTATGCATTTATCTGTTCGTTATGTGATCAATGTTGAGAGTGTCCACTAGTGAAAGTGTAATCCCTAGGCCTTGTTCCTAAATACTGCTGAGTTACTACTGCTTGTTTACTACTGCTGCGTTACTACTCGCTGAGTTACTACTGCTTGTTACTTGTTTTATCATTGCGTTACTACTGCTGCAATACCACCACCATCAACTACACGCCAAGCACTTTTCTGGCACCGTTGCTACTGCTCATACTTATTTATACCACCTGTATTTCACTATCTCTTCGCCGAACTAGTGCACCTATTAGGTGTGTTGGGGACACAAGAGACTTCTTGCTTTGTGGTTGCGGGGTTGCATGAGAGGGATATCTTTGACCTCTTCCTCCCCGAGTTCGATAAACCTTGGGTATCCACTTAAGGGAAACTTGCTGCTGTTCTACAAACCTCTCGCTCTTGGAGGCCCAACACTGTCTACAAGAATAGAAGCTCCCGTAGACATCAAGCACTTTTACGGCGCCGTTGCGGGAGGAATGGTAAAAGGCTCTCATACTACGGTCCCAGGTAAAGTAATTTTCTGTTGCCGTCGTGTGTGTGCTCGAAGCTATTTCCTTTAGATCCTGCAATTGCATCTTGTTGTTTCTTGTTTACACTAGTTTGGCATAATGTACAAGAGTGAGCTTCTTATTCTATTTCCTGATTTAAAACATGGATTGTTTGATGCGAAAATTAAAAAACCTATGAAATCTTCTTTGCATGCTTTGGTAGTAATATTAGTATGAACGCTTTGAACACCATTGTTGACAATGATATAGAAAGTTCTAAGCTTGGGGAAGCTGGTTTTCATGATATTTTTAGTCCCCCAAGCATTGAGGAGAAAATTTTCTTTGATGATTCTTTGCCTCCTATTTCGATGATGATAATGATAGTGGTCTTTTTGTGCCACTTACTGCTGAGAGTAAATTTTGTTGTGATTATACTATGCCTCCTACACTTGATGAGAATAATAATGATAGCTACTTTGTTGAATTTGCTCCCACTACAACTAATAAAATTGATTATGCTTATGTGGAGAGTAATAATTTTATGCATGAGACTCATGATAAGAATGCTTTATGTGATAGTTATATTGTTGAGTTTGCTCATGATGCTACTGAAAGTTATTATGAGAGAGGAAAATATGGTTGTAGAAATTTTCATGTTACTAAAACACCTCTCTATGTGCTGAAATTTTTGATGCTACACTTGTTTTATCTTCCTATGCTTGTTACTTTGCTCTTCATGAACTTGTTTATTTACAAGATTCCTATGCATAGGAAGCATGTTAGACTTAAATGTGTTTTGAATTTGCCTCTTGATGCTCTCTTTTGCTTCAAATACTATTTCTTGCGAGTGCATCATTAAAACTGCTGAGCCCATCTTAATGGCTAAAAAGAAAGAACTTCTTGGGAGATAACCCATGTGTTATTTTGCTACAGTACTTTGTTTTTATTTTGTGTCTTGGAAGTTGTTTACTACTGTAGCAACCTCTCCTTATCTTAGTTTTGTGTTTTGTTGTGCCAAGTAAAGTCTTTGATAGTAAAGTAAGTACTAGATTTGGATTACTGCGCAGTTCCAGATTTCTTTGCTGTCACGAATCTGAGCCCACTGCCCTGCAGGAAGCTCAGAAAATTATGCCAATTTACGTGCATGATCCTCAGATATGTACGCAACTTTCATTAAATTTGAGTATTTTCATTTGAGCAAGTCTGGTGCCATTTTAAAATTCGTCAATACGAACTGTTCTGTTTTGACAGATTCTGCCTTTTATTTCGCATTGCCTCTTTCGCTATGTTGGATGAATTTCTTTGATCCACTAATGTCCAGTAGCATTATGCAATGTCCAGAAGTGTTAAGAATGATTGTGTCACCTCTGAATATGTCAATTTATATTGTGCACTAACCCTCTAATGAGTTGTTTCGAGTTTGGTGTGGAGGAAGTTTTCAAGGGTCAAGAGAGGAGTATGATGCAACATGATTAAGGAGAGTGAAAGCTCTAAGCTTGGGGATGCACCCGGTGGTTCACCCCTGCATATATCAAGAAGACTCAAGCGTCTAAGCTTGGGGATGCCCAAGGCATCCCCTTCTTCATCGACAACATTATCAGGTTCCTCCCCTGAAACTATATTTTTATTCGGCCACATCTTATGTGCTTTACTTGGAGCGTCTGTGTGTTTTTGTTTTTGTTTTTATTTGAATAAATTGGATTACATCATGCTTGTGTGGGAGAGAGACACGCTCCGCTGGTTCATATGAACACATGTGTTCTTAGCTCATAATATTCATGGCGAAGTTTCCTCTTCGTTAAATTGTTATATGGTTGGAATTGGAAAATGCTACATGTAGTAATTGCTATAATGTCTTGGGTAATGTGATACTTGGCAATTGTTGTGCTCATGCTTAAGCTCTTGCATCATATACTTTGCACCTATTAGTGAAGAAATACATAGAGCATGCTAAAATTTGGTTTGCATAATTGGTCTCTCTAAGGTCTAGATAATTTCTAGTAAGGTGTTTGAACAACAAGGAAGACAATGTATAGTTTTATAATGCTTGTAATATGTCTTTTATGTGAGTTTTGCTGCACCGGTTCATCCTTGTGTTTGTTTCAAATAAGCCTTGCTAGCCTAAACCTTGTATCGAGAGGGAATACTTCTCATGCATCCAAAATACTTGAGCCAACCACTATGCCATTTGTGTCCACCATACCTACCTACTACATGGTATTTCCTGCCATTCCAAAGTAAATTGCTTGAGTGCTACCTTTAAACAATTCAAAATTTATTACCTCTTATTTGTGTCAATGTTTTATAGCTCATGAGGAAGTATGTGGTGTTTTATCTTTCGATCTTGTCATTTACTTCTGACAGACTTTCACAATGGACTAGTGGCACATCCGCTTATCCAATAATTTTGCAAAAAGAGTCGGCAATGGGGTTCCTGACCCGATTAATTAACTTGCATTAATAATTCTCTTCACATGTTTTGCTCGATTCATCAGTAAGCAACTTAATTTTGCAAATAGACACTCCTTCATGGTATGTGATTGTTGGAAGGCACCCGAGGATTCGGTTAGCCATGGCTTGTGTAAGCAAAAGGTTGGGAGGAGTGTTATCCATAAATAAAGAAAAACTAAACTAAAGTACATGTGTAAACAAAAGAGAAGAGGGATGATCTACCTTGCTCGGTAGAGATAACGTCCTTCATGGGAGCCGCTCTTGAAAGTCTGGTTGATGAGGTAGTTAGAGTGCCCACTACCATTCGTTGACAACAACAAACACCTCTCAAAACTTTACTTTTATGCTCTCTTTATGTTTTCAAAAAACCAAAGCTCTAGCACAAATATAGCAATCGATGCTTTTCCTCTTTGAAGGACCATTCTTTTACTTTCATTGTTGAGTCAGTTCACCTATTTCTCTCCATCTCAAGAAGCAAACACTTGTGTGAACTGTGCATTGATTCTTACATATTTGCATATTGCATTTGTTATATTGCTTTGCATTGACAATTATCCATGAGATATACATGTTATAAGTTGAAAGCAACCGCTGAAACTTAATCTTCCTTTGTGTTGCTTCAATACCTTTACTTTGAATTATTGCTTTATGAGTTAACTCTTATGCAAGACTTATTGATGCTTGTCTTGAAGTGCTATTCATGAAAAGTCTTTGCTTTATGATTCGATTGTTTACCCATGTCATATACATTGTTTTGATCGCTGCATTCACTACATATGTCTGTACAAATAGTATGATCAAGGTTATGATGGCATGTCACTCCAGAAATTATCTTTGTTATCGTTTTACCGCTCGGGACGAGCGGAACTAAGCTTGGGGATGCCGATACGTCTCCAACGTATCGATAATTTCTTGTGTTCCATGCCACATTATTGATGTTATCTACATGTTATATGCACACTTTACGTCATATTCGTGCATTTTCTCGGAACTAACCTATTAACAAGATGCCGAAGTGCCAGTCTCGCTTTCTCGCTGTTTTTGGTTTCAGAAATCCTAGTAACGAAATATTCTCGGAATCGGACGAAATCAACGCCAAAGTTCCTATTTTCATCGGAAGCATCCAGAACACCCGGAAGGACCGGAGGGGGGCCACGAGGCCACCAAACCCTAGGCCGGCGCGGCCGGAGGGGGCCGCGCCGCCTATGGTGTGGCCCCCTGTCGGCCCTCTCCGCGCCGCCTCTTCGCCTATATAAAGCCCCTGGATCAGAAAACCCGATACCAATTGACGAAACCCACGTAAACCTGCCGAGCCGCCGCCATCGCGAAGCCAAGATCCGGGGACGAGGATCTCCGTTCCGGCACCTGCCGGAGCGGGGAAGTGCCCCGGAAGGCTTCTCCATCGACACCGCTGCCATCTCCACCGCCATCTTCATCACCGCTGCTGCTCCCATGAGGAGGGAGTAGTTCTCCATCGAGGCTCGGGGCTGTACCGGTAGCTATGTGGTTCATCTCTCTCCTATGTAGTTCAATACAATAATCTCATGAGCTGCCTTACATGATTGAGATTCATATGATGATGCTTGTAATCTAGATGTCATTATGCTAGTCAAGTGAGTTTTACTTATGTGATCTCCGGAGACTCCTAGTCCCACGTGTGTAAAGGTGACAGTGTGTGCACCGTGTGGGTCTCTTAGGCCATATTTCACGTAATACTTACTCATTGAATGGCATAGTGAGGTGCTTATTTATATCTCTTTATGATTGCAGCATGTTGTATCACAATTTATCCATGTGCTACTCTAGTGATTTGTTATTAAAGTAGTTTATTCCTCCTGCATGTGTGCAAAGGTGACAGTGCGTGCACCGTGTTAGTACTTGGTTTATGCTATGATCATGATCTCTTGTAGATTATGGAGTTAACTATTGCTATGATAATATTGATGTGATCTATTCCTCCTACATATGCATGAAGGTGACAAGTGTGCATGCTATGCTAGTACTTGGTTTAGTAGCGTTGATCTATCTTACACTAAAGGTTACTTAAACATGAGCATTATTGTGGAGCTTGTTAACTCCGGCATTGAGGGTTCGTGTAATCCTACGCAATGTGTTCATCATCCAACAAAAGTGTAGAGTATGCATTTATCTCGTTCTGTTATGTGATCAATGTTGAGAGTGTCCACTAGTGAAAGTGTAATCCCTAGGCCTTGTTCCTAAATACTGCTGAGTTACTACCGCTTGTTTACTACTCGCTGCGTTACTACCGCTGAGTTACTACCGCTTGTTACTCGTTTCTATCGCGTTACTACTGCTGCAATACCACCACCATCAACTACACGCCAAGCACTTTTCCGGCACCGTTGCTACTGCTCATACTTATTTATACCACCTGTATTTCACTATCTCTTCGCCGAACTAGTGCACCTATTAGGTGTGTTGGGGACACAAGAGACTTCTTGCTTTGTGGTTGCGGGGTTGCATGAGAGGGATATCTTTGACCTCTTCCTCCCTGAGTTCGATAAACCTTGGGTATCCACTTAAGGGAAACTTGCTGCTGTTCTACAAACCTCTGCTCTTGGAGGCCCAACACTGTCTACAAGAATAGAAGCTCCCGTAGACATCAAGTCCCCACGTCCTTCACGTAGAAGAATCCACCAGACCAGTACCTCATAGATTCATGTCAATCCATGTGAAGACAGATCCGGCCTTGGCGGAGCTTGAAAGTGACGCTACCACAGTTGGCGAGCGTCGAGGACTCGGGCACCGTCTCCTTCTTGACGGAGAAATAGAATTGAAAGAGAGTCAGATCCGGCTTTACCCGCAGGTGACCCTTGAATAGAGTGACGTGGTTGGAGACGGCGAGGATGTTGTTTGGTGAGATGTTGTGGGGTTGAAGCTTGTAAGTCCTGAGGATTTCCGCGAAGAAGTCGCTCGACGGAAGCGAAAAGCCTCGCTCCAACAAAGCCTTGGTCAGCACCCACTCCGGCTTTGGGTGTAGGAAATGGAGCTCCCGGAACCACCCTCCAAGATCCGGGTTGAAGGAAGCCTTCCGCCTCCATGCTCCGCAGTTCTTCCTCTGTGGCGAAACAGGGCCACCATTGTCCCTTCACCTCAACCTCGTGGATCCGGGCTTTGGATTTTTTGGCGGTGACCTCGTCGACCTTCTTCTCCATTTTCTCTTTTCCGGCCAGGATAGCCGGATCCGTGGTTTCACCCTCGATGGTCCTGTCGGATCCTTGGGAAGGATCCAGCCATACTGGAACGAGTGGAGGAGGGGCAGAGGCAAGCGGCGTGGACATGATGGGATCCATCTGAGAAGGAGGAGGAGAAGTCAGCTACATGAAAGGCTAGTGTTAAGGAACTAGTCGGAAACCATTTGGTTCGTTCATTCATCTCGACGAGCTCGATTGACAAAGCTTGGAGTCGAAAACCTTACCGGTAATGGCAGACGCGGTGGTCGGAGTGGCCGGCGGTGAGGTTTCTGCGTGGTGGCTCATCGGACTTAAGAACTGCTGATGAACACGACGCGCCGGTGAGGTTCCGGCACGGCGGCGACGAGAGCTCGGAGGCTGCGCTGGAAAGAGAGCGACGTGAGTAGAGGAATTAGAGAATTACAAGGTTAAACCCTACATTCATAGCCGGGGAATGAGGTTCGTGCTCCGCATCCTATGGTCGGAACGCAAGCGTCGGGTCGCTGGATGACTGACACGTGTCCAAAAGCCTATCGGTAAATTCGGCAAGGAGATTAAGTTACCCTTGGAATTACCCAAAATTGGAGCCTGAATAGGCGGAACCATTTGATCTTCTTGGAGGATCCGGGAAACTCTGAGGTACTTAGTTTAAAATCTGTGAGATGATTATCCGGAGAAGAATTTTGAAAATTTGGTCGATGGATGAAGACCCGTGGAAGAGAATACTTTTCAGCAAAGAAGTTGGAAAGACATTTTTTGAAGTCGGAGTTCTTCAAGATTTCCAAGACTTTCGGAAGCTAGCTGGAGATTTCAGAGGCATGAGCAAGACGGAAGATATGGTGAACCTCGGAGACCTCTGGGGGCTACTGTTGTGGGTATACTTCATAGGTGTACCATCGACAGTGCCTGGATCTGGCAAGCCTGGGTGGCCCGCGGATGGTGGTGGTGGCATACGTCCTACCGGGCGGCCTAGTTGCTGTTGATCAATATGGAAGAAATCCAGCCTAGAAACAAGGAGACAGATCCATGCCGACCTGCGACAGGAGTCGGATCCGGCAAGGCCTATGAAGGTAGCTAGATCCAGTACGACGTTTTAGGTATAGGCGGATCCTGGACGTGCACGTCAATGTAATATTCCGTAGTTAGGCAAGATTGTATTCCGTCTAGGGCTCTCCGTGTAAACCCTAGATCATGGCGTCTTTATAAGCCGGATCCCAGGAGCCCTAGAGGCACAACCACAACTCATTGTAACAACGCGAAAGCGCCCACATAATTCCAGACAAGCAACAGTAGGCTCTACCTCCGAGCAGCGTGTTCTGAAGCTGGGTAAACCGCGTACCACCGTCCCAATGGCTCTCCGCCCTATGGCCCCTACTTCTCCCCCTCCGTGAGAGTCCCTTCTCCGGGGTACCGTCGAATAGGCAACGACAGCCGCCGAGCGGGATACCTCGTAGAAGTTGACTACTTCGACTGGGAGCTCGCCGTGGACGACTACAACGAGGGCGAGTACGAGGATAACGATGTGGACGGGCATGACGCCGCCGCCGAGGCTGAGTACGAGGCCTGGTCGAACGGCCATGTCCAAGGCGAAGACAACAACCACGATGACGACGGACCGGCGTGGGATCCGGAGACCAGCCACCGGACATTAGCGATGGGGAGGCCATTGCCATCGCCATGGCCAATAGCGAGCTCGACCAACTCGCAATGTGGGACGGCCTCGCCATCTAGCTTCGTGAGTCGTCGCTGGCGCAGGGGAGGCCGACAACTCCTTCGACCACGCCGACACGTACCCATGCGCTCACGCCGTCTGCTGCTCCTTCGACGGCATGTGATCCGTGGCCACCTTCACCACAGCCTCTTGCTCCGCCGACGGTATGGCAGCAGTCACCGACGACGAGCAGTAGGTATTTTTAGAATTATATGGGTTTTAGATGGAAAAAAATTATGTGTCCAGCCACTAGGGACACCTCTTGACATAAAACAGACGCACGATCGATTTCAACCATTCGGCCCCGACGTAAAGGACGGTTCAGCATCCGTTTTAGCGCGCCCGATTTTGGTCGGCCTGTTGGAGATGCGCTAAATGCGAGCCTGGGATCACACTGAAGAAGAGAAGCCCCATCCCCATGTGTGCATTGGTCGGCCCTAAGAGCATCTCCACCGGCAGCCCCCAAATAGGCGTCGGCAGGGGCGCCGGCACAACATCCTCTATTTGAGGATGCTGCTCCCACACCGGTGCCCCCAAACCGGCGGCCCCGATAGATTTAGAAAATCAAATTCAAATTTTGAAAACGATATTCATACGAAGTTCGAACGAAATTTATACAAATTTAACGCGAATTCAAACTAAAAACTAAAAAAACATCTAGAGGCGCTGGGAGTCGAGGGCGCTGAAGTTCAGGTCGTCGGCCTCCTCCTCCTTTGGCGCCAGCCGTGCGACAACTTGTACTGTATTAGCACGGGGATGTGGTGCCAGTACATCGGCCTCATTGAAGGTTAGCTGCGTCGAGCGGAGCACGCCGCCGCTGCCGCCGGCCTGGTCGTTGTACGCCATCGTCGGTGGGGTGCGTGGGAGGTTCGCGCGGAGGTTGGACGGCGGGGAAAAGCGAGAAGTGCGCCTTGGTGGGGTTTTAAGGGAGGCGGCGGACGCGCATTGAAGGCGTGTGGGTAAGGTAGGTGGACGTCGCGTGGTCAGTCGCCGCCGTTTGGGTTTCCGCGCGGGAGGCCATTAACGCCGATGGCCAACCCCCGCGTCGTTTCCGATGCGAACTGCCGCGTCCTCTCGTTGACAAGGCGTCTACCCGTGAAAATCGTCGTTCCGCGAGACGCCGGCGCGTCCGATTCACGTTCTTGACGAAGAGTCGGCACAAAGTTGCCGGCAATTCTATTAAAATCGAAAAATAGCGCGGGGATCGGCGCCGGTATTGAGGCCGCCCGGTGGAGATGCTGTGATGTCCATCCGACATGAAGCCTCCTTTGTAGTGTAGCGATACATCGCGACGCACGACGGCGCGAGCTCATTGCTGCCGTCGGGAGTTAGCCCTCTCCGCCTCTCCGGCGCGGGATGCGGTGCTCGGGTGTTCCCGCGAGCAAGGAGGGAGGAGCGGGTGTCCTCTGCAGAGCGCTATTGACTGCGCATTGGGCGGGTCAGCCGGAGCAGGGCCCCACAAAGGAGCGGCATCAACGGCGACGGCCGGCAAGCGCGGGGATCCGTGGAGCTTGATACTGGCCTCCGCCAGTTGGCTGGAGCGCGGCGACCGATGAAGGAAGAAACCGCGCAGTCGCCGGCGGCGGCGGCGGCGGCGGTGGAGGGAGGAGAAGAGACGTCCCGCCCCGCCCCGCCCCGCCGTCCTCCGCCTCGCGTGGGCCCCACCGGATGACAGATGTGCCCCGTATCGCGGGCCCTCTGGCACGGACAGCGATCCAACGGGCGGGGCGAACGGAAGGAAAGGAGAGACGAACGAAGACGGCGTCCTCTGCTCTGGGCTCCTTATTTCCCATGTATCTTGTTTCTTTGGACTGTCGAGAACTTTGATTTCTCATCATAAGTTGCAGCGTACTGAAGTACTAGTGTTGTCACGTGAAACCCAAAATGTCCAAGTAACAGTACCGTATTCAGACTTCCGGGATACATGGGGTATGTGGAAAAATACAGTAAAAAGGATGTTTCAGTCTGAACCCACGGTAACATTTATTTCGTCCAAGTAATTGCACGGTGTTCACAAGAGAAATCAGATACATGGGGAAGTACAGTACTACGATGTAAGCCTCGGCCTGAACCCACGGTATCATCTATTTCGTCCAAGTAACTGCTCGGTGGTCAGACTTCCAGGATCTAGATGCCGCTTAGGACTGAGAAGAGCTCATATCCCAGAACCCGATCTCCAGCTCGAGTACACGAAGGAAGGCCTCTTCAGCACTCTTGACAGCATCAGATGTCGCATTTGCCAAGCAGTGATCAGCGATTCGCTGAAGAGACTGGCAGTATTGCTTGAACTCAGGGCTGCCCCATCTCTGGCAGGTCCCCAGCAGCTCCAAGGGCGTCTTATGACCTTCTTCTATACAGAAAGCAAAGCTATCCTGGTACACGGTTTCAATTATCCAAAAGGTAGTTATGGCAACAGTGTAGCTGATCTCTGGATCATTGAAGCTCTGAAGAAACCTGGGAATAACAGTAATAACATAGTCACAATCTTTTAGCTATCTAAGGCTGTACAATTGTGCGAGTATCTGATAGATATCAACCTGCAGTACTCCGTATTAGAAGTGAGGGGAGAAATACCGGCCAGATCAACACTCCATTTAGCAGCTTCCTTCTTGAACCAGGAGAGCTCATCACTAAGAGAAGCCAAACCACCTAGGATTATTTCCATGTCCGAGCTGTCTGATTGCTTGCAACACTTGAGTAGTACACTAGCCAGAAATGCAACAAATTCTCGCACAAACATGTAGTCCTGACCCTGAAATATGGCACATAAACAATATAAAATCCATCATGAGCAATAACAACAAGAGTAAAAATAACCGCTGTGAAAGTGATCTTTAGAAAACCAATAAGAATCTACATTAGTGAAGTATACGATGTCTGAATCTAACTTGCAACAATCAAGAAAATAGTACCAAGTATCAATGCAAAACACTACCCTATTGCATTCGCGGCTAAGCAGCCTTCAAATAGTAGACATTAAAATGAAATCTGTAGTTTCTTTTTTACATATCCTCCATGAAGTACTGTTCGTCCACTGTGCATCAAATAAGTACATGAATATGTAGTACAATTAACAAAAAAGCATCACATTGTGTAAACATAATGTATTTCATATTGTCAGAATGCGCATTGGGAGTTTCATTTTCATAAACAGCTTTATATTATTTCTGCATCAAGAGTGAACCAAATATCTATATGCCCCTGATTGTGGAATCATAACAGGGAACTTCACAGCCTTGACTGCCTAGTAACTGGTACCTGCCAAAGAAAGGTCCAACGTTCTTCAGTCACCCAAATCAATATTACACTGCAGTCCACTGATGAGTGAGCAAGATATTCTGCCGAAAGGGAATTCAGTTTGCTGACTTTTTAAAACTTAAGGCCTATGCCCGGCTTTAAATTAATAAAGCCTCTCATGGCAGAATCCAAACCCCACATACAACTCAACTTAGTTTGCTGACTATATAATCCTCGACAGAACGAACCCCGCAGGCCTGCAACCTGGCAAGAGTCCCAGCACACCTTAGGGGCTTAGGGCATATCCTCACTGCACGCTTTCAGTTCCCATTTCCCATTCTAATGAAAATCTACGGATCGGCCTGAATAAGAAGTCCTAGTCCTCCTACTATGTTGATTTGTAGCATCAATCACCCAAATCTACCCAAATCATGCACACATGCTAAATCGATCAGACGATTCAGTAGCCTTATGAAGTCTCCTCACAACATTTTTTCTTTCTCAGTGTACAGAAGCACCTCAAGTAGTCTAGTTCATTCAAGCCGCGGGATCCGAATCAAGATCCACTGGTAGTGTAAGAGCTAAGAACCCACACAGATTCTTGTAAAGGTTAGTGCTAAGTTAAAGTACAGCAACCGAGCAAGCCAATCAAGCTGTAATCACCGTGTATCAAGTGGTAAGCAAGCTGCGTAAGAGATTGGGGGTGAGAGCCTGAGAGGGGAGAAGCCGAGAAGGTACTGACGAGCCAGCGTTTGAAGGCGGCCAGGTCGACGGTGCCGTCGCGGATGGAGACGGTGAAGGGGTGCCGGGTGGCCCGCTCGTACATCCCGCGGTGCGCCGCCATCCAGGCCGCCGTCGTGCCCTTGTCGGCCCCGCCGATGTCCATGGCTGCCGTCTGAATTTGCGATTAGCTTAGCGGTCGCCTGTTGAGTGTTGACGATAGTAACATTTAGAGATCTCTAACATTTACGAAATTGCGCTCTTGTCCCTCGAAAGGGGGCTATTTGAGCGCGTGGTGTTGCAGTCCTCATTTTGTCCAGTTTATGGGATCATGCTGGCACCCTTTTTTGTTCAATTGAAGAATAGACATGATAAATCAAAATATCCAAGAGATTGGAGTGGGTAAATACATTTTAAATATAATGGAAATAAATATTTACAGGAAATGGTACAAAATTGTAAAATCTAACAACTAACTTCAAATCACATGGAAATCTTGGAATGAAAGAAACTAGACAAGAGATGAGTGGAAAGTTTAAGCCTCGAGAAACAGTGGGTTACATTAGGTACTTGGTCAAGCACAAAGTAGTTAAACTCCATTGGGGTACCCAGAAAAACAAAGTAGTTTAACTTAAGACAACACTTAAACTTTAATTATTTTTGAAACAAGAAAGATTGTGCTAGTTTTATAGATAGTTTTAGGTCTCATATGTGATGTCAATAACCCCTTAGTATAATGTGTGCTGCAAAACATTAAATGCTTTGTACAAAGTACATATCAAGGCAAGTCATGATTTTGTAGGTGACCACCACAAAAGCCCTCACCTTCGCCGGATGATTCCGTCGATCTCCCTCTTGTCCAAAAAAACCGTTCGAGCGATTTGGAGACAGCGGATCTTTGTGCTCACGAGAAGTCTTGGTCTAGTTTTTAGATTTTAATTTCGTCCGTGCAACGTTGTGTAGTAAGTACCTACAGCTCTATCCCGATATGGTGACGTTGGTTCTAATATAGATGTCGACGGTGTGATGGGTATTTGATGTCGGGATGTGGAGTAGAGTTGTCAACCATATTGCTTTTGTCTTGATTTTTCACCAACATTAATAGTCTTATTAACAAGTTCCCCTAGCAGCAACAACATGGAGTTTAATCTCCTCGTTCGACCTTCCTCTTCTTCTCTAGATGGTTGTTCCTTGCTTTAGATCATTGTCATCGTTGCCGTCTTCCCGCCAAATCCGATGACTTCCCCGCCACAGTAACAACAACTCCATGGGTACATCATTGCAAAAAAAAGTTAGAGCATCAAGCTAGGCTCATGAAGCTTCGTATGCTTGTGCAAGTCGGAGACGACGATGAATTTCCCTTGTGCATATATATATTTTTTGACAGTGGTATTTTTGTAATGTTCGGACTTAGGTTAATATATGGCTTCTATCCTTTGTCAAATGAAATAAAAATTGTCCAAGTTAATTCTAGAAAATGATCTAAATCTATTATTGATCAAACAAATACACCCATTCACATAAACTATAACAAACATTTACAATAAAGAATCATTGATCCGCGGAACTGGAACTACCACATTCTCCCCCGTTTATGTCCCGATAACCACAACATGATGTGGATAATGTCGTTGGACTTTCATTCTGTATTCCTTCATTTGCATAAACAAGTATAAATTTAATCAGAAGTCAATGATGTCTATGTTTGACAATGTTTTCAGACAAAACTATGAATATACACAATAAGAAATAAATATAATACCTATGTCTTCATATTTATCATATATTCAGTCAAATTTAGCAAGGTTTGACCCCTGACCAAACTTATATGCCTTGGTTTGTGAAACGGAGTAAGTATTACTCCCTCCATTCACAATTACTTCGCGTTCTAGATTTACTCAAAATTAAAATTTATAAAGGTTGATTAAAAATGAAGAAAAAATATCAAAATTTATAATATCAATTTTCAGTACTGCACAATAAGTTTTATATTGTAGATGTTAATATTTTTTTCTAAATATTTGATCAAATTTTATAAAATTTGACTTTGACTAAATGCAAAACCACATCTGAAGAACTGGTATCGACTTGCTGTGAGCCTGGGAGCACACTGAAGAAGCCCCCATGCGCGCAGTTGGTCGGCCCTAATGTCCAGGCGACAGGAAGCCTCATTTGTAGTGTAGACGATTCAGGCCACCAAACGTAACACCGCGACGCACGACGGCGCGAGCTCATTGCCGCCGTCGGGAGCTCGCCATCTCCGGCGCGGGATGCGGTGCTCGGGCGTTCCCGCGGGCGAGGAGGGAGGAGCGGGAGTCCTCTGCAGAGCGCTATTGACTGCGCATTGGGCGGGTCAGCCGGAGCAGAGCCCCACGAAGGAGCGGCATCAACGGCGACGGCCGGGAAGCGAGGGGATGAGTGGAGGTCGATGCTGGCCTCCGCCGGATTGATGGAGAGCGGCGGTGTTCGGCCAGCGACGGAGGAAGAAACCGCGCAGTCGCCGGCAGCGGCGGCGGCGGAGGGAGGAGAAGAGACGTCCCGCCGTCCTCCGCCTCGCGTGGGCCCCACCGGATGACAGCTATGCCCCGTATCGCGGGCCCGGGGCGGCACGCGAGCCGCGCGTGTGTGGCTCCTGAGCCGTCGGATCGTTCCCAGCTGGCACGGACGGATATCCAACGGCGCGGGATGTGCTCTGTCGGGCGGGCCCGGGTCGGCACGCCAGGCGCGCACGGCCGCGCCTGGACCGTCGGATCGTCCCCAGCTGGCGCGGGCAGCGATCCAACGGCCGGGCCGGGCTGGGACGAGCGAAAGGAAAGGAAAGGGAGAGACGAACGAAGACGGCGTCGCCTGTGTCTGCTTTATTTGCATGCACCCCTGCTCTGCTCTGCGCTCTCTGCTCCGCTCTGCAGGAACACAACCGCTTTTGATTCTCCGGAGCAGCGCAAGGAAAGGTGAGAGCCGATCACGCCGCATTCCCTCCTCCCCCCTCTCTCGTTTTGTCCGCATTCCCCCATCCCCAAACCCCAGCCACGCGACGCCAGCGGCTGGTAAGCTTCCGCCTCCCTCTCTTCTCGCTTCCTCGCCGTCGTGCGGCGGCGCTTCTCCGTTCCTTCTCGCCGCGGTTTGAGCGCTGCTGGGCTGGCGGGGGCCGTGCTTGACTGCTTGTTCGTGGGACACCCCTTTTTTTTTGGGTTCGATTCTGCGTATGCCTCCTCTGATCCTCTCCGTATCTCGCGCCTCGTGCGCTGCGTCGCGCGCGTCGGTTTCCGTCGCTTGCTGCTGCTTTTGGTTTTGAGGTCGGTGGCCTCTTCGCGGTGGGGATGACGACGAGGGCGCTACAGAACACCGAGACGACATGGTGGCCTCTGTTCTCGCCTCGTCGGTCCTGCCTCGTCTGCTGAACCCCGAGACCTTATTTTTTGGGGGGTTCGATTTTGCCTGCGTATCTCGTGTTCCCTGCGCTGCGTCGCGTCGGTTGTTGTCGTTTGCTGCTGTTTTAGATTTCGATGAAGTCGGTAGCGTGTTCATGGTGATTTTAGTCGGAGGAGGAGGAGGGTGCTGAAGAGCACCGAGACGCAATGGTGTCTCTGCTCACCTTCGTCCATCCTGTCTAGTTTCCTGAAGCGCGAGACCCTTTTTTGGGTTCGATTTTTTGCCTGCGCCTCCTTGATCCTGTCCCGTACCTCCTGCTTCCTGCGTTGCGTCGCGTCGCGTCGGTTTTTGTTGCTTGCTGCTGTTTCCGATTTTGAAGTCGGTAGCGACTTCACGGTGATTTTCCTTGGGAGGAGGAGGAGGAGGAGGATGCTGAAGAGCACCGAGCCGCAGTGGCGGCCTCTGCTTCGCCCTCGTCCATCCCGCCTCGTTTATTTTGGTTACTGCTGCTGCGGTTTCTGCTTGGATCCCCAGATCCTTCTCTGCTCGATTTAAATGGCATCTGCCTCTCCTGTCTCTTCCGCCGCGTCAGGTTTTGTTGTTGCGGCAGTTTACTGAAGTTGGTGACATGATCCTTGAAGGTGATTGCCTTGGAGGAGCACGAGGATGCTAGAGAGCACCGATACCCAATGGTGGTCTCTCTTCACCTCGTCGATCCTGTCTCGTTTTTCTCTGTTACTGGCTATTGCTGCGTTTGATTTTTGCGTTCGGTGACATCTTGGTTGGTGGCGATTTATTTCGAGAGGAGGAGGCTATAGGAGCACCGGAAATCCATGGTTGATCTCAGTCCGCCTCTCTTCTGCATCTCATGCTTCTCTTCTGCTAGCCCCTGCTTGTCCATTTTGCGGTTCATGGTGGTTCCATTGTTCGAGGAGGAGTCTAACGAAACGAGCACCCCCAACACGACGGTGTTCATATCCTCTTTTCGAGGCAAACTTGAACAGTCTTCTCTGGATATTTCCATCGTTTTTATTCTTCTCCAAACTGGAGCACTCTGAGTCCTGGTCTAGTATGGTGTCCAGAAATTGCTCTTTCTGTCATTAATTAATTGGAAATGGAGCCACTTAACTGTTTTTTGAACCTTGTTTCTTATCAAGTTTGCTGTGCGCTCTGCAATGTAGTATCAGTACATTCAGTTTACATGTTTGCCAGATTTTGCTGATAAGGAAATCTAAGCAATTGTTTTCATACTGGTATCTTTCAGGAAAGCAAACCCTGCAATGGCTGGTCAGTACATCAAGACTTCTACTAGGGGTGAGAATGCCAGAATTGAGTATGCCACATCATGTATGCAAGGACCTCGCGATGAAATGCAAGATTATGTGAGTAACGTATATTATTACGTGAATCAAGGATAGTTTTTACGTATGCATATAATTTGTTTTGCTTGCTCATTCAGCACTTTGTGAATACTGAATTTGACCCCTACACTTCTTATTTCCAGTACACAGCTATCCTAGATCTAGATGGTTCGGGTTCCACATCATTCTTTGGTGTTTTTGATGGCCATGGAGGTTTGACCTTTCTCTCATACTGTTCCAACATATTCTAAACACTTCAGCTGTTAGCATAACTGATCATCGCATGCATTGATTACAGGAAGTCTTTCATTAAAATCTGCTAGAGTTCATTCCTATCCAAATGTGTATGTCATATGTGAATCTGTCTAGTGCATTATATCCGTGCATGCTTTGTACATTTACTACTTGTCGTGATTTTCATCTGTCGGTATTCTGTACAGTCATGATTGTTCAATGCTGGTACAGTTCAACATACGTGATCAAGTTATACAGTCGGGTCTGTGCTGGGATGCCATAAGGACAAAATGGATTATGCTAAAGTATATATTCAGAGGGGCCAAAATTTTGTGTGATCATTTTCTTCTTTTTTGGGGGGGATTGGTTTTTGTTACCAATACATTCAGTATCTGTAGTGCATGCTCTGTTTCCAGTGATACAAACGTATTGAAGTGATATTTCAGCTAGCATGTTGGTCTTCACATTGCTTCAACATATGAAATTGTACAGGAATATGTGACTGATTCCGTCTTTGTTTTCTGTTATAACTATATTTTATGTTTCAGGACATAGGGTGGCATTGTATTGTTCGAGGAAATTTCATACTGAGCTTGTCAAAGTTCCAGACTATCAAAACAACCTGCATACCGCATTGGAGCATGTGTGCTTCAGGTTTTTACTAATAGATAATTAAATCACGTACTCTACATTTTTTGCTATATAAGTATGGAAAGTTAGATGTGAGCATGTTTGAAGGCGCACGCATTATCGGCACAGGGATGAAGTTTTTAAAACTTATGAATTTAGCTATAGCATGTGAACCCTATGAAATTTTGTTTAAAATATTACAACCTGTGAACTACTCCCTCCGGTCTTATTTAATTGACTCGGATTTAGTATAATTTATACTAAATCCGAGTCAATTAAATAAGACCGGAGGGAGTACACAAGAAAACAAGCAATAAGTGCCTGTACAGATATCATGTGCGTGGACACATGTTCACATAATCTGCACTCAGATGTGTGCACTTCTTATTCAATATTGAAAGGTGAAAGGGCCAGTGTTATAGCGTTGGAGAGAGTGTCAATGTTATACTCATTCCTTCCATAGTTGCAATTGCAACATAAGTTTACTTCTTGTTGCATGTACAGATACGGAATGTGTAATTCTTTAATGCTTAATTGTTGCAGAATTGATCAGGCGTTGAAAAGGTCAGATGAATGGAAGAATCCTGATGCTCCTCCTGCTCCTGCTCCTGGTAATGGAAGTTTCCGAAGCCGTCTCCAGACTAGTCTTTGTTCCTGTTTCGGCAAGGTGATATATCAAGTCCTGAATATTATTTAAGCATTTATCTGCCGAAGAAGTTAGTAAATAATTTTTCTCTGGGATGCTGCTGCATATTATTACGTGTAAAAAGGAATTGGAAGAGATCAATGGGTGTGATAAGGAGGATCTATTGTACTTTTCCGAGATGTGCTTGAAGGTTGCACCGATATGATAAATTATAACCCCAATTTGTGCTCCCTACTTCCGTTGAGTGCCTGGTTTACTGAATTGGAAGCCACATGTTCCTTATGTTCTCATTGCACCTTGGTTGTTAGCGTACTGCCAAAATCGAGGTACTTATTTGAAAAACAAGTATTTTGCCTTGTTTGAGTTGATCACTTGTTTCTTACATTGGGTTGCATCTTTTGTGAATGGCACATAGAAAATATTCTTCCCTGGTGGATTGCTTCTATTGTGAAGGGCACACAGAAAATATTCTTCCTTGGTGGCACTGGTTGATTGTTTCTTCATATGCTGTTTTTCCATATGATTTCAGTTTGGAATCTTTTTTTCTGCAGAAATATGAAGGGCCCCAAATCGAAGGAAGCACAGCATGCGTGGCTCTCATTCGAGGCAACCAGATAATTGTTGGAAATGTTGGTGATTCCCGTTGTGTACTCTCAAGGAATGGTCAGGTACAGTGACTATTTTCTTTTCAAGTTTCTCGGTGGGGCATCCTCTTTTGTCATAATGATTGTGTTCAAGTGGAGCCTGACAATTCTTATATCCATTTTATCGGAAGGCAATTGATTTATCCACCGATCACAAGCCAAATGAACCAGGTGAAAGAGCCAGAATTGAAGCTGCAGGAGGATCAGTAGTCCAGAGGCAAGTCCTTGTACATGATGCATCAGGACGAATGAGGATTGAACTAGGCCCATATCGCGTCGATGGAATAATAGCCGTATCCAGAGCGCTTGGTATGTAGTATTATTTGATATCTTATTTTTGTGTGGATATTTTTCTGTTTCTTGGATCCAATCAATTTATTGTTTGATACACATTTTCACTACTTACATTTCAGGTGATTTTCAGTTCAAGAAGAACAATAGATTGAAGTTGATATGTAATCCTGACATTCACACTGTGAGTTTGTAACTATGTTGTGTGAGCCCAGTTTTAGTTTGTTTCCGATGGGCGTGGTCTGATGGAAATGGCCATTTATTTCTATAGGAGGACATAACTGATGATATTGATTTTCTTCTCATAGCAAGCAATGGTATCTGGTAAGTCCTGAGCTAAAAATAACACAAGAAGATGTTTATTTATGCCTTGCTTCTAAGTGCAATACTTCATCCAGATCTAAGCCACTCCAATTACTATTATCTGTCATGCTTGTTTCATCTTAGGCATAGTATTTATAGCTGGAGGGTTTATACATCTTAAGCATAGTACGTAGTATTAAATTCGATGGTTACGTATCAGGTTGATTTATTATTAGGAAATGTCAGCTTGATATCTTTGATAACTCTACTTTATAAACTCAGTGCTTCATGAGACATTTCTGGCAATAGGAATAGCGTTCCTCTTCACATGGAAGAATGCTAAAGCTAGCAAGAGAGTAAAGCAAACTTACCAGTACCTGCTATTTATGGATCCAGACACTAGTACCCATAGACATATTCTTTGTTCTCCTGTTTCATATTTTATTATTTCGTTTATATATTTACCGTGACAAAATTACACACCTCTTGTTTTCTTCTTCTCCAGGGAAGTCAAGCCAAGTGAAGAGGTGGTTCAAATCTTTGTCAAGACCCTCACTGGCAAGACCATTACACTTGCCGTTAATAATTCTGATTCTGTTGAGGCAGTGAAGACCATGATCCAGGACAAGGAGGGTATTCCCCCAGACCAGCAGCGCCTTCTTTTTGGCGGAATACAACTTGATGCTTCCCAGCCATTGGCATCATATAGCATCGAGAAGGAGTCCACGATTAATCTCTTGCTACGGCTGCGTGGCGGAGGGTGAGAACTTCACTTTGAGTTTTAATTGACTTTTTATTTTGAGCCTCGCAATATATTTATGCAGTAGAATATGTGTGGACTTAATTAATTGTTAATCCTATCAGAAAATCTGAGGATTCTGGCTCCTCTGGGCACTCAACTTTGGGAGAAGCTGCCGGGTGCAACGAGTTGATTTCAAAACAGCCTGGTGATAAAGAGCTGCTCCTGGGTTGGCTGGAACCAAGAGTCAAACATGGAACACCACATCCATTAGTTAATGAGATTGATGTATATTCTCGTGCCCCATCTCTACTAACAGAGAATTACCCAGCTGTCGTCGCAGATGATGGTTCAAAGGAGTGGTATTTCTTTACAAAACTGCAAGCGAAAGGCAACAGCAAAATTCGTCAAAATCGCACCGTGAAGGTTGATGGAGTATCATGGTCCTGGCATGGCGAACATGCAGCTAAGCCAGTATTTGCCACTGCAGAGGGAGGAGAAATAGTGGGCTACAGACATCCTTATACCTTTGCAAAGAAAGGCGAGCAGGGGAAAGTAAGAAGTGGATGGATTATGACTGAATTGGCGCTTAACAGAGATGGACAAAATCAAGTGGTGCTATGCAGAATTCATCAAACAACGTATAAGGTTAGCAAGAAGCGCAAGCGCCGCGGTAGCTCTGGCAGGCTTTCCAGCAAACAACGTGTCTCACAGCAGCCTTCTCCCCTTGCTCCACAGCAGCCTTCTCTCATTGCTCCTCAACAGACGGCACTACCTTGTTTGGCTATTGAACATCCACGCGAGGACCAACTGTTGGTTAAGTTTTTGAAGCCCCGACAGTCATCTGGAGTCATGGTGCATGAAGTGCCAAATGTTTATGTGATGTCTCCTGCTGTGTTATCAGAGTCTTACCAAGCTACCATCACCAGCGATGGGACAGTTGCTTGGTACTTTTATACAAGCAGCTACGCTGAAGTAGTCTCTTCACAAATAGTGAAGTGGTCAGATAATTTAGAGCCTGAATGTATTCTCTGTGACTCATATGATTGTCCGATTGGCCAAGTCCAGAAGCTACACTACTTTGAATCTGTGGAGGACACTGGTGAAGCTTTGGCTGCAGGCTACAAAATACTGCAGTATAGTCGACAAGGTTCTGATGTCGTTATGTGTAAACTAATGCCCCCAAGGAAGACTGCTGAGACAGGTTAGTGAACTTTTTAGAATTACTCGTACTGTTTAGTATTGTGCCTCAGTTTCATTTTCTGTTTGCTCTATTGGCTACTAATCTGGATCAATGCTTATGAAATACTGTAGTTATTTTTGTCTGTACTGTCTAGTTCCTGAATGTTGACTGTTAATCACTGGGCATGTTAACTTGTGTTTCTTTCATAGCCAACCCAATTTAACCTTGTATAATGTGCCACACTTGTTTTACTCCCTCCATTTCAATGAATAAGGCCTCCTCGTTTTCTGTGTTTTTCTTTGACAAAAAATTACTCCAAATATATATAGATTGTTGATATAAAATTAGCATCATTAGAAAGTGTTTTTCGATAAGAATCCACGATACTAGTTACTACAGTATAATTAATATTTTGTTGCTCATTTTTTTGGTCAAAGTTCGTCTTGGAATACTTGTGCGACTTTTCATCGAAACAGAGGTAGTACTGTCTATCTTGCTGATCATGTTGACAATCAGTTAATGTATGCTTGCGTTTGAATAAGTTCAAGGTTTGTTAGTTATATAACACGCTTGTTCCTGAATGATGATTGTTCCATCACTAGGGCATGTTAGCTTGTCTTTCTTCCGTAGCCCACCTGAACTTAACCTTGTTTCTGTGTCCCATGCATATTTTATTGTCCATTTAGCCATCTGCTCTGCTCAAACTGTAACATGGGATCTTAATATTTTCAATAGTTCTACTTGCTTTTTGATAATCACTTGATTATTGTTGTTCTTAAGCCCATAAACTAGCTGGCTTTGCTTTATCTCTGTGCTCTTAATTTTTAGTTCTTCACTTAATTGTAGGGAGCAAAGCTGATGAACCAAGTGCTTCCGGTGATCCACTGGCAAGCAAGGGTGGTGCTGTTCTCATGGTCTGCAGAACCTGTGGTAAGAAGGGTGACCACTGGACCTCAAAGTGCCCCTACAAGGACCTTGCTCCAGCACCAGATAGTCTGGACAGGCCTCCTACTTCCGAAGGACCTCCAACACTGGGTGGTGGTGGTGCTGCAAAGGGATCATACGTTGCTCCAAGATTGAGGGCTGGCGCAGTGCAAGATGCTGGACAAGACATGAAGCGCAGGAACGATGAGAACTCTGTTCGTGTTACCAATCTCTCAGAGGACACCCGTGAGCCTGACGTCCTCACCAAAGCTGACACCCGTGACCACTGTGAATCCAAGGCTGACACCAAAGCTGAAATCAAGGCCGCGGAGGAATAGCTGCGCAGACAGAGTTTTGAATTTTGATCGAGAAGAGAAAGGTGATGCTGAGCTGGAAGGTTTTACAGTGCTATTTTTGCTCGACAGAATCGTTGTGTTGCCAATCTACGGTGTAGGATGATATGATACCACTCAGACTAGCTCAACAGTTGCTCTTACTTTGGTAGCGCTTCCTGGTGTAGGATGATATGATACACGCGCTCTGGTTTCTTGTTCTTCTGATCTTGGATGCTGAGGATGCTTAATGGGGTAGTATTTCTACGGATGATTGCTGCTTTCATATTTTGCGGGGATGCTTACTGCCTTCATGATTAATTCGACAATTCTATGCGATGCAATGTTATGCTCTGTTTTTTTTTATGTCTGGTATGTATTTCGGATGAAGACATTAGAGATTAGACCATTCGCAAAAAAAATAGACAGTACAATCATGACGTTTACGTGTCAGTGTTTCGAATGGCCCTTGACTTGTATCCCAATTAGCTTTATTTAGGTGCGGTCAAAGACGAGACTGCCAGCAGCCTGCGTCGCAAGTTGTTTGTCCAAGTGTCGTTACTTTCTTTGGACTGCAGCCATGAACAGAATTTCGACAGCTGATGCGCTTCAGCGAAGAGGATGACCGAATGATTATTTTTGTGCTCTCTGCATCCGGAACCTGGAGATACCCCTACACCTCCTAACGGAGTGTACTTGGGCCAAACAGATTTGGAGTCAGCTAGCACATCTGTTTCAGTTACCATCGCTGAATCCAACCACTTGGAATGACCCTGCATCAATCCGCGATTGGTTGCAGCTTAGCATTGGAAGAACGTCTACACATCACAGAAAAGGAGCATACTCCATGGTCATGCTTGGAAGCTGGGAAATCTGGCGTGAGAGTAATAGACGTGTTTTCGAGAAAGAAGAACTCTCTGTAGTTGACTTAGTTCGTAGAAGCAACAATATTGTCTATTTAGCCAGGATTTCATGATGGTAGGCTATTCCGAAATGTTGTCTTAACACTAGTAGGAAAACCATTATAGGTAGAAATGGTATCTGTGGCGCACCTAAAATGTGCCCCACAAAAATTATTTCTGTGGCGCACCAAAAATATGCGTCACAGAAATTTTTATTTCCGTGGCGCACGGACGGACTGGTGCGCCACAGAATGTCGACTTTCTGTGGCCCATGTGGACAGATGCGCCACAGAATTTCCATGGGGCCACGCGGGGTCCAGCACTGCACATGGGCGAAGAGAATTCTGTGGCGCATGGTGGCATGTGCGCCACAGAAGTTCAAAATTCTGTGGCGCATGGTGGCAAGTGCGCCACAGAAGTTAATATTTCTGTGGCGCACCAAAAATATGCGCCACCGAATTCTGCAAGATTTTTTCTCCCAACGCAACTCCACCCCCCCGTGGATCGCCTTTTTTACCTTTGTAAAAAAAGAAAGAAATAGATAGAAATTTCAAAAAATAAAATCCTTCAAGATTCCCATATAATATGTCATCTAGCATCACTAGAAAATAACAAACATGAATTTCGATTTTTTTTGCAAAATTGCGTGGGAAAATCATCAAACTGGTTTTCTGGTTGCATACGAACTCGAAAAAAAACGCAAAATATATCAAAATGTTTCCACGAAAATTCTACATTCGAATTCACCTGGGCTTGCCCGGTTGGACAATTTTTAGAATCGCCAAATTCGAAAAGAGTAAAAAGTTTCGGCCAGTTAAAGAGTTTTTCCTGCAAAATGCAAAAAAAAGAAAAAAAAATTATGTGGCGCACCATGTGGAGGTGCGCCACAGAAGTTTGGCCGAAATTTTTTGAATTTTTCCGGCGCCAATCTCCTACTCCTCTTCTCCTCCACCACTTCTCCTCTCACTTCTTCATCTCCTCACTTCTCCTCCCACCACCACCACCTCCCTTCTCCGGTGACCACCACCTCCCTTCTCCGGTGACCACCACCACCTTCTCCGGCGAGCACCTCCGGCGACCACCACCACCACCACCTCCTCCGGCGACCACCTCCGGCCACCACCACCACCACCTCCTCCGGCGAGCACCACCACCACCTCCTCCGGCGAGCACCTCCGGCCACCACCACCACCACCACCTCCGGCCACCACCATCACCACCACCAACACAAACACCACCACCACCACCACCTCCTCCTCCTCCTCCGGCCATCTCCACCACCACCACCAAAAAAACGGCGAAATTCCTAAAACATCTATGATAACTACGTTGCTCGCCATCAAAAAGGCTTCAGTACGAGCAACGCATGGAAGACGAATAAACATGTGCTGCCTAGATCGCAAGATGCGATCTAGGCAGCATGGTGCTTACCCGGAAGAAACCCTCGAGACGGGGAGTTGGCGATGCGCCGAGATTGGTTTGTGTTGAACGTTGGTTGTTGTTTATTTCATAAACCCTAGATACATATTTATAGTCCGGGGGACTTTCTAATTCAAGCGTGCACCTAACCGTGCACGGGTTAAACTCTAACTTCTAAACGACACGTAACCTACTATGTTACAGATACACGGGCAATTAGCCCAAACTCGGTACACAAGGCCGATTCATGTATTTCTTCTATGTATATTCTTCAATCGCGGCCCACCTCTGACCCGGTCAAATTCTGGTGATAACAGCGGCGGCGAGGCGACTCCGGCGAAGTTCCGGCGGGATTCCGGCACGGCGGAGAAGAGGCTCAGGGCGGCGCTGCGCAGAGAGGTTGAAGGGGGGTGAATGAGGGTTAAGGGGTCGACGGCGGATATTTATAGGCCGGAGGGACGAGATTCGTGCTCCGCATCCTGTGGTCGGAACGCAAGCATCGCGCCGTTGGATGTGTGACACGTGTCCCAAACCCTAAACGGTAAAAATGGCTAGAGATAAGTTACCGCGCAAATCGCGCGAAAATGGCGCCAGAGTGGCGGAACCGTTTGAGTCTCTTAAGATTCCGTGTAAGCAGCGCGAAGATAAGAAATTCTCATTCGAAGCAGGGGGAACCCGGAAGCGTATTCAAATCGTCGATGGATGAAGTCCCGCAGAATGAGAGCATTTTCCGACTAAAGGTCGGGAAAAGAAGAAAATGTGAAGTTGGAGTTCTTCAAGTTTCTCCGCGTTACTAATATTGTCGGAGACCATGATGGACTGGCGAGGCGGAAGCAGCAGGCGAAACTCGGAGAACTCTGGGGGCTACTGTTGTGGGTATACTTCATGGGTGTACCATCGACAGTGCCTAGATCCGGCAAACCCGGGTGGCCCACAGATGGTGATGAGGCATGTGGCCCATCGGGCGGCCCGAGCTTGCCGTTGATCATGAAGGAGGAAGTCCGGCCCAGGATCGATAGCTCGGATCCGTACCGACATTAGGAGGAACCCGGTGGAGGCCCATGAGGAACCCGGATCCAGTACGACGTATATGGAAGGCGGATCCGTGACGTACACGGCAAGACATTGTACCAAAGTTAGGTTATCTGTAATCCGGCTAGGACTCTCCATGTAAACTCTAGATCCGTGCGCCTTTATAAGCCGGATCCCGGGAGCCCTAGAGGCACAAAAAGACAACTCATTGTAACAACGCGAAAGCGCCCAGATATTTCCAGACAAGCAGCAGTAGGCCCTGTCATCGTGCAGGTGTTCCGAAGCTGGGTAACTCGCGTACCATCGTCCCGTGTGCACTCCGCCCTATGGCCCCTACTTCTTCTCCCCCTCGTGAGGATCCCTCCTCCGAGGTACCGTCGATTAGGCAACGACACCTAAGCTCCAGAGGATAGTCGCGAATAGTCACAGCCACCTCTGCGGGGCGGAAAACACCAGAGAGAAAAGAGCTCTCCGGCGGGCAGGAATCCCCCGGGGAAATTCCCTCCCGGAGGGGGAAATCGACGCCATCGTCACCGTCATCGAGCTGGACATCATCTCCATCACCATCGTCATCATCTCCATCATCATCACCGCCATCTCCACCGCTGCACCTCGTCACCGCTGTAACGATTTGGGTTGGATCTTGATTGTTTGATAGGGGAAACTCTCCCGTGTTGATTTCTACTTGTTATTGATGCTATTGAGTGAAACCATTGAACCAAGGTTTATGTTCAGATTGTTATTCATCATCATATCACCTCTGATCATGTTCCATATGATGTCTCGTGAGTAGTTCGTTTAGTTCTTGAGGACATGGGTGAAGTCTAAATGTTAGTAGTGAACTATGGTTGAGTAATATTCAATGTTATGATATTTAAGTTGTGGTGTTATTCTTCTAGTGGTGTCATGTGAACGTCGACTACATGATACTTCACCTTTATGGGCCTAGGGGAATACATCTTGTACTCGTTTGCCAATTGCGGGGTTGCCGGAGTGACGAAACCTAAACCCCCGTTGGTATATCGATGCAGGAGGGATAGCGGGATCTCGAGTTTAAGGCCGTGGTTAGATTTATCTTAATTACTTTCTTGTAGTTGCGGATGCTTGCAAGGGGTATAATCACAAGTATGTATTAGTCCTAGGAAGGGCGGTGCATTAGCATAGGTTCACCCACACAACACTTATCAAAACAATGAAGATTAATTAGTCGTATGAAGCGAAAGCACTAGACTAAATTCCCGTGTGTCCTCAAGAACGTTTGGTCATTATAAGTAAACAAACCGGCTTGTCCTTTGTGCTAAAAAGGATTGGGCCACTTGCTGCAATTATTTCTCTCGCATTTTACTTACTCGTACTTTATTTATCTGCTATATCAAAACCCCCTGAATATTTGTCTGTGAGCATTTACAGTGAATCCTTCATCGAAACTGCTTGTCAACACCTTCTGCTCCTCGTTGGGTTCGACACTCTTATTTATCGAAAGTACTACGATACACCCCCTATACTTGTGGGTCATCAGCGGCGTCTCAGTAACTTTTCTCGTATCGTGGCTCTCGGTGATAGGGTTTTCGCGACGGAGAGAATATATAGGTGAAGGGGCAGAGTCGGGGGACGCTCGGGGGGCCCACCCCATAGGGCGATGCGCCCAGGGATGGGGCCGCGCCCCCCTAGGGTGTGGCCGCCTCGTCGCCCCTCTTCGTCTCCTCTTCGGACTTCTGGAAGGCTCCGTGGAAAATAAGACCGTGGGCTTTTGTTTCGTGCAATTCCGAGAATATTTCCTGTGTAGGATTTCTGAAACCAAAAACAGCAGAAAACAGGAACTGGCGCTTTGGCATCTTGTTAATAGGTTAGTGCCGGAAAATGCATAAAATGATGTAAAGTGTATATAAAACATGTGAGTATTGTCATATAACTAGCATGGAACATAAGAAATTATAGATACGTTTGAGACGTGTCAAGCATCCCCAAGCTTAGTTCCTACTCACCCTCGAGTAGGTAAACGATAACAAGGATAATTTCTGAAGTGACATGCTACTATCATAATCTTGATCAATACTATTGTAAAGCATATGAGATGAATGAAGTGATTCGAAGCAATGGTCTAGATGATGAATAAACAACTGAATCATATAGCAAAGACTTTTCATGAATAGTACTTTCAAGACAAGCATCAATAAGTCTTGCATAAGAGTTAACTCATAAAGCAATAGATTCTTAATAGAAGGTTTTGAAGCAACACAAAGGATGATTAAGTTTCAGCAATTGCTTTCAACTTGTAACATGTATATCTCATGGATAGTTGTCAACATAAAGCAATATAACAAGTGCAATAAGTAAACATGTAAGAATCAGTGCACACAGTTGACACAAGTGTTTTTTTCTAAGATAGAAAGAAGTAGGTAAACTGACTCAACATAAAGTAAAAGAAAGGCCCTTCGCAGAGGGAAGCATGGATTACTCATGTGCTAGAGCTTTTTATTTTGAAAACATGGAAACAATTTTGTCAACGGTAGTAATAATTCATATGTGTTATGCATAAAACCTCCTATAAGTTGCAAGCCTCATGCATCGAATACCAATAGTGCCCGCACCTTGTCCTAATTAGCTCGGACTTCCATGGATTATCATTGCATTACATATGTTTCAACCAAGTGTCACAAAGGGGTACCTCTATGCCACCTGTACAAAGGTCCAAGGAGATAGATCGCATTTGATTTCTCAGTTTTGATAGATCTCAACTTAAGGACATCCATATTGGGACAACATAGAAAACAGATAATGGACTCCTCTTAAATGCTTAAGCATTCAACAACAGATAATATTCTCATAAGAGATTGAGGATTAATGTCCAAGCTGAAACTTCCACCATGATACATGGCTTTGGTTGGCGGCCCAATGTTCTTCTCTAACAATATGCATACTCAAACCATTTAATCATGAGAAATCTCCCTTACTTCGGACAAGACGAACATGCATAGCAACTCACATGATATTCAACAAAGGTGTAAAAAGTTGATGGCGTCCCCGTAAAACATGGTTACCGCTCAACAAGCAACTTATAAGAACTAAGATACATAAGCGACATATTCATTACCACAATAGTTTTTAGGCTACTTTCCCATGAGCTATGTATTGCAAAGACAAGGAATGAAATTTTAAAGGTAGCACGCAAGCAATTTACTTTGGAATGGTAGAAAAATACCACATAGTAGGTAGTTATGGTGGACACAAATGGCATAGGTTTTGGCTCAAGGTTTTTGGATGCACGAGAAGCATTTCCTCTCAGTACAAGGCTTTGGCTAGCAAGGTTGTTTGAAGCAAACACAAGTATGAACCGGTACAGAAAAACTTACATAAGAACATATTGCAAGAATTATAAGACTCTACACTGTCTTCCTTGTTGCTCAAACACTTTTACTAGAAAATATCTAGACCTTAGAGAGACCAATCATGCAAACCAAATTTCAACAAGCTCTACAGTAGTTCTCCACTAATAGGTTTAAACTACATGATGCAAAACCTTAAACATGATCTACTTGAGAGCTCAAAACAATTGCCAAGTATCAAATTATTCAAGACAATATACCATTTACCACATGAAGCATTTTCTGTTTCCAACCAAATAGCAATCAATGAAGCGGCTTTCAACTTCGCCATGAACATTAAAGTAAAGCTAAGAACACCAGTGTTCATATGAAAAAGCGGAGCGTGTCTTTCTCCCACACAATGAATGCTAGGATCCGAATTTATTCAAACATAAACAAAAATAAAAACAAACAGACGCTCCAAGTAAAGAACATAAGATGTGACGGAATAAAAATATAGTTTCACTAGAGGTGACCTGATAAGTTGTTGATGTAGAAGGGGATGCCTTGGGCATCCCCAAGCTTAGATGATTGAGTCTTCTTGAAATATGCAGGGATGAACCACGGGGGCATCCCCAAGCTTAGACTTTTCACTCTTCTTGATCATATCATATCATCCTCCTCTCTTGACCCTTGAAAACTTCCTCCACACCAGACTCAAAACAATCTCATTAGAGGGTTAGTGCATAATCAAAAATTCACATGTTCAGAGAGGACACAATCATTCTTAACACTTCTGGATATTACCCAAAGCTACTGAAAGTTAATGGAACAAAGAAATCCACTCAACACAGTAAAAGAGGCAATGCGAAATAAAAGGCAGAATCTGTCAAAACAGAACAGTCCGTAAAGACGAATTTTTTCGAGGAACTTAACAGGCTCAGATGAAAAAGCTCAAATTGAATGAAAGTTGCGTACATATCTGAGGATCACGCATGAAGTTGTTCATCATTTTACGAGTTTCCTACAGAGAGATCTACTCAAATTCGTGACAGGTAAAAATCTGTTCCTGCGCAGGAATCCAAATCTAGTATCAACTTTACTATCAAAGACTTTACTTGGCACAATAACATGATAAGGAGAGGTTGCTACAGTAATAAAAACTTCCAAGACACAACAAAACAGTAGCAAAATAAAAACATCATGGGTTATCTCCCAAGAAGTGCTTTTCTTTAACGCCTTTCAGCTAGGCGCAGAAAGTGCAAATCAAGTAACATCGAGAGAAGAAGCATCAACGTCATAATTTGTTCTAATAATAGAATCAAAAGGCAACTTCATTATCTTTCTAGGGAAGTGTTCCATAACTTTCTTAAGAGGGAATTGATATTTAATATTTCCTTCTTTCATATCAATAATAGCACCAACAGTTCGAAGAAAGGGTCTTCCCAAAACAATAGGACAAGATGCATTGCATTCAATATCCAAGACAACAAAATCAACGGGGACAAGGTTATTTTTAACCGTAATGTGAACATTATCAATTCTCCCCAAAGGTCTCTTTATAGAATTATCAGCAAGATTAACATCCAAATAACAATTTTCCAAAGGTGGCAAGTCAAGCATATCATAAAGTTTCTTAGGCATAACAGAAATACTTGCACCAAGATCACATAAAGCATTACAATCAAAATCATTGACTTTCATTTTAATGATGGGCTCCCAACCATCTTCTAACTTCCTAGGAATAGAAGCTTCAAGTTTTAATTTCTCTTCTCTAGCTTTAATGAGAGCATTTGTAATATGTTTTGTAAAGGCTAAATTTATAGCACTAGCATTAGGACTTCTAGCAAATTTTTGTAAGAACTTAATAATTTCAGAAATATGACAACTATCAAAATCTAAACCATTATGATCTACAACATCCTGAAAAATTTCAGCACTTTTATCACAAACAGTTTCAGCAATTTCAGGCAGTTTTGCACGCTTTGCAGTAGAATTAGAAACATTGCCAACACCAATTATTTTACCATTGATAGTAGGAGGTTTAGCAACATGTGAAGCATCAACATTACTAGTGGTGTTAATAGTCCAAACTTTAGCTACATTATTCTCTTTAGCAAGTTTTTCTCTTTCTTCTCTTTCCCACCTTGCATGCAATTCAGCCATCATTCTAATATTATCATTAATTCGAACTTGGATAGAGTTTGTTGTAGCAAATGACTTAATATCTTTATCTTCATTAGGCATAACTTTCAATTTTAGAAGATCAACATCAGCAGCAAGACTATCAACCTTAGAAGCAAGAACATCAATTTTACCAAGCTTTTCTTCAACAGATTTGTTAAAAGCGAGTTTGTGTACTAATAAATTCTTTAAGCATGACTTCAAGACCAGAGGGTGCACTCCTACTATTGTTGTTAGAATTACCATAAGAATTACCATAACCATTACCATTATTAGAAGGATATGGCCTATAGTTGTTACCAAAATTATTCTTATAAGCATTGTTGTTGAAATTATTACTTTTAATGAAGTTCACATCAACATGCTCTTCTTGAGCAACCCATGAAGCTAAAGGAACATTATTAGGATCAACACTAGATCTACCATTAACAAGCATAGACATAATAACATCAATCTTATCACTCAAAGAGGAGGTTTCTTCAACAGAATTTACCTTCTTACCTTGAGGAGTCCTTTCGGTGTGCCATTCAGAGTAGTTGATCATCATATCATCAAGAAGCTTTGTTGCAGCACCCAAAGTGATGGACATAAAAGTACCTCCAGCAGCTGAATCCAATAGGTTCCTCGAAGAAAAATTCAATCCTGCATAAAAGGTTTGGATGATCATCCAAGTAGTTAGTCCATGGGTAGGGCAATTCTTTACCAAAGATTTCATTCTTTCCCATGCTTGGGCAACATGTTCATTATCCAATTGCTTAAAATTCATTATGCTACTTCTCAAAGATATAATTTTAGCAGGAGGATAATATCTTCCAATGAAAGCATCTTTACATTTAGTCCATGAATCAATACTATTCTTAGGCAAAGATGTCAACCAATCTTTAGCTCTTCCTCTTAAGGAGAAAGGAAACAATTTTAGTTTTATAATATCCCCATCTACATCCTTATACTTTTGCATTTCACAAAGTTCAACAAAATTATTAAGATGGGCAGCAGCATGATCGAGTACTAACACCGTGAAAATTGCTCTCTCATAACAAGATTTAGTAAAGCAGGTTTAATTTCATAAAATTCTGCTGTAGTAGCAGGTGGAGCAATAGGAGTGCATATAAAATCATTATTATTGGTGCTAGTGAAATCACACAACTTAGTGTTCTCAGGAGTATTCATTTTAACAACAATAAAAATAAACTAAGCAAACCGAATTAAATAAAGTAAAGCAAGTAATTAATTTTTTTGTGTTTTTGATATAAAGAAAGCAATCAAAACAGAAAATAAAATAAAGTAAAGCAAGACAATAAACAAAGTAAAGAGATTGGATGTGAGAGAATCCCCTTGCAGCGTGTCTTGATCTCTCCGGCAACGGCGCCAGAAAAAGAGCTGCTTGTGACGGTAAAGCACACGTCCGTTGGGAACCCCAAGAGGAAGGTATGATGCGTACAACAGCAAGTTTTCCCTCAGTAAGAAACCAAGGTTATCGAACCAGTAGGAGATGAAGGCCACGTGAAGGTTGTTGGTGAAGGAGTGTAGTGCGGCGCAACACCAGGGATTCCGGCGCCAACGTGGAACCTGCACAACACAATCAAAATACTTTGCCCAACTTAACAGTGAGGTTGTCAATCTCACCGGCTTGCTGTAAACAAAGGATTAAATGTATGGTGTGGAGAATGATATTTGTTTGCAAAGAACAACAGAGAACAATGATTGCAGTAGGTTGTATTTCAGATGTAAAAGAATGGACCGGGGTCCATAGTTCACTAGTGGTGTCTCTCCAATAAGATAAATAGCATGTTGGGTGAACAAATTACAGTTGGGCAATTGACAGAATAGAGATGCACATACATATCATGATGACTACTATGAGATTTACTTAGGGCATTACGACAAAGAACATAGACCGCTATCCAGCATGCATCTATGCGTAAAAAGTCCACCTTCGGGTTAGCATCCGCACCCCTTCCAGTATTAAGTTGCAAACAACAGACAATTGCATTAAGTACGGTGCGTAATGTAATCAACACAAATATCCTTAGACAAAGCATTGATGTTTTATCCCTAGTGGCAACAGCACATCCACAACCTTAGAACTTTCTGTCACTCTGTCCCGCATTCAATGGAGGCATGAACCCACTATCGAGCATAAATACTCCCTCTTGGAGTCACAAGTATCAACTTGGCCGAGCCTCTACTAGCAACGGAGAGCATGCAAGAACATAAACAACACATATATGATAGATCGATAATCAACTTGACATAGTATTCAATATTCATCGGATCCCAACAAACACAACATGTAGCATTACAAATAGATGATCTTGATCATGATAGGCAGCTCACAAGATCTAAACATGATAGCACAAGAGGAGAAGACAACCATCTAGCTACTCGCTATGGACCCATAGTCCAAGGATGAACTACTCACGCATCAGTCCGGAGGCGGGCATGGTGATGTAGAGCCCTCCGGTGATGATTCCCCTCTCCGGCAGGTGCCGGAGGCGATCTCCCGAATCCCCGAGATGGGATTGGCGGCGGCGGCGTCTCAGTAACATTTCTCGTATCGTGGCTCTCGGTGATAGGGTTTTCTCGACGGAGAGAATATATAGGCGAAGGGGCAAAGTCAGGGGACGCTCGAGGGGCCCACCCCATAGGGCGGCGCGCCCAGGGCTGGGGCCGCTCCCCCCTAGGGTGTGGCCGCCTCGTCGCCCCTCTTCGTCTCCTCTTCGGACTTCTGGAAGGCTCCGTGGAAAATAAGACCGTGGGCTTTTGTTTCGTCCCTTTCCGAGAATATTTCCTGTGTAGGATTTCTGAAAGCAAAAACAGCAGAAAACAGGAACTGGTGCTTCGGCATCTTGTTAATAGGTTAGTGCCGGAAAATGCATAAAAATGATGTAAAGTGTATATAAAACATGTGAGTATTGTCATATAACTAGCATGGAACATAAGAAATTATAGATACATTTGAGACGTATCACTCGCCTTCACGGGGGCCCTGATCGGCCATGGAGCATCCTATCCAATGGAGCTCATCAAGAGCTGGCTCACCATCGAGAAGGACATGTAAAACAACCTCCTACAGGTGTCCAACTAGATCATGTGCGACGAAGCCGCTAGTGAAAGATGTACTGCAAGCTGGAACCAAGCATGATAGGAGTGGTGTCGTACGCGGCGGCCAACTTCTACGCCTACGAGACCCTGCGAGGCATGTACCGACACACGTCGAGAAGGAATAGGTGTCCGGTGGGCAACGATCCGATGGTGTTGATTGGTTCCGTGGTGGGCGCCATCGTGAGCATGGCCACGTTCCCTCTGGAGGTGGCGCCGAAGCAGATGCAGGTGGGCTCCTCGGGCAGGTGGCAGGTTTACAAGAACGAACTGCACACCATGTACTACATCCTCAAAAAGCGGGTGCCGGCGGGCTGTACCATGGCCTCGTCCTTTGTTGCATCAAGCTCATGCCCACCGCCGGTATCTCCTTCATGTGCTATGAGGCCTGCAAGAATATACTTGTCGATGACAAAGAAGACGGTGCCAGAGCTACGGATGAGGAGGATGCCGCCAAAGGTGAAACTCGCTCTCGCCCTCACCTCGTCCCCTCTAGGCAACCCAGGGGCGAACCCTAGCTCCCAACCTCCGCCACCCCTCTCTCCCGTGTCGGTGAAGGCGGTGGCAGGACTCTAGTCGTGTGGCCCTCCACGCAGTACGATGGAGGTCAGTGTTGCGTCGGGGCTCCCTTGCCGCGGCACCGCGCACCTCTTCTAGGACGTGTCATGCCGCCCGGTAAGCACCTCCTCCAGCGGTGCCATCTTTGATGCGGGATATTTCGTATAGATCCGGTGTTGTCCTCGTCGTCGTGATGGGCTTGAACTTTGGATCTGGCCGGATTTCAACCACATCAGCAGGATCAAGCAGATCTGACGCGTCGTTTTTCCCGTCGTGGTGGCGGGTGTCAGGCATGGATCTGTTTGGGAAGGCAACCCTCATCTCCGGCTAGTATGGTTTCTCCTAGTAGCTGGTTCTTGCGATGGTGGATTCATGCATGGGCGGCACGGGCGGGTCCGTGTCATTGGTGTTATAGTAGGGACCATGCCTTGGCTATCGGAGCAGGGGACTCGGGCAGCAGCACGACGCTACTCCAAGGGCCGGCAGCATTCGCTGGTGCCTATCGACTGCCTGTCACGGTCGCGCCTGGGCGATGCGGTGGTGGCTTTGGTAACACCCGTCACGTGCCACCTCTTCACCACTAGCTTGTTGGGATGCTATGCTTTGATGCAGATGATTGGGGCACGTTCAGGGAAGCATGGAGAGGGCGTACGCGCTCTGACTGTTGTGGAGGGCTGGCAGGGTGTGATTGGTGTCGACGATGAGCTCGACGTCGATGACCCTGGATCTTGTTCACTGCATCCCCTTGGGTTGGAAATACCATTTGTGGTGTTGTTGGCGGTGTTGGTTCCGCTTCCCTCTACGGTCTCATGGTAGTGGTCGGCTTTGGGTTCTGAGTGGGACATTGGTGAAAGCCGTGCAAGGCCTTGGCCACATCGGGTGACGATGACATCTTCGATGTCGCGTTCCTTCTTGGAGGTGCCACCAAATGCCACTCCTTTATTGTAGCTGGATCACACCTCCATGCTCGAATTGTGCGCTTCTCCGATGGGGCAAGGTTCTCTTCATCGTCTTTAGGTACACCCTCTTCACCTTCTTTGTGCTTGTCGCCTCAATTGTCTCCTTGACTACTTTTACACGGTATTATGCTCGGTTTGGGAAGCCTCCTAGATACCCAGGGATGGTTTCTTAGGCCGGTGTCATGCCGCGAGCGATTCCTTGGGGGCCGCTCTCCTCCTTGGAGGCGTCTCCATCAAGGCTTCCCAATTCAGTATCTCGAGGCATAAAGACAACTACGCTCTGCCGGTTATGGGTGTGCTTTGCTTTGGCATGGAAGGTCTACTGGTTCAGCCTCGGCGCTATGCCTTGCAACAGTGGATGACGCTTCCATCGACAAGTTCAAGCACTCTGTCTAGTGTAGCTAGTGTAGTGTAGCTTGCTTTTCTTCCTCTCTATTGTTCATTTTGCTGTCATGTAACCTGGTAACCCCATCAGCTCATTGGTTTTCTTTCTGTTGTTGCTTTTGTTGTACTCCCGGCTAGTTGATGACTTTGTTAATTTAAAATCGGGTTTTCGAGCCTTATGTTTTAAAAAAGAGGATGACGCCTGAAGTGGACATACAAAAAAACAGGCAGTGTTCAATGATGGTTGACCATGAACGGGATGAGGAAAATCCATATTTCAATTGCAGTGGCGTGGAGCATGCTGCAATAAAATCTCACCCAAGATTCCTACATTTATGATTGTGTACACGATTATCCTAATTCATCAGATAAAAGAATGCCATCCTTCTAGTCTGGAACATAAGAAGAACAAAGTAAATGTCAAATGGATTGGCAAAATGGTTCCGTTAAGATTAAACTGAAGAAAAGAGGCGCATGAATCCCTTCAACTAAACGGCCCAGCGTTGTTCCACCAACATATCAAATTTTCACCAATCAATAGAAAAAGCAGCTCGCGGTATCACCATTCTAAACACAAAGGGGAGATAGAAGCATTAAAAGGCTCGGAACTTACATCATCCAATGAAGGTGTCGGAGAGTTACCAGGGAACTGGATAGGTTCCTTGGATGGCTCGACCCTCGCCCTCTTTGGGGAAGAAGCTCAGGGGCTCTCAGCTGGCGGTGGCTGTTTGATGTTTTGTTGGGGAGGCGAAGTTTCGTCCCCATCAGATCGAGGATCAGAAACATTATAGAGTTCAGCAGAAAAATTCAACAAAAAAATGGCAACATACAGCCAGTCAAATGACATCTTTGGCCGGAGTTGCGGCTATTACAGTAGCTAATACAAAAGGAATAACCGAACAAGATCTCTAAATGACCAATCTAGGAGTTGAAATCATTGAAGTAAGCATCTTGTTCTTCCAAGTCAGCAGTACATGTGGCCTAAGCACCGGCAGTTCCCCGACAGCGAGAGTCTGAACCTGAGCGCCGGTAGCCCGACGGAGAGGCCAGGTGGTGGAGTAGCTGCATCGCAGATCAGCCACGCCGGCGGCACGGCGGAGAGGACATCAGGCGGACTAGATGCACAGTGGAGCAGCCGCACTAGCGGCTAAAAAAACAGGCAGTGCAGCTCGATCCGCGATAGAGAAAACTTGATTCTTGTCGGCGATGAGGAGCAATGGCGAGAAATTTGGTTGAAGGAATTTGGGGAATGAGGAGCAATGGCGACCCGGGCCGTCCTTGGATAGCGACGGAATCTCTCCCTACACCTGGTGCGATGGACCGGTGGCCATGGGTCCGCTCAGCCCAACAACTTGACAGATAAAGTGCGGGAGTAGCCAATAGTGGCACACATCTCAATAGTGGCACGAGCGGTACTGCACACACATGCATGTGTGTATAAAACCCACTCTGGATAGGTACATCTATGGAATAAAAAAAATCTAGCTAGAGATACGTCCCTAGAGATACATCCTACCAACACAATAGTACTTCTACGGTATCAACAAAATAAGATACTTATACAAATGTAGAATAAAGAATCATAATTAAATATGCAAATCACATGTTCTGAAACATATTGTCTAACCCACGAGCTTCTACAACTTAAACTGATGTATTAACTTGTGATGATGACAAATACAGTAACAAGTATCTCTAAGAAATGAAACGTAACACATATAATGTTGAAATTAATTTTTGGTATCCACACAATATTTTGAAGATCTTTTTTGCTGAAATAAATATGGTGATATCTGTATTATTCACATATGGTCAAAGGGTAGTGCTGGGCGTCCCCCGGGGGATCAAATCATCCGATCCCCCGGGTCGGCAGCCGTAGGATGTGAACGATCGAACCATTCAAAACGGGTCAACGTCCCAAATAGAAAAATAAAGGAAAAAAACGCCCACGATGCAATCTGACAGCGCCATGGCCATCGTCTCTGAACTCCCGCGACCAACTCTTGTCTTCGTGGCGTCGCCGGAGAACGCTGAACGTCGCTCCTCCACGGAGGTCGACGGAGAACCAACGCGGCGTAGCCGGCGAACGCTGAATGTCGCTCCTCCACGAAGGTCGACGGAGAACCGACGCGACGTCGCCGGAGAACGCCGAACTGACGCTCCTCCACGGAGGTCGACGGAGAACCGACGCGACGTCGCCGGAGAACGCCGAACGTCGCTCCTCCACGGAGGTCGACGGAGAATCGACGCGGTGTCGCCGATACAGCTGCTAGTAGCAGCTCAGATGCGTCCTTGGTAGCAACACGGGCCGTGCCATTGTAGCAACGCCGCCTCATCCATGTAGCAACGCGGCTGTGCCATTGTAGCAGTGCCGTCACCTTCATGTAGCAACTCCGGCGATGGCTGGCAGCAACGCGGCTATGCCATTGTAGCAGCACCGCCACCTCCATGTAGCAACGCCGCCAGCCGCTGGCAGCCACTCACCTCCATGTAGCAACGCCGGCAGCCGCTGGCAGCCACTCACCTCCATGTAGCAACGCCGGCCCTGTGGCAACGCTGTCCGACAATTGTAGCAAGACAGACTGCCCCTTGTAGCAACGCCGGTCTTCGACTGTAGCAAGGCCGGCAGACCATTTGGAGCACCGGCGGTCGCCGATTGGAGCTAGGTTGGCCGCCGCTGGCAGCAAGGTCGGCTGCCGCTTGCAGCAACCCCCCAGCCACCATGGTAGCACCGCACTTCCACAAGGTAGCAGCACTGCTGCTCCCTCGGCAGCGGACGCGGTGTCGCCGTCGTGGCCTCCGCACGTAGGAGAGGCGGAGCTCGACCGCCGGAGATCAGCATGGACGCACACGAAGGCGCGGTGGCTAGAGGAGAGGAGGTCGGGGAAGCACGGCGGACACGCGCGGTGGATGCAGAGCTCGGTGTGGTGGCAGATGAAGGCACGGTGTCGCCAATAGGGGGAGGTCGGGGATGGCGGCAGCCGCACACATGGGAGATGACGAAGGCGTGGCGGCCGCGCGCAAGGGAGACGTCGAGGATGTCGCCAACACGCGCAGGAAGAGAGAGTAGCCATGAAATTGTGGAGGTGAGAGGATGCTAATAGACTCGCTTAGAAGATAAGGTAGCGACATATTTCTGCCGCTCAGCTCTGTGGGACCTACCCATGTGCGTGCGCGGAGACTCCACGAAGTCCATGACGCATCGCCTACGTGGCAGGAAGCGGACGATGAACGCTTGGATCCCCCGGGTGATCACAAGCGTTTCCCAATTTTAAATGCTCCATATTAACTAGTATCGTAAATGCCAGCTCTTTTCTTTGGAAACTTTCTTGCTCCTATATTTCTAGTCGATCAAGTTATAAATGTCCTCATTGATTTATTTCTTGATCTCAAGATTTCTTGAAGATTTCCTATATTTTATTGTGCTTAATATTTTTTATACAATCAAGTTTTAAATGCTTAACACCATTTATTCTCGATTTCCCAATATTCTTGATGTTTCTTCACACTATATATATAGAGAGACCTGAGTCCATAACATAAGGCACACCACCAGTTTCCCTCTTCGCATCTCAATGGAGAAATTAACTCATCAAATGGTGTTGTTTGTTGTTCTACTCACCAATGCAATCACTGGAGGATGTTCCTTTGAAATTCACTCTGAATTGCTCCAGCCAAGTTTGGGTCTTGCATCACGAAATAACTCTACATACTCTTATGTGAGTAGTATGTATGCCATGTACTCCCCTGTCTCATGAAACTTGCGAGATTTAATAAAATTTGCATGTATCTACATATTACATAATGTCTAGATACATCCAAATTTTAACAAATATCAGACAATTTTCATGAGACGGAGGGGTACTTAATTTGTTTGACTAGATATTACTATTTAGCATTGACATTCTGCAGGAATTTTCTTACATTTATGGTATTATTTTTATTTGGACAGTGGAGCCATCATGTGTGGCCTCCTAGAAGTGAGATAAACTATCATGGTGTAGAGGCTACACTAGATGCCCATAGCTTCAATTTACAACCTGGACAATTAACTGAAGGTGGTGTCTGGGTTATCAGTAGAGGAGATGGAAAACCATCTTCGGTCAACGGAATCCAACTTGGATGGCATGTAAGTTCAATGTATATATGAATTTTTTTTTTACTTTAAAGGTTTTTAGAAGTTTATGCTTAGTAATGTTGTGTACACCAGCCTCCCATGCAAGTTCTCTGGTGATCTAATTGGGCCCGATAGATAATACTTAGCCTACATAAGCACTATTTAGGCCTTTTATCTAAAAAAATATAACATTTGTGATTTAATTTAACATTATTGTGTCATACAAAGTGTTATGGATATAATTGTGTAGCAACCAAAGGATGTTTAGCTTAGAAGAAACTTTTGCACTATTAGTTTGTGACTTTACAACATTATTGACACGTACTACAAATCTACAACAGATTCATCCAGGCTTGTACAAGGATTCGCATACTCATTTCTACGTTGCATGGGGTGTAAGTTTCGATTTTGTAAATTAGAACTCTACAATATTGAAGTATTTTTGTTCTTAAAAATATTAGTAGTGATGGCTATCTCAGAGTGTTTAATCATGTATAGATATGAATTTATATTGTACTAGCAAAAAATGCCCGTGCGTTGCACTGGGTCTATAATAAATTAAATAATTTTAGTTGTATCATTATTTTTAAGTATGTTTGTTTCACCCAAATTTCAGTTATCTTACATGCCCCATAACTCGTCACAAAACTAATAAAACAATAACTCGACACTTAATTATTTTTCTTTCTATACGTCATATGTATCAAAAACTATGAAATCATCATGCTCAAAATCACTTGTTAAATTGCATGGATATACACTAAATTAATAAAATCTTGTCAAATCGCTAAAGAATTGGATTACATGGAAAATACCAGTTTAATTTTGAAAAGACATGATAGCACATAAAAGGATATCAATTATTTGCATTCGATGGGACGGTACGGTTCAAATAAATAGCGATTATTCAAGCCTTATCCCGCCTTATACCGCTTTGGCGTCAAATTTTAAACTTTAGCAGATCTATGAAATGGTCTGATTTTGAAGTGAAAAATTTCTTATGTAGCACAAGGTAATTATAAAACTTCTTAATGAAAAATAATATAAGATGCAGGTAGTGAAAAAAGATTTTTTTTCTCTCCATATTCTTCAATGTTAACAAACATAGCATGTTCTTACCGCAAGAAATATATAGAGAAAAATGCAGCATAAATCCAGCTAAAAACTTTGTCGACGTGGTCCTCCTTACTTCCTCTTGTAGTAGATGTTCACCTCCCCTTCTTTAGTTCAGAGATGTACATTGCATCAGTTAGGTTCAGGCAGCTTCAGTCAAAATAAGTTTACTTGCAAACTGGCTACCAATCATGTAAAAATAACTATTTCATAGAGCAATGCAAATGCAACAGTAGTTACATGTCTGCTCGTTCCTGAAGACATAGAAGTCGTGGTCGACGTTCTCTAGCTGATCATTCTGCACTCGGTCCAAGAAGCATAGTGGAAATAACAACTCACAAGCTGCACGCTGTTGTACATGATGGTTAAGCCGAGTAATGTTGGAATCTTGGAGACCATGTGTTGAAGGTTCCAAATTGCTAGTGTAGATGTAAATTTTCTCTCTGAACATGAAGACAACTATCCAGCTGCTGCTGCCGCTGGCCGCAACAGGATCCAGCTGCCGATGCATAGCCGCGCCCCTTGGCCGCCTGCACTTGTCGGGGACGATCCCATCACCGTGCGCAACCACATCGGCGAGGGCCTGCTTCCACGCGGACGCGGTAAGCTGAACCAGCGACACCACTCTGGTGAGTAGTGGTGACCTCCGGGCGACGCGTGCGTGGCATCCTGCTGCTGTTACTCGTGCAGGACGAGGCGGCCTGCAGGCGCTCCATCGCGCGGTGCTCGTCGTGGACGAGCTCTTGGCCGAGGGTGGATGATGCCGGCGGAGCGACTAAAAAATTCGAATTCAGCGGATTACGCCGACGGTTGCCATGAACATCACGTCACGCCTCTTTATCTTCCAGTTTGTCTCCTCGGTTCCTTCCTTCTTCGAGGTGGGTCCGGTGGAGGTGGGCAGTGGCAAGGGCGCAGCGGACGAACTGTCGGCGGCGTCGAGATCGAAGTAGAGCTTCCCGTCGGTAGGTAGACGTGATGGAGGAGGTTGCTTCCAAGCGGCAGGTTGAGCAGCGGTGGCCACAATCGTGGTCTGACGGTGTTATTGCTGATCGGCCACCGCACTGCCCTCACCGGCGTGGAGCATCAGTTCACGCACACGCATCAAGAGAACCAGTGTACCGATCGAGGAAAGCCGTGCAGGAACCCTCCGCAATCGCCTTGACGTCAGCCACTGGCGATCTCGAACCCAGGGCTGAAGTACAACATCGAGGAAATCCGCGCAGCAACCCTCCGCAATCGCCTTGGCGTCCATGGCTGGCCTCGCCGAAGCCGGCGGCCGGCGGCGCCGGGAGCTAGGTCAGCGTTAGGCTCCTCCCAAGTAAGAAGTCGTCTTGTTCTGCCGTACCTCCGTGTACCTCGCTGGAGACGCTGCGTGGCAAGGATTTTGGGTGCCGCGACCTGCAGATCAGCTGCAATTATATCCTGTGTGCAGGAGAAACTGTCGTGATACTCAAGGAGTTCTTCATCCGAATTGTAATCTATCTCGTCCTGTTTAATTGGTTTCTTCCTTTCGCTTATAGTATATCGAACCGGTACGTACCCAGTGTATTTTTATTTAGCGGTGGCAAACACGTAATACTTCATGGGGTGCAGGTATAGATTTGGTGGGAGGGTAAATCCGTCCAACAAAAAGTTGGACGAACGACCGAGGGAGAAATCATTTTGCTTTTATTATTAGGTATAGATTTACCCTATTGAAAATAATGCAATTACTACATTTTATATAATGCAAGAAGACTTTGGCATGTTAATTAGCATCATCATGTACCATAGAACAATAATCGTCACATGTGATATTGTAGTTAACTAGTAGAAGTGCCCGTGCGTTGCAACAGGTTTGAAATAAATTTTAGATATATCCAAAATGTGGCTGCATAATTCTTTTTGAAATATGTCCTTTCACCCCGATTTTCACTTCTCTTACTCCCTCCATCCTATTAAAGATGTCTTAATTTTTTACAAATTTGGATGCATCTTAGTGTCTAAACAAGCTAAATTTAGATAAAGTTAAGACATATTTTATTTGACGGAGGGAGTAGATGTCTCCCTACATAATAATCCTCACAAAAGTAATGAAAGAAGAATACACCATTTTGTTTCTAATTTTTCTTATATACATCACGTGTTTCCGATAGTATGAAATCAACATGCAGAAAATCACATGTTAAATTACATGGAAAGACACTAAATTAATTAAACTTTATGAAACAAGCCCCAAATTCCACATTGGCTGATTCTGAGCCCAATTCAACGCAACCAAACACAGCATAAGTTAATTATAGGCGTAAATATGCACTAGTGTGTTGCTGCGTGTTCTTTTTATTTTGGAAAAAAAGCAGCGATGCAACAACTATGTGGTTCAGTAGGGACGTAATATGAGCGTGTGCTTTTGGAAGAAAAATAGCACGCGGAGTGTTATTTCTGGAAAAAAAGAGTAAAGCATGGGCTATCACATCCAACGCAACAGTCGCGTACCTAGAGCCAGCCCACCACCCGTTCCACTCTCTCAATCTTCGACCCCAAATCCATCACTTGATTCTCTCCTCAGCCCCTCCGCCGCCACGGACTCAGCCAAACCTTCAAGCCCAGCCCCTGTTATTGGCCGACTCTGTCTATGCGCGCGGAAGCTGGACGCCCTCCCTGGCAACAGAATCCCCTCCTCATTCCTTCTCACCCGGTCGATTCGGGCCGTCGAGCAGAGCCACCTGTCGGGTAGACTGAGACGCACCGACAGAGGAAAGCGAGGTCACGGTATCGAGCTCATCGTGGTGGTTTCCGTTCCTTACGGTCACGGTATCGAGCACCATATGGGGGCGGCTTACGAAGGAACATGAGTTCGCTCAAGATCGGGGTGAGAAAGAAATTAATCCCCCAACCCATCGCCTGATTCCGACACCTCCACCAGCAATAGCCGCTGGCGCCGCTCGTGTATCACTCGTGTTGTGTCTGCCACCTATCTCCTGCCCTCGTCTCATCAGTTTTCGGCGGCGGTTAAACTCTGGGACATGCTCCAACCTCGGGTGATGCAGCCTCGAACTCGACGGTCCGCGCCACCGCTTCTGATATAGGGTGCCCCATCACGGACGCAACCAAAGCTGGGATTGAGTCCTATTTATTAACGAACGGGCGAAGTGGAGTCAACTCTGATCCGGGATTATCTCCGTGCTGACCATGAATGTTGCGAATCAGGTTGGGAAGTCGGGATAGGGGGCCTTGACTCACCTACGGACGAACCGTTATTTCCTCAACGGTGGCAATTGTTGTAATTGGCCGAAAATTAGGGGTAATAAGAAACGGACCAATAAAAAACTTTTTTTCTTTTATTATTAGATATAGACTAGCAAAAGTGTCCGTGCGTTGCACCGGAAGTAGCGAAAACTCAAACAATGCAATGAATCATCTGTGATATCATTTCTCGTACGTGCCATGATCGACTAAGGTTTTCACATTTTCTCATATTCATGACAAACATGTTTAATCCTAAGAAGATGTTTAATATCACACATGGTTGTCATCACCACCTCTATGTAATTTAAACTTGTTGCATGCTCCATTCGACATTGTAATTTTACGAACTTGGTGTTGCTGAACAAAGGTCGCCGATTAGAAAAACGATGGATAGAGAGTTTTAAAATTGGTTACCCAAATTTTGGCTCAAAGTAACTGGACATCTTTCCGATTGGGAGGCGTCGCAGTATCTATTTTCTTGGGAGCGTCGCAGCCTCGCAGGGGTATTTTTTTTATCTCGTCCAACGACACCGACCTGATCTCGATCACGATCAACCAATCCAATTTTCTTGGCGGATATGGAGTTGTCGTTCACCTTCAAAATTATTTTCAAAACCAATATTCCACACGGAAGTGCGCATTAAAATAATTTAATATATGCTTACAAATCTCAAAAACAATACTATATGATGTAAAGTGTGGCTACAACGAATTTTTTTTCTAGTTGAAAGTGAGTTCAATTCAAAAAGATTAATTTCTAGTGGCTACAAATGAGTTTTTCTAATTGCAAATCTTCCAAAGTCTAAATCATGAAATTACTGACAGTTTTTTTTAAGGCTTAGAGCAAACAGCGCCAATAAATTCGGTCAGGTCCACGGGGTTGTTGTGTTCCCTATGGCTGAATAGAAACATGCAGGATCATTTGCATAAACGAAATAGATAGATGGACCAAAATGAACAACTGATGAAGATAAAGGCTCTCTCTCCATCGTTGTCCTCTGCTCCTCTTGGAGCAGCGTCTGCCTTTTTGGAGGAGCAAGGCGGGCCCGTCCTCGAGAGGAGGGCTTCAGGCAGCTGCGCGGGCACCAGAGAGGATTCGCGATGCTCCTTTTTTTCGCTGTGGAGCTGCCCGGCCTTATTTTCTATGCTCCCCTCCCGAATATCTCGATTCAGCGCCCCTCTATGCTCTATGTTACTTTAAGATTGCACTTTCTGGCTCTCCCTTTCTCATTCCGCAGTCCATCATAGGTTATGTTTATTTACGGATCCGTGCAATCCTTCCTTGAATTCTCACCCATCGAGAGTACAAAGGAGCTGCTGGTTGGCTTGTTTGACTCCCGACTCAGCTCGACAATCAGCAACTTGGGATGCTATATAAATCGGTGGGGTTTAATTTGACGAGGCGAGGTGGGACTATCGTCTATCAAACACAGCTACAATTTTGGTTACCCTATAATCCCGCTTCTTTACCGGTTGAATAATGGACCATTTTTTAGCTACGCGGCCCAGTACGTACAAAGGCCCACAGGAGTCATCGATAGTGGAAGGAAACAATCGATTCCATCGGTGGGACAAAACAGACTCGATACTGACTTATGGATGACATGGTGGGTAATTTTTGTCAACTTTAAGGGTTGTTTAAAGTTGGACGAAAATTTTGGGGAGAAACCTTACTTCCTTTATTAGTAGGTAAAGATTTATGTCATGTAAGTCGTTACCTTGGGCAACAATGGTACACCTACGAGCTGTTTTTACGGGATCCTCCTTACGGGCAAACGTGGAGGATCATGGTGGGGTTTCAGTTCCTAAAATCATGGAAGGGGAAAAAGGTGCACCAACTGAATTGATTCACCTCATCCCGTAGAAAAATCCCGTAACAAAGTCCCCATAAGTCTACCATAATTGTTACCTTGGGCATCACTCCTCCTGTCGAGTTTCTTAATCATGCGTGTATTTCTAGATTATCAATTTGACCAACCTAGTACGAGACATATAGAATACAAAAGCATATCATTATGAACTTCTGATGTAATATTTTCCAATGGTATGATTTTTGTGTTAAATAATTTATATTATACAAGTAACAGTAACGATCTATGGATACACTTGAGACTAATAAACCCAACCGGAGGGAGTACAAAATATAAATATCATAATAAAAGCTCATGTAAAGGTCTATCACATTCAAAAAGTTTATAAGATTTGTCATTGCAATGGCAGATTGGTGTATCTCCTGCCAAGGGGTGCTTTAACATGGTTTGCCCTGGATTTAAGAAGACATCATCAAACACTGCCCCAGGAGATGTCATCCATGGAAACAAACCGAGCATCACAATAAGGATACTGAAGGTACAATATTAGTTATGAAATGTACTACATTGTTTCTTGTGGTTTCTTATGACAATTATTATTCAAAGATGGTTAATTTTTGATTTTGTTACATTATTCCCATTAGTGTGCATGATGCCTATTGCAACATATATGCATGATTTCATTGCAACCTACTTGGACAGTTGAACTTATATGAATGTGACAATGATGTGGATAATTGTGAGTGAAATTTTATACGAAATAAGTTTGATGCACTAATTTATCCTATTCTCCAGGCGTGTACGACCACTTTCTTTTTTACCTTTTGGGAATTTTTTTATAATCCAAAAAGCACCACAATATGTGTTTTTGGATTTAGCTTTTGAATGAATGTTGTTGGATGATGGTATGAGCAAAAAGCACCTATTTAGGTACTTTTTCTTTTCTAATACGCCAAATTTAATAAGGCCAAAATTAAGGCTAGCCAAACACCCCATCACGTGTAAGTGTGTGTTATGGTATCGCTTACATGGCTTAAAGTCTTCTACTACATGGTCTACAGTCGCATGCCTATAATTCACAAAATTTTAATTATGTAAATGAAATTAGTTTTGCCTCTCTAGCTAGCATTCACACAAAAAAACAAAGATGTGAGTTTCACTATATTTAGCGTAATAGAAAACAATAGTTCAATGCCATTGAATCTACAATCTAGGATGTGATTGAGGACATATTTTATATGTATGTACATATATAAATCCAGATGACATATTATTCAATAATATATTTGTATTTTGTTAAGGTTTTAGACTAGTATTATATAGTTTGAACTTACTTGACTCAATAAAGTTAACATTGTTCGTGAGGGGTCACAAGAGGTCGGTCATCAACCTTATGTTGACGTGTCTTGTTGGATTCAAATTCATTTTTGTAGCACATAGTCTTTCGAAGATCATTCGTGCTGAAACAATTGTGCCTATATCTCTATCATTTCCATACGATCAAATTTTAGATGCTCCATATTAACTAGTTTCATCAATGTTCCTTTTTTTAGACTTTCTTACTCATATGTTTGGAGTCCAAGGATCTGATCAAGTTTTAAGTGCCCTAATTGATTTGTTTCTTAAGCTTAATATTTATTGAAGATTAATAGATTTCCCATGTTTTGAATTTTTATATTATCGGGTTTAATGCACACCACCAAATATTCTCGATTTCCCTTATGCTCGAAATTCCTTCTCACTATATATATATAGAGCCGAACATGTGTATTTGTATACCACACAATTATTTTAATTGAAAATCTTATTCAAATTAATTTGAATGCATTGTAAATCTAGATAAAAGGAGACTAGTTACATATAAATAAAATGGTTCTATATTTCTAGAGTATGCACTCCCACTTCTCATATACTGCATAGAGAAATCAATTACACCTTTTTATTATCTTGTATAAAAATATTAGTAAATGAGATGTTCTTATGCCAATAGATACATGTACTTGTTGTCCATGCTTGCAGGACAAAAATACGGGTGATTGGAACGTATACTATGGATTGAATCGAGATTCTCCTAAAAAAGTGGGTTACTTCCCGCGTTCCTTACTTCCAGGAATGATAGATAAACCAGTGGAGCTTAGAGTTGGTGGCTATGTATCTCACGAGAAACCAACACCAAGTCCTCCCATGGGAAATGGCTACGTGCCATCAAGCGGCAACGCAGCATCCATCAATAGTCTTAATTTTATTGATGCAGATGGTATTTACCATGTCGTCAATGAAGATCTGCCATATGTCATAAGTCGTGAAGAATGTCATAAGCAGCTCAAATCGTACATTACTAATTATTATAAAGGCTTGTTTGGTCCTCCGGAGGAAAGTACTTTCTCTCTTAATGAGGATTTAACGGCCGATATACCCCAAGTTTCCGTTGCGGAAAATGGTCTACTAACCGCACCTTATACTGAGGAAGAGGTTCAGAAGGCAGTTTTCCAAATGGAATGCAATAAAGCACCGGGTCCTGATGGTTTCCCAGCTGAGTTTTATCAAACTTTCTGGGATACGATCAAATCGGACCTTCTAGAATTGTTCAGTGACCTACACTCTGGACAGCTAGAATTATTTCGTCTAAATTTTGGTGAAGTAATCTTGTTACCGAAAGTTAATGAGGCAGAAAGGATTCAACAATATAGACCTATCTGCCTATTAAATGTAAGTTTCAAGATTTTCACGAAAGTGGCCACCATTAGACTTAATACGGTCGCGGATCATGTTGTCCAGCCATCACAGACGGCCTTTATGCAAGGAAGAAACATCCTTGATGGAGTGGCGGTCTTGCATGAGACGGTACATGAGATGCATTCTAAGAAATTAAATGGGGTTATTTTGAAACTAGATTTTGAAAAGGCGTATGATAAAGTTAAGTGGTCGTTTCTACAGCAAACACTCAGGATGAAAGGTTTTTCTCCAGAGTGGCGCGCTCTGATAAATGATTTTATGTATGGTGGTAGTGTCGCAATCCGGGTCAATGATGACACCGGTCACTATTTCCAAACACGAAAGGGGTTACGCCAAGGGGATCCGTTATCACCGATGTTGTTTAACATTGTAGCGGATATTCTGGCTATACTTATAGAGCGGGCTAAGGCTGATGGCCAGATTGAAGGTGTGATTCCACATCTAGTTGATGGTGGCTTATCTATTCTTCAATACGCTGATGATACAATTCTATTTATGGATCATGATCTTGAAAAAGCTCAAAACTTGAAATTAATCTTGGCGGCCTTTGAGCAATTGTCAGGATTGAAAATCAATTTCCATAAGAGTGAATTGTTCTGCTTCGGTGATGCCCAAAATGATGCGACTCGTACGCAGAGTTGTTTGGTTGTGGGCAAGGCCAATTTCCGATTCGTTATTTGGGTATTCCGATTCATTATCGGAGACTTACAATCGCGGAATGGAAATTAGTGGAAGAAAGACTACAAAAACGCCTTAGTAGCTGGAAAGGCAAGTTGTTGTCCCTAGGTGGAAGATTGATACTCATTAATTCGGTACTCACAAACATGGTACTGTATATGTTATCATTTTTCATCTTACCAAAAGGAATTCTGCATAAACTCGATTATTATCGATCCAGATTCTTTTGGCAAGGGGACAAGTGAGAAAAAGAAATATCGATCGGTTAAGTGGAGTATAGTTTGTAGTCCCAAAGACCAAGGTGGGCTTGGAGTTCATGATTTGGAAGTCAAGAATTCGGCCCTATTGGGAAAATGGCTGTTTAAGCTCCTCACCGAGGATGGGATTTGCGCAGACTATCCTTCGGCGAAAGTATATCGGTTCGAAGACATTATCCCAAATGGTTTGGAAACCAGGGGATTCTCACTTCGGGCCGGGCTAATGGCGACTAAAAATGAATTTTTTCGCCATGGCACTTTCTCAATCAGAAATGGAGCACAAATACGTTTCGGGAAGATGCTTGGCTTGACAACGCACCCCTAAGTGAACAAGTATCCAGCTCTTTATAGGATTGTTCGTCGTCAAGGTGATACCATTGCTACCGTAATGGCTACCTCACCCCCGAATGTGACGTTCGGACGGGTTTTACTTGGACAAAGACTTGCGGCATGGAATACCTTAATTCAACGGCTCGGGGATATTCAATTATCGGACGAACCGGACGAATTTAGATGGAACCTTCATGCCAACGGTGCTTTCTCCGTGAAATCTTTCTACAACGCGATCCTTCTTTACGATCTACCGAGTTGATAATAATAAAAAGATTTGGAAGATGAAGATACCATTAAAAATTAAAATTTTTGGATGGTATCTTCGTCGAGGAGTAATCCTCACCAAAGATAATCTTGTTAAGCGTAATTGGCATGGAAGCACTCGATGTGTTTTCTCGTCAACAGGACGAAACAATCAAGCATTTGTTCTTCCAAGTGCCGGTTCGCGAGATCTATATGGTCAGTCATCCAAGTAGCGTCTACCCCGTACCCTCCGACCAGTGTTGCCAATGTTTTTGGTAATTGGCTCCATGGGGTTGATTCAAGGTTTAAGTTGCTTCTTAGGGTGGGGGCGCTAGCAGCTTATCCGGGCGCTTTGGCTATGTAGAAATGACAAGATTTTTAATGATAAAAATTGCTCTTTGTTGCAGGTCATCTACGGATGTACAGGTATTCTCCGTTCGTGGTTACCTCTTCAGACGACCGGAGAACCGAGACCTGTTTACGGAGGTCTCGTACACGGTTGGAGGCTACGGCGAGGGATACTTTTTCCCAACATGGGTGGCAGCATAGTCTACGGATAGATGCCCCACCTATTTCTTAGGCGTTATATGTTTCATCTTGATGTGTATCTCGCCTAGTTTTTTGCTTTTATCACTTTCGAACCTGAGACAACATAAACGGCTGTGTGCATCCTGGTTATGCAGAGGCTGGATGTAATTGCTTATAAAAGTAATGAAAGCATCCTTTATCGAAAAAAAAAAACATTGACCATGGACGATTCTTCTATGGGGGACCTGGTTGTTCTGATTGAGTGGCGAAATGTAGTGGCTGGCCCAAAAACTTGATGAAGCCTTGGGAAACATGCGTAAGATGTCAATCTTTTGACAAATTATTGCATAATGTCATATAATACAAGCAAAGACACCATCGGGAAAGCCTGGATGGCTTCCTAAGATCCGCATGTGGCCATATGCTCGACATGTACTCCACCAACCACCTAAGATTAATTCTCCCTAAAGTTTAATAATAAAGCATCTTTTATATCTCTCCAAATATTATTCTAAAGTTCATTAATTTTGCGGGAAATTTTAAATGCTTAAGGTTTTACATGATTGAAACACTTTTTCACATGGTGTGAGGTGAAACTCGATGTGGCTCTAGTAGTTCACACTACAAATTTGTTTTGTTATTAATAACTATCAAAATTTGTGGTAAAAGCGTTTTTTCATGGCTAAAGAGTCATTTACAATGGAATTTTATTCGTGGTTGAACCAATGTTATTTAAAGATCTACCACGGATTTCGCGATCCGTGGTGGATGAGTAGGCACTAACTTCGTAAACTCCCGTCATGGTAGATGTGATTTTGGCAGGCCATTGACTGCTAGCGTTCTACCAACTGCCACAGGGCAAGCATTGTTAACTCGACGGTGATGTCATCATTTCATTATTGGCGACGTCATTTCGTTTAATGATGACATCGCCTCACCTACCAATGCATAACCGGTGACCAATTATGTCACCCGTTTACCAATGATGGCACCTCGTGTCTGACGTGGCTCACTACGACACGTCTATCAATGTGTGACGGTTTCCTCATAAAAGTATGGAGATCTATCATCGATTGTCCAAGCTCCTGATGATTTTTTATTTTCTTGACATAAATCTATCTCAGACCTGCTTGGGCCCAAAAAAATATGACAGCGGTCTCTAACCGTCAATTGTTGTCCAAGGCTTACATTCACTAGTGATGGGCAGCCCAAACAACACTCCTGGTGTCACAAGATTCGTGCTTTGAGCTGGTCAACACACATAGACCCACCCATTGTGCGTACGTGTTCACATACTATTCTAGTCTAGCGTCTCCTTGTCAGACCTAGATCCACACATTTTCTCACAAGATTCCAACGCTATACCACATGGACACACATGTAAGGTCAAGACAACTACTTTCTACACAAGGTTTGTCGTCGCGACCACCTATAAAGAAGTGAAGTGGTCGTGTCTTGTCAATACGACCAACCTAGGATCCATATGACAGGTGTGGAACCAGATTTTTTGCGCAAATGCGCGTCCACGTGTCTACCAGCCATCATGTCGTGGTAGAGTGGCCATGGATGTTAGTTGAAGGATCACCTGAAATAAAGTGATATGGACCATGCTTTCATGGTGCCATAAGTGGGGCCCATGTGATACTTCTGGGCACACCCTTTACGCTTGAGTGCGCTTACATGTGTCGAACATGCATCTCGACTTGCACGACCATACCCACATGTAAATCTAATTTCTCTACGATTGTCCCTTTTGGAACCTGTAGGTAGAGAGGTGGATCGGCCCACACTACCAGTGTGACCTCTCGTACTACCCGGCGAGTTCATTACGGGTTGACAGAGCTAGGCCCAACTCATTAAGGGTAAGTGGGTTGAAACTACGAAATAAGAAAGTCTTGAAACAATTCAGGTGGGGGCAACAAAGGTCTTTTTTTTATAAACCATAATATATTATGCAAACAAGCCGCCTCATTAAAAACCTTCAAGTCCACTTAGGTACCCTGGTGAGGAAAAGAGTGCGTAAAAACTTGCTGCCCCAGAATCACAGAATGGTTACATCATCCACAAGCTATGGAAATAAGAAAAAAGGCGGATCATCAATCCAAAAACTACTATCCTGATCATCTATAGATTTCGCTACAAGATCAGCCGCCTTATTTGCTTCTCGAGGACAGTGGTAAATTTGTGCTGACTCGAGCCCTGCCATGATCAGTCTGCACTCATTGATAAAGGGTGTCCCAGCTATCCTATTCATTTGTGGATCATGAAAGGCATTCACCACATCCATCGAATCTATCTCAACATCCACTCTATTACATCCCATTCTTTCAATCAACCGTAGTCCATCACGTACCGCTTGTGCTTCAGCAGTAGTAACATCAATCACCCTATCAATATTCACTCGACAAGCTGCGATAAATTGACCTGATGAGTCTCGTATTATACATCCAGAAGCGCCTTCCTTGTCTCTAGATTCACGGCTGCATCGGTGTTTAACTTTACCTTCCCAGCCGGGGGTTTCACCCATCCCTTCTTCGGCATTCCACATGTATTAGTTCGAGCTTTTCCACAATTATCTACCATTTCTTTGATAGATAAAGCTAATCTGGTTGGGCTAGGAGCACTACCCTTATTCTTGATTTCTCTGCGTCGCCACCATAAACCAAGAAGCTACATCAACCACTTCCTTCATTGGTAATCCTCTCAGCGATTCTAGATTTGGTAATTTGGATATGAGAAGATGCTCCAACACAACACTATCTGATTGATTTTCCATGGTTGCCTGTTGTATATATTCATCCAGCTCAAGAGCCTTCCATACTTCTCTTGCTCGATCACATCTGAATAGCATATGATGGATGTCTTCCGCTCCCCACTCACAAGCGGGGCATTGGCCTGAATTGCCGACGTGCCGATTGGCCAAAATACACATGCAGGGTATGATTCCATGCAACACCCTCTAAATAAAAATTCTCACATTTGCTGGGACTACTAGCTTCCATGTTTCCTTCCAAACGGGGTTAGTCTGTGAAGTACCAGCGTCCTCTCTTCTCCTCGAGCGACTTCCATATTGGTGTTACCATTCCAAGTGATAAGCCGACCTGACGGAAAAAATACCGTTTCTTGTTTCATGCCATGCAACAGAATCATCTGGATCCCGGGGGATAGAGGGATAGCCTGTATTCTGTGCACATCAATAGGGTAGAAATTTTCCTCCAGTAGATCTACATCCCAACTCTCCGTGACTGGATCAATAAGCTCTGATACTTTACCAATTATTGTACCATTTCTTCTTGTAAGAACTCTCTGTGTACGGCTATTTGGGAGCCAAGGGTCTTGCGATACATTAATATTTGACCCATTGCCTACTCTCCAATTGTAGCCGCGTTTAAAAGTTTCCATCCCAGCCATCAGACTTTGCCAAGTAAACGATGCACCCTTCTTCAGTTCTGCCGTCAATAAATCCCCAGAGGGGTACGTAGTACTTAGCTCTCAATACTTGGGCACACAATGATTCAGGTTCATTCGCCAATCTCCAAATCTGCTTCGCCAACATCGCAAGGTTAAAACAGTGTAGGTCCCTGAAACCCACCCCCCTTGCTTTTTTGGCATACACATTTTCCACCAGGAGTACCAGTGCATACATTTATTCTCATCCTTCTCTCCCCACCAAAAGCGAGCAATGGCCGCTGCAATAGCTTTGCATATTCCTTTTGGTAGTTTAAAAACAGACATTGCATATGAAGGTATCGCCTGCGCTACCGCCTTTAGTAAAATTTCCTTTCCTCCCATCAACAAGTTCGTTTTGTTCCAGCCGCTAATGATTTGACACACCCGTTTGACCAAGTACTGGAAACAGTCTGTTCGATCCATACCCACTTGTGCTGGAAGTCCCAAATACTTCTCCGTGAGAGCTTCGGAGTTTATATTTAGAATCGCGCATACCTCCTCCTTATTCTGCACACTTGTGTTAGGGCTAAAAAATATACTCGACTTTGGATCACTCACCAACTGTCCCAAGCTGGCACAGTACATGTCTAGCACTTTCCGAAGTGTATTAGCATTAGGCGCATCTGCCTTCATTAGAACCAGTGAATCATCGGTAAAAAATAGGTGAGATACCGATGGTGCCCCACGACACACTCTGACTCCTTGAATGCCTCCACTCTCTTCTTCATGTGATAGCAAGCTTGAGAGACCCTCAGCATAAAGCAAAAATAAGTACGGCGAGAGGGGATCCCCTTGCCACAAACCCCTTGTCGGACTAAACGTATCTGTCTCATCCGAATTTAACCACACTCGATAGCTAACAATGGACACGCATGCTATGATCAAGTTCACCCATTGTTCTGCAAATCCAAGTTTCATCATCATGGGCAACAAAGGTCTATTTAGCAAAAACAATATGGGCTAGAGGGAAGCCCCTCGGGCATGCATATGGCTCTGACACTCTTGTTGGCCCTCGTCGGCAGCCTTGAAGCTATTTCTCGCTAACAAGCGTGGTAAAAAGTAATTTTATTGATGAGAAGGGGTTACAAGCTTGTCTAGAACGCTATCATCAATAGCAAGTTGAGGATCCAAGACCAGATCCTAACAATAGACAATACTTCGCTTCGGACCTTTGATACGTCTCCGACGTATCGATAATTTCTTATGTTCTATGCCATATTATTGATGATACCTACATGTTTTATGCACACTTTATGTCATATTCGTGCATTTTCTGGAACTAACCTATTAACAAGATGCCGAAGTGCCGGTTCCTGTTTTCTCGCTGTTTTTGGTTTCAGAAATCCTAGTAACGAAATATTCTCGGAATTGGACGAAACAAAGACCCGGGGGCCTATTTTTCCACGGAGCTTCCGGAAGACCGAAGAACATACGAAGTGGGGCCACGAGGTGGCGACACCACGTGGCGGCGCGGCCGGGGGGGCCCGCGCCGCCCTATGGTGTGGCCCCCTCGTCCGGCCCCCGACTCTGCCCTTCCGCCTACTTAAAGCCTCCGTCGCGAAACCCCTGATGCGAAAAACCACGATACGGAAAACCTTACTGGAGATCTCCTCCGGCACCCTGCCGGAGAGGGGATTCATCTCCCGGAGGACTCTACACCGCCATGGTCGCCTCCGGAGTGATGAGTGAGTAGTTCACCCCTGGACTATGGGTCCATAGCAGTAGCTAGATGGTTGTCTTCTCCTCATTGTGCTTCATTGTTGGATCTTGTGAGCTGCCTAACATGATCAAGATCATCTATCTGTAATTCTATATGTTGTGTTTGTCGGGGTCCGATGGATAGAGAATACCATGTCATGTTAATTATCAAGTTATTACATATGTGTTGTTTATGATCTTGCATGCTCTCCGTTTCTAGTAGAGGCTCTGGCCAAGTTTTTACTTTTAACTCCAAGAGGGAGTATTTATGCTCGATAGTGGGTTCATGCCTGCATTGACACTGGGACGGTGACGGAAAGTTCTAAGGTTGTGTTGTCGTTGTTGCCACTAGGGATAAAACATTGGCGCTATGTCCGAGGATGTAGTTGTTGATTACATTACGCACCATACTTAATGCAATTGTCCGTTGTTTAGCAACTTAATACTGGAGGGGTTCGGATGATAACCTGAAGGTGGACTTTTTAGGCATAGATGCGGTTGGATGGCGGTCTATGTACTTTGTCGTAATGCCCAATTAAATCTCACTATACTTATCATGTCATGTATGTGCATTGTTATGCCCTCTCTATTTGTCAATTGCCCGACTGTAATTTGTTCACCCAACATGCTTTTATCTTATGGGAGAGACACCTCTAGTGAACTGTGGACCCCGGTCCATTCTTTAATACTGAAATACAAATCTGCTTGCAATACTTGTTTTACTATTTTCTCTCGCAAACAATCATCTTCCACACAATACGGTTAATCCTTTGTTACAGCAAGCCGGTGAGATTGACAACCTCAGCTGTTTCGTTGGGGCAAAGTACTTTGGTTGTGTTGTGCAGGTTCCACGTTGGCGCCGAAATCTACGGTGTTGCGCCGCACTACATCCCGCCGCCATCAACCTTCAACGTGCTTCTTGGCTCCTCCTGGTTCGATAAACCTTGGTTTCTTTCTGAGGGAAAACTTGCTGCTGTGCGCATCATACCTTCCTCTTGGGGTTGCCCAACGAACGTGTGAAATACACGCCATCAAGGATATTTTCTGGCGCCGTTGCCGGGGATCTCAAGACACGCTGCAAGGGGAGTCTCCACTTCTCAATCTCTTTACTTTGTTTTTGTCTTGATTTATTTTATTTACTACTTTGTTTGCTGCATTATATCAAAACACAAAAAAATTAGTTGCTAGTTTTACTTTATTTACTGTCTTGTTTGCTATATCAAAAACACAAAAAAATTAGTTACTTACATTTACTTTACTTATTTCATCATGTTTCCTTTTAATTTTACCGCAAAGAACATACCGGTAGGACAAGGGTCTATAATTGGGAGGAACAATATAGAGGAATTTTTCACCCATGTTAGTACCGTTGAAAATTTTGAAGATAGACACTTGGTAGAACTTGCTCCTACTTATGAAATTGCTGCTGCTGCTTTAGTTCGCCTGTTGGAAACTAAATTTGTTAATCTTAATCCTATAATCCAACACATGTTTCTTACACTTGGTGATTTGGAAGAGGGGGAAAAGAAAGATTTTGTTTTAGAAACCCTTCTTAGAGAATTTGGTGGTCTAGCAAGAGAGGCTAGAAAGGTCTTCGCTAAATTTAATATGCTTGGTTCTCATACTAATTTTGTTAATCTCCTTGAAAAGATGGATATGGATAGAATAAGATACACTAATAATATTGATGATGGTGGGGAGATCAAAGCACCAATACCATGCAAACTCCTAGCTATGAATGATGCACTAGAAAATAACTATGCTTGGCTTGTTCCTGAAAATTTGTTCGATGAGAGTAGCAAGCCCAAGACTAATGAAAAGGGAGACGCTGAAACTTATGTATCCAATATACTATGCATGGTTGAGAAAACTCCAAACCCCGCTGTAGGTGCACCACCCTTCGATAATACTTGAGATACACTTTTCGCGCCTAGGCTGAAAGGCGTTAAAGAAAAGCGCTTATGGGAGACAACCCATGTTTTTACTACAGTATTTTTGTTTTATATTCGTGTCTTGGAAGTTGTTTACTACTGTAGCAACCTCTCCTTATCTTAGTTTTATGTTTTATTGTGCCAAGTAAAGTCTTTGATAGAAAAGTAAGTACTAGATTTGGATTACTGCGCAGTTCCAGATTTCTTTGCTGTCACGAATCGGGTCTATCTCCCTGTAGGTAGCTCAGAAAATTAAGCCAATTTACGAGCATGATCCTCAGATATGTACGCAACTTTCATTCAATTTGAGCATTTTCGTTTGAGCAAGTCTGGTGGCCTAATAAAATCCATCTTTACGGACTGTTCTGTTTTGACAGATTCTGTCTTTTATTTCGCATTGCCTCTTTTGCTATGTTGGATGAATTTCTTTGATCCATTAATGTCCAGTAGCTTTATGCAATGTCCAGAAGTGTTAAGAATGATTGTGTCACCTCTGAACATGTGAATTTTTATTATGCACTAACCCTCTAATGAGTTGTTTTGAGTTTGGTGTGGAGGAAGTTTTCAAGGATCAAGAGAGGAGTATGATGCAATATGATCAAGGAGAGTGAAAGCTCTAAGCTTGGGGATGCCCCGGTGGTTCACCCCTGCATATTCTAAGAAGACTCAAGCATCTAAGCTTGGGGATGCCCAAGGCATCCCCTTCTTCATCGACAACATTATCAGGTTCCTCCCCCGAAACTATATTTTTATTCCGTCACATCTTATGTACTTTGCTTGGAGCGTCGGTTTGTTTTTGTTTTTTTGTTTTGTTTGAATAAAATGGATCCTAGCATTCACTTTATGGGAGAGAGACACGCTCCGCTGTTGCATATGGACAAATATGTCCTTAGGCTCTACTCATAGTATTCATGGCGAAGTTTCTTCTTCGTTAAATTGTTATATGGTTGGAATTGGAAAATGCTACATGTAGTAACTCTAAAATGTCTTGGATAATGTGATACTTGGCAATTGTTGTGCTCATGTTTAAGCTCTTGCATCATATACTTTGCACCCATTAATGAAGAAATACTTAGAGCTTGCTAATTTGGTTTGCATATTTGGTTTCTCTAGAGTCTAGATAACATCTAGTATTGAGTTTTGAACAACAAGGAAGACGGTATGGAGTCTTATAATGTTTACCATATGTCTTTTATGTGAGTTTTGCTGTACCGTTCATCCTTGTGTTTGTTTCAAATAACCTTGCTAGCCTAAACCTTGTATCGAGAGGGAATATTTCTCATGCATCCAAAATCCTTGAGCCAACCACTATGCCATTTGTGTCCACCATACCTACCTACTACATGGTATTTATCCGCCATTCCAAAGTAAATTGCTTGAGTGCTACCTTTAAAATTCCATCATTCACCTTTGCAATATATAGCTCATGGGACAAATAGCTTAAAAACTATTGTGGTATTGAATATGTACTTATGCACTTTATCTCTTATTAAGTTGCTTGTTGAGCGATAACCATGTTTCGGGGACGCCATCAACTATTCTTTGTTGGATATCATGTGAGTTGCTATGCATGTCCGTCTTGTCTCGAAGCAAGAGAGATCTACCACCTTCATGGTTGGAGCATGCATATTGTTAGAGAAGAACTTTGGGCCGCTAACTAAAGCCATGATTCATGGTGGAAGTTTCAGTTTGGACATATATCCTCAATCTCATATGAGAATAATAATTGTTGCCACATGCTTATGCATTAAAGAGGAGTCCATTATCCGTTGTCCATGTTGTCCCGGTATGGATGTCTAAGTTGAGAATAATCAAAAGCGAGAAATCCAAAATGCGAGCTTTCTCCTTAGACCTTTGTACAGGCGGCATGGAGGTACCCCATTGTGACACTTGGTCAAAACATGTGCATTGCAAAGATCCGGTAGTCCAAGTTAATTAGGACAAGGTGCGGGCACTATTAGTATACTATGCATGAGACTTGCAACTTGTAAGATATAATGTACATAACTCATATGCTTTATTACTACCGTTGACAAAATTGTTTCATGTTTTCAAAATAAAAGCTCTAGCACAAATATAGCAATCGATGCTTTCCTCTTTGAAGGACCATTCTCTTTACTTTTATGTTGAGTCAGTTCACCTATATCTCTCCACCTCAAGAAGCAAACACTTGTGTGAACTGTGCATTGATTCTTACATACTTGCATATTGTACTTGTTATATTGCTCTATGTTGACAATTATCCATGAGATATACATGTTACAAGTTGAAAGCAACCGCTGAAACTTAATCTTCCTTTGTGTTGCTTCAATACCTTTACTTTGATTTATTGCTTTATGAGTTAACTCTTATGCAAGACTTATTGATGCTTGTCTTGAAGTACTATTCATGAAAAGTCTTTGCTTTATGATTCACTTGTTTACTCATGTCATTACCATTGTTTTGATCGCTGCATTCACTACATATGTTTACAAATAGTATGATCAAGGTTATGATGGCATATCACTTCAGAAATTATCTTTGTTATCGTTTTACCTCGCTCGGGACGAGCAGGAACTAAGCTTGGGGATGCTTGATACGTCTCCGACGTATCGATAATTTCTTATGTTCTATGCCATATTATTGATGATACCTACATGTTTTATGCACACTTTATGTCATATTCGTGCATTTTCCGGAACTAACCTATTAACAAGATGCCGAAGTGCCGCTTCCTGTTTTCGTCGTTTTTGGTTTCGAAATCCTAGTAACGAAATATTCTCGGAATTGGACGAAACAAAGACCCGAGGGCCTATTTTTCCACGGAGCTTCCGGAAGACCGAAGAACATACGAAGTGGGGCCACGAGGTGGCGACACCACGTGGCGGCGCGGCCCGGGGGCCCGCGCCGCCCTATGGTGTGGCCCCTCGTCTGGCCCCCGACTCTGCCCTTCCGCCTACTTAAAGCCTCCGTCGCGAAACCCCTGATGCTAAAAACCACGATACGGAAAACCTTACTGAGACGCCGCCGCCGCCGATCCCATCTCGGGGGATTCTGGAGATCTCCTCCGGCACCCTGCCGGAGAGGGGATTCATCTCCCGGAGGACTCTACACCGCCATGGTCGCCTCCGGAGTGATGAGTGAGTAGTTCACCCCTGGACTATGGGTCCATAGCAGTAGCTAGATGGTTGTCTTCTCCTCATTGTGCTTCATTGTTGGATCTTGTGAGCTGCCTAACATGATCAAGATCATCTATCTCGTAATTCTATATGTTGTGTTTGTCGGGATCCGATGGATAGAGAATACCATGTCATGTTAATTATCAAGTTATTACATATGTGTTGTTTATGATCTTGCATGCTCTCCGTTTCTAGTAGAGGCTCTGGCCAAGTTTTTACTTTTAACTCCAAGAGGGAGTATTTATGCTCGATAGTGGGTTCATGCCTGCATTGACACATGGGACAGTGAAAGAAAGTTCTAAGGTTGTGTTGTGCTGTTGCCACTAGGGATAAAACATTGGCGCTATGTCCGAGGATGTAGTTGTTGATTATATTACGCACCATACTTAATGCAATTGTCTGTTGTTTAGCAACTTAATACTGGAGGGGGTTCGGATGATAACCTCGAAGGTGGACTTTTTAGGCATAGATGCAGTTGGATGGCGGTCTATGTACTTTGTCGTAATGCCCAATTAAATCTCACTATACTTATCATGTCATGTATGTGCATTGTTATGCCCTCTCTATTTGTCAATTGCCCGACCGTAATTTGTTCACCCAACATGCTTTTATCTTATGGGAGAGACACCTCTAGTGAACTGTGGACCCCGGTCCATTCTTTAATACTCGAAATACAAATCTGCTGCAATACTTGTTTTACTATTTTCTCTCGCAAACAATCATCTTCCACACAATACGGTTAATCCTTTGTTACAGCAAGCCGGTGAGATTGACAACCTCACTGTTTCGTTGGGGCAAAGTACTTTGGTTGTGTTGTGCAGGTTCCACGTTGGCGCCGGAATCTCCGGTGTTGCGCCGCACTACATCCCGCCGCCATCAACCTTCAACGTGCTTCTTGGCTCCTCCTGGTTCGATAAACCTTGGTTTCTTTCTGAGGGAAAACTTGCTGCTGTGCGCATCATACCTTCCTCTTGGGGTTGCCCAACGAACGTGTGAAATACACGCCATCAACCTTGCAAAATAGATAAGTAATAATAATTTGCATAATACTATGCTTAGCACACCACACAAAGTAGAGGCAAGTTTATTAAGAACTTGCATACTTACATCAGCACCGATGGAGGGGGCTGGCGTGTCTTTGCAGACGCTGCGCGGTCAGCGCACGCGTCCGCCTTGTTGCCCTTTGAGCCTGCCTGGCAGCGATCGCCAGTGTTTCGTCTTCCACGTGTGTAATGGCTGTGACAAAGATTCGGTTCCTCGCGCCGCACCAATGTTGGCGCGGGCGACGCTCGGGTGTCCGCCAGTGCAAGGCGACACTCGGCCTTAGAAGAGGGCTAGTCTGCATGCTCGTCGTCTACATCGAACAGCCACCGACATCGCCATGGGAAAGGGCTGGACGTTCCACAAAGCAAAGCACAACGATGAGGTTGGTTACTCTCGTGCCAAGAAGAAGAAAACCCCACGCAACCGCCGCTATGTGTTGATGGAACTCACCCACCAGCTATTCTAGTCCCTTGTCAGGATGCGGGCCTGCACAGCGGTGGCTGGTACCTCAACCACCGTAGTGTGCCGGTGCCTTTGGTGCTGCAGGTGGGACATCAACAGCAGTACGAAATCCAGTGGTGCAGATTCATCCTCCCGTCGGATTTACGCGATGATCTGGCCTTTGCCCTAGACTCCCACAATTGTTCCACCTTGGAGACCTAGGAGTTCGACCCGCGCCACCGCGCGAGTTACCTAGACGACGTGGAATATTTCAATCGGGAGCTACCCGCCGCTTCAACAACGATGAGGAGGATGCGGACGAGCAGGATGACATAGAAGAGAAGGAGGACGACGAACTCCAGCTACCGAATCTCACAGAGGAAGAGGCCATGGAGAAAGCCATTGGAAATAGCGAGCTCGATGACCTCGGGAAATGGGATGGCCTCGTCGTCTAACTGCGGGCCTCCGTGCTAGCCCAAGGGAGGCCACTGGCACCGCTTTCTCCCGCCTCACCAGCACCACCTCAGGCCGCACCAGCACCTCAGCAGCCTTGGCCGTGGCCTTGGGCACCGCCACCCACTGGCGGGCAGAGACGGGCAACACCGTAGAGCCGGGAACAACTAGGGCTGCGGCTGGCCCTAGTCCCTCTGAGCGACGGCCCGCAAAGCCTCCTGGTCGCACGCACCGATGTTTATCACAAGGGCGTGCCACCTGACCTATACCTGGTCGGGAAGGTGTGGATGATGCCTCGCTTAGTTTCCTGCAGGGCACACACGTAAACGTTAAATACGAGCCTCGATCGGCTCTCGAGATTATCCTGTGAATCGGCTCAAAGAGCCGATCCACCCATGATTCAGACGAGGTGTCCGAATATATGGTGGTCCTACTTGATCAAGGTAAAGCTAATGAGATCTACGACGATGTGGGGTTTTCACCGCATAATCGGATCGTCCTACTCCAGGTTGGGCCTCGCGGCCACGCACGGTGATCGTAAGCCGATCCTAAACAAGGCCTAAAAACCAACACGAGGTTGATCCTCGGAACATCCTGCTTAGGGCCAACGAACGACACCCTACGTGCTGCTGGATCCTCCCCCCCTTCGTAAGGCCTAACTATTGCAGATATTAAACTAATCCTTGTAGAACAAGGAGCAATCGTAACGGATCAGATCTACTAAACTATGATCAAGCGGGGTGCCGCCCCTACGCCTAAGATAGGCGTAGGGCGGCTAGACATGCAAGGGTTGCACTACGAAAGCATGTAACATGAAGAACAATGCTAACCCTAACATGTCTAAGATAACTACGTTGCTCGCCATCAAAAAGGCTTCGATACGAGCAACGCATGAACAACGTAGGCAGGCTTGTGCTGCCTAGATCGCAAGATGCGATCTAGGCAGCATGATGCTTACCGGTAGAAACCCTCGAGACGAAGGAGTTGGCGATGCGCCGAGATTTGTTTGTGGTTGAACGTTGGTTGTTGTTTATTCCATAAACCCTAGGTACATATTTATAGTCCAGGGGACTTTCTAATGTGGGCGTGCACCAAACCGTGCACGAGTAAGATTCTAACTTCTAAACTAAGATGCGATCTAATATGTTACAGATACACGGGCAATTAAGCCCAACTTGGTATAAAAGGCCGATTCACATATTCCTTCTATATATATTTCTTCACGTCCATCTTGATCGCAGCCCACCTCTGACTTGGTCAAATTCTGGTGATAACACATGCCCCCCTGGTTTTGGTAATGATAATTTCAAAACCACCCTGTTTTTTTCCTCCGAGGGCTCGTGTCATGGCAGGGCAGAACTGTTGCAGCATTCTTCATCATGACGACTTGCCTTCCCAACTTCTCTGCACGATTTGACAGTTTTGGCACCATGTCCTCGAGAACTGCTCGAAAATTAAAACCCCCAACTCCTTTTATTTAACCGCATCGAACAGTTCTCCCCTTCACCCCTTCCGCATTAGCACTCCAAAAAACCCTCCCCTGCAACCATGTCTTCTTCCTCTTCCTCTTCTTCTTCATCAGATCTTTCCCACGTGTCCTCTCCCATCCGAGAGTCGACGCCTTCGTGGGGTACGCAAGCGGCGTACGACATCCTCGCCCCAACGAAGTGGGACAAAGAAGACCACGACTCCTCCGTCAGGTCCGAGGATGACAAATCCCTGACCGACGGGGAGAGCGACCTCCGCTTCCTTGCTGACGGGGAACCGGAGGAGGAGAGCGATGACGATCGCTTCTCTTGGGCAGACTTCACCACTTCCGAGGAGGTGAAGGAGGAGGAAGAGGAGGAGGAGGACGAAGACAGCTCCTCCGACGAGCCGCCGGCCAAACGCCGCCACCTCTGGCCCGGGAACCTCAGCGACGTCGACAGTGACGACGACGCTGACGAAGAGGATGAAGACGACGAGGGTCCTGCCGGCGGCCGCTGGAGCAGTGATGACGAGCCGGTAGGGAGCAGCGCCGACGAGTGGCGATGACGGCGACGACGACGACGAGGGCAGCGAGCGGCCCCTAGATAGGGTCTTAGCATAGGGCCAGCGAGTAGCAGCACGGGGCAATGTATCCCCCTAGTATTTCCTTTTGAGAGCAATCAGCTCTTCTATGTAAGAAATCTGGCTTATTAATGAAGAAATTCCCCAACTCGATTTTGCCGATTCCCTTTATGATAATTTAGCCGATTGTCCTTCGTTCTGATTCAGCCGATTGCCAATCTGGTCAATGCCCAACAAGCCGATGGTATCGCATCGGTCTCTCACGATAGATTTCGAGATAGATCCACCCGGACCCAAACTCCTTGTCAAACAAGGCCAAGCCATAATCGCGCAAATCCTAGGAGTTGTAAATGCAGATCTCTTAAGATGGCATGTTAAACTTAGCGGCAAAACTCCTGAAATAATGTCCGGTCTCCTTATTAACTTTAAATTTCAGACATTCTTCTGCCGCATTATCCTCTCCGAATTCTGCTCGCTCGGCTCCGGCAGCTTCCTTCGCAATAATCACTGTCTTTCGAACGAGCCGTCACGAAGAGTGAGCCGATTTCGACAAAATTGGTTAAACCTCGAGGGCGAGCTGCCCCCGAGCCTCAGCCAAGGCGAGGATAAAGAATGGACCATCACCGGCTTCCAACTCGTGGCGCCGCATCTACCGATTCCAACAAATCGGTCCCCGGATCATTGATATTTCGGGGCGGGCTCAACCTCGTCCAAGAGAGCTATCTCGCGGGGCCACCGACCGATCACCTTCCTTCCGTCGAGGGTCTATACAGCCGGTCCAGCAGGCTATGATAATTTTGCAACATTAGCACCATTCTTCAGGTAAGTTGTGGTGCAGAGTTTAACCGATTCCAACGAAATCGGCTCCCCGGAGCAGAGAACCTTCAAGGTGAGCTGCCCCCGAGCTTCAGTCGGGCGAGAATAGCAGTGAGCCGATCACGTCGATCATCCTCGGTTTCCAACTCGCAACGCAGTATCAACTGATTCAACAAAATCGGTTCTTTAGAGTGAGGAAATGTCAGGGCGAGCCGCCCTCCCCGAGCTTCTTCAGTCCAATCCTTGCGCCTTGCCGATCGGATCAGCTCATCATCTTTGGCAGTGGCTGCAGCAACTTCTGGTGAGAACGTCTTCGCATTTCTGACGCCCTCCAGACTCTGGGCGCAACATCTCCTGGAAGTGACAGTTACTGAGTCAAAATGTGGCAGCCGATGGCGTAGTCATCGGCGGTTCTCCTGGTCTTGGAAGAGATATGCTCCCTTCGTCAGGCTCACCCCTACCCTGACTTGTGCGTTTAGTCAGGGTCTTAGAAGATGTCACGTTCCCCACTGCTAACGCCGCCGATCTTGGAGACTTGCGAATGGGAACTAGGGGTCCTTGAAGGGAAGATCCGTCCCCTGCTCCATTGATTCTTAAGTCGATGTCTGCGCATCGGCTATGCTCGAAAAATTTCGAATTTTTTGGCCGACTTGTGTATCGGCCCCCATACTCCCATACCCATCATCAAAGGATGAGACTGCTTTTCCTCGTGTTTTATCCTTCTATGTGCCCCCCGAGCCGATTCTGTCAAGAGAATTGATGGTATCGGTTCTGTTGGATCATGTGTTGAACCCGAGCGGATCGGATGTTGAGGATAATTTTGGCCGATCGCTAGAATCGGCCTCCCATTGCTTTCTCGGTGAAGGTTTTGTGATGTCCCTTCACAAATATTTTTGGGGCCGATCACAAGGATCGGTCTCGCCACATTTATCCATCGACATTTGCTTTTGTTACACGGTCAGGCCGGTGGATAAAACCAGCCTAACCCCGTTCTTTGTCACGTCGATGCGCTCACAGTCGTCCAAATTGATACCCGAGAGCGGCTCTTGGCCCGATGTCTCCCAAATGTCCATGCCGCTCGTTGAAACTTCGACCGAATCATCCGCACGGACGACTTCCACTTCATCTCCATCCCACCGTATCGATGCATTGGTGCATCGTGGATGGAATGCAACAGCTTGGCGTGGATCCAATCCCTCCCTAGTAGGACAGGCGTAGGTACTCTTGCCGTCTACGATAAAGAACGTCGTAGGGACAGCTTTTCTTCCTACGGTCGATCCACATTCAGAACACCTTGCGCGTCGGATGCTTGGCCGTTGAAATCGCTCGGTGTTACGTTGGTCTTGATCAGATCCGAGCTGGAGCGTCCCAACCGACGTAGCATGGAGTATGGCATAATGTTGACTGCCGCTCCGGTGTCCACCAACATCTTGTTGACAGGCTGCCCATTGATGTAACCTCGCACGTACAGGGCCTTCAGATGCCTGTAACTCCTTTCCTTTGGCTTCTCAAAGATGACCGGCCGTGGGCCGCAGTCTAATTGCGCCACAGGTGCTTCATATAACCTCGGAGCGCTAAACTCTGATGGAAGAATGAAGACCATGTTTGTGCCAGCCGATGTATCATCATCGGCTTTCCTCTGCTTGGGGTGCCACTCTTTTCTTTGTGGCCGACCCTCTTCATCCAGGGCTCGCCGGATTTTGGCGGCCAGATCAGGCCGTGCCTTCCTTAGCGTGCGCAGGTACAATCTCTCAGCTTCTTCCAACCCCCGCAGACGCTGAACCCTTCGCTTTTGGGAACGGCTGAGCCCATCAGGGCACCACCTGGGCCGATGATACTTATCTTCTTCATCATCGTCCTCTAGTTCCTCGAGATCTTCTACCCGAGCGGGCTCAGCATACTTGCTCCGAGGTGGGAGGGGCCCTAGACGCTCGAACACGGACACGTTAGCGGAGTCCTTCTTCCTCTGTTTGCATTCTGGGCAGTTCTCGATTGTTGGCAATCGGCTCATTCCTGAGTCCCAGCAATGTTTGAAGAACGGACAGCTCCAGTGCCTATCCATGTTATCCTGCCCCCTTGACCTTCTTTCAGCGCGCCGATTGTACCCGTCGCCGCTTCTATCGTGCTGACGGTACCTCCTGACCTCTGCATCAGACCGACAATTCCTTTCATCATCTACGTCGTAGTGCCGACGTCGGTCGTGCTGCTGCTCATATTTGTGGAGGAGGCGCTCGGAGAGTGGACGCTGACACCGCACGCGTCTTATTCCCTCCCCTGTCAGGTACCGCCTGTCATCATATTGGGGCCGGTCGCGTGGATCGGCCTCCTCTTCATCGTCGCCACGGGAGTGGCTGCTTTCTGCTTCGTCTTTGCCGTGGCGGCTTGCAAGCCCTGCCATGTTGACATCAAAGGAGGACTTTGGCTGGCCTATGGAGTGGCTGAGATCCACCATGTTGACGCCGGGCGACGGACTTGAGTCTCTATCGAGCTCGATATCGTGCGGCCAGGTCTTCTCAGAGGAGCCGATGGGGTCGGCTTCGAGGGTTGCCTTGATCTCGTCATGTTTCCTTTTGAGCTCCTCGGGCAGATCCTCGTACTCCAGCGACCTGGTGCGTTCTTCTGACGGGGCGGACAGGTCCACTCCATCGAGTGCGCCTTCAGCTGTGAAACCCTTCCACCTGACGCCATGGGAGCGGGTTCGGTGGAAGGAGCCGATGAGTTCGGCTTCAAGAACTGCCTTGATTTCGTCGCGCTTCTTCTTGAGGTCATCAGGCAGGTCCTCGTACTTGACCGGAGTGTCTTCCGCCATCTCGGATGTAGATGGCGATGTTGCGGATGTCGAAGGCGGTCCCACCGGGCGTGCCAGAATGTGTTGACGTCAGAAACCCACTGGCGGGCAGAGACGGGCAACACGGTAGAGCCGGGAACAACTAGGGCTGCGGCTGGCCCTAGTCCTCCGAGCGACGGCCCGCAAAGCCTCCCGGTCGCACGCACCGATGTTTATCACAAGGGCGTGCCACCTGACCTATACCTGGTCGGAAAGGTGTGGATGATGCCTCGCTTAGTTTCCTGCAGGGCACACACGTAAACGCTAAATACGAGCCTCGATCGGCTCTCGGGTTATCCTCGTGAATCGGCTCAAAGAGCCGATCCACCCATGATTCGGACGAGGTGTCCGAATATATGGTGGTCCCGCTTGATCAAGGTAAAGCTAATGAGATCTACGACGATGTGGGGTTTTCACCGCATAATCGGATCGTCCTACTCCAGGTTGGGCCTCGCGGCCACGCACGGTGATCGTAAGCCGATCCTAAACAAGGCCTAAAAACCAACACGAGGTTGATCCTCGGAACATCCTCGCTTAGGGCCAACGAACGACACCCTACGTGCCGCTGGATCCTCCCCCCCTTCGTAAGGCCTAACTATTGCAGATATTAAACTAATCCTTGTAGAACAAGGAGCAATCGTAACGGATCAGATCTACTAAACTATGATCAAGCGGGGTGCCTCCCTACGCCTAAGATAGGCGTAAGGGCGGCTAGACATGCAAGGGTTGCACTACGAAAGCATGTAACATGAAGAACAATGCTAACCCTAACATGTCTAAGATAACTACGTTGCTCGCCATCAAAAAGGCTTCAGTACGAGCAACGCATGAACAACGTAGGCAAGCTTGTGCTGCCTAGATCGCAAGATGCGATCTAGGCAGCATGATGCTTACCGGTAGAAACCCTCGAGACGAAGGAGTTGGCGATGCGCCGAGATTTGTTTGTGGTTGAACGTTGGTTGTTGTTTATTCCATAAACCCTAGGTACATATTTATAGTCCAGGGGACTTTCTAATGTGGGCGTGCACCAAACCGTGCACGAGTAAGATTCTAACTTCTAAACTAAGATGCGATCTAATATGTTACAGATACACGGGCAATTAAGCCCAACTTGGTATAAAAGGCCGATTCACATATTCCTTCTATATATATTTCTTCACGTCCACCTTGACCAAGTCAGAGGTGGGCTGCGATCAAGATGGACGTGAAGAAATATATATAGAAGGAATATGTGAATCGGCCTTTTATACCAAGTTGGGCTTAATTGCCCGTGTATCTGTAACATATTAGATCGCATCTTAGTTTAGAAGTTAGAATCTTACTCGTGCACGGTTTGGTGCACGCCCACATTAGAAAGTCCCCTGGACTATAAATATGTACCTAGGGTTTATGGAATAAACAACAACCAACGTTCAACCACAAACAAATCTCGGCGCATCGCCAACTCCTTCGTCTCGAGGGTTTCTACCGGTAAGCATCATGCTTGCCTAGATCGCATCTTGCGATCTAGGCAAGCACAAGCCTGCCTACGTTGTTCATGCGTTGCTCGTACTCGAAGCCTTTTGATGGCGAGCAACGTAGTTATCTTAGACATGTGAGGGTTAGCATTGTTCTTCATGTTACATGCTTTCGTAGTGCAACCCTTGCATGTCTAGCCACCCTTACGCCTATCTTAGGCGTAGGGGCGGCACCCCGCTTGATCATAGTTTAGTAGATCTGATCCGTTACGATTGCTCCTTGTTCTACAAGGATTAGTTTAATATCTGCAATAGTTAGGCCTTACAAAGGGGGGGAGGATCCAGCGGCACGTAGGGTGTCGTTCGTTGGCCCTAAGCAGGATGTTCCGAGGATCAACCTCGTGTTGGTTTTTAGGCCTTGTTTAGGGTCGGCTTATGATCACCGTGCGTGGCCGCGAGGCCCAACTCGGAGTAGGACGATCCGATTATGCGGTGAAAACCCCACATCGTCGTAGATCTCATTAGCTTTACCTTGATCAAGCAGGACCACCATATATTCGGACACCTCGTCTCGAATCATGGGTGGATCGGCTCTTTGAGCCGATTCACAGATAACCTGAGAGCCGATCGAGGCTCGTATTTAACGTTTACGTGTGTGCCCTGCAGAAACTAAGCGAGGCATCATCCACACCTTCCCGACCAGGTATAGGTCGGTGGCACGCCCTTGTGATAAACATCGGTGCGTGCGACCGGAGGCTTGCGGGCCGTCGCTCGAGGGACTAGGGCCAGCCGCAGCCCTAGTTGTTCCCGGCTCTACGGTGCTGCCCGTCTCTGCCCGCCGCTGGGGTTTCGACGTCAACACATTCTGGCACGCGCCGGTGGGACGATCGACGACATCCACGACATCGCCATCTACATCCGAGATGGCGGAAGACACTCCGGTCACGTACGCGGATCTGCCTGATGAGCTCAAGAAGAAGCATGACGAGATCAAGGCAACCCTCGAAGCCGAACTCATCGGCTCCTTCCACCGAACCCGCTCCCATGGCGTCAGGTGGAAGGGTTTCACACATTCTGGCACGCCCGGTGGGACAATCGACGACATCCACGACATCGCCATCTACATCCGAGATGGCGGAAGACACTCCGGTCACGTACGCGGATCTGCCTGATGAGCTCAAGAAGAAGCATGACGAGATCAAGGCAACCCTCGAAGCCGAACTCATCGGCTCCTTCCACCGAACCCGCTCCCATGGCGTCGGGTGGAAGGGTTTCACACCCGAAGGCGCACTCGATGGAGTGGACTTGTCCGCCCCGTCGAAGAACGCACCAGTGTCGCCGCGGCGAGAGATCAACTACATGGTGGCTCATTCGCCGCACCGCCACTCGAGAGCTCGGTGAACACCTTGGAGCGTGTCGCTCGCGCGTCGTCCGGAAATCATGAGTCACCGGTACTCCCCGTCGGGACCGGCTCTGGGGACTTTCAAAGGAGAGATGCCGCTCCAGCCCCAGCCGTTCGCATGGGCAGCACCGGAACTGCCGAACTCACCGGCATATGTCGTCTACAAGGTTGGTGGTGATCCTAGTGACTACCAATTCCTACCTGAGCCGCCCAAGGAGATCCCGCACGGATACACGTGCGCATACGTACCAGACTGCAACGCCTGGGCACTCTCGAACCAGGCTGCAATATCCGCGGCCTCTGGAACGGCAGGAGGAACGTCAGGAGCCGATCCTGAGAAGCAATCGTGGCTGGCTAAGTACGCCACCCCGACGAACCTCCAAAGCCCAGCTCCTGCAGTTGGCTTAGAACCGGAAAAGCAAGCATGGCTGGTTAAGTATGCCACCCCGGCGAATCTTCGTGGTTCGACACCTTCGACCATCACGGCCGGATCAGATCCGTGCGATTCCGAAAGATCGGCTCGGTATGGTGCCGAAAAGGAAAGCGTTCGGCTACACCAAGCCGTACCCCAACAGCTACGAACTGATCCCGCTGCCACCCAAATATCGGCTCCCGGACTTCACAAAGTTCAGTGGGTCAGAGGGGTCCAGCTCCATCGAGCATGTGAGCCGATATTTGGCACAGGTCGGGCACGATCTCGGCGTCGAGATGAGTTGCGCGTGAGGTTCTTCTCACGAGTCCCTCACGAGATCGGCTTTCGGGTGGTACACATCGCTACCACCGAACTCCATCCAAACTTGGAAGCAGTTGGAAGAGCAGTTCCATGAGCGAGTATCATTCGAAGCTTCCGAGTCTAGCATTGCCGATCTAGCACAGCTACGTCGAAGCGCGGAGAAACCGTGACAGAATACATCCGACGCTTCAGGAATCTTAGGAACCGATGCTATTCGGTTCGTATAACCGAAAAGGAAGCGAGTCGAGTTGGCGGTAGCGGGCCTTGCAACACAGCTCAAGGACATGGCCTCCCAAGCAGATTATCCTCGCCGGCGCACGTGGTTCGGAAACTTTCGAGCATATGAACAGCACCACCCGGACCTGTACCAAGACAAGTTCAAGCGTGCGGTAGCCCCGGTCGATGCGAGAGGAGGACGGAGTTCTCGCGGGAGACCAAGAAGTAGCAGTGGCTGAGTGGACTCGGGGAGGAACCCCCGTGTCCCGCAAATGGGTAAAGCCACCGGGCCCGCCCGGGGATTTGATTTTGACGTGACCAAGACCGAGCAAATCTTCGACCTCCTACTCAAGGAAAAGCAGTTGAAGATACCCGAAGGCCTCAAATTCCCCACGGCGCAAGAGCTGAATGGAAAGCCATACCGCAAATGGCATAACTCGCCCTCCCACGCCACCAACGACTGCAGGGTGTGGCGTCAGCACATCCAAGCGGCGATAGAGAACGGGCGTCTAATTTTCAACCAGGACGCCATGAAGGTCGATACCCAGCCCTTCCCCGCCGTGAACATGGTGGAGTATGCTTGCCATGCGGGGTGCCAGCCGGGTTTCCTGTGCAATATCAACATGGTAGATCTTGGACACCACGCTGGCAAGGATGGAGATGAGGGCAGCTGCTCTCATAGCAAAGATACAGAGGAAGCCGCTCCACGCGATCGGCTCCGCCAAGACGCGCAAGCGCTACGTCACGGAGGGAGAAGTGAAGAACATAAGATATCGGCCGACCTCTCTCCGATCACCTCCTCAACAAGTATGTGGGTCGGCACGACCAACGCCGACGGTCCAAGCAATGATGATGAAAGGGTTCGTCCGGCCGGAGAAGCCGTGAAGACACCGTCGGCGGAATCGCGATGAGGAGGAGCACGAGCGTTATGCCAAGGGAAAGGCAAGGGAGCAAGGCGACGAGGACGAGCACCGGGATTGTCCCTTCTTCGAGCACTCGCCGGGATTCAGGAATGAGCCGATTGCCAACAATCGGCAATTGCCCGTAATGCAACCGGAAGAAGAAGGAGGCAGCCAACGTGTCCGTGTTCGACCGCTTAGGACCTCTCCCGCCACAGAGCAAACGAGCTGAGTCCCCTCGGTTGGAAGATCTCGAAGATTCAGAAGACGAGGGAGAAGAAGAAGACAAGTACCACCGGCCAAGGTGGTGCCCTGACGGACTCAGCCGTTCCCAAAAACGCAGGGTTCAAAGATTGCGCGGCTCCGGAAGAAGCCGAGAGGTTATACTTGCATACATTGAGGAAAGCAAGGCCTGATCCGGCGGCAAAGGTTCAGCCGAACCCTGGATGAAGAGGGTCGTCCACGGAAGATGGAGTGGCGCCCCAAGCAAAGGAAAGCCGATGATGAAACATCGGCTGGCACAAACATGGTGCTCGTTCTTCCGACGAAGCTCAGTGCTCCACGGTTACGCGATACATCCAAGGTGGACGACAGCAAGCGCACCAACATGATAAAATCAGAGATTGGGCTGGTTCGGTCTACCGGCATGAGCGAGTAGCAAGAGCACATCAATGAGCAAACGTGGCGAGGCTGATCCTTGTGATCGGCCCCAAAAATTTATGAAGGGAACTTACAAAACCTTCGCCGAGCAAGCAACGTGGAGGCCGATTCCAGCAATCGGCCAAAATTATCCTCACCCACCGTTCTGCTTGGGTTCAACATGTTATCCAACAGAGCCGATACCATCAATCCTCTTGACAGAATCGGCTCGGGGGGGCACCCAGGTGGATAAAATACGAGGATATGCAACGGAAGCATCTCATCTTTTGGTGATGGGTATTGGAATATGGGGGCCGATGCATTAGTCGGCCTAAAAATCTGAAAATTTTCGAGCACAGCCGATGCAGCAGGCATCGACTTAAGGATATGGAAGCCGATGCGTGGCCATCGACTCAAGAGGAATAAGAGCTCGGATCTTCTCTTCAAAGGACAAGGCCAAGAGCAGCCTGGACGTGCAGATCAGGTCAAGGATGGAGCGCCTTAGATCCACCAAAGGAAAGAAGCCGATTTATGTTCAAATCGGCTGGCTCTGCATAAGGAACTTCCCCGCACACGATCAAGCCCAGGTCCATGCAGCTAATTTGCGTATCCTTGTCTCTGTTTTGCTTTGGCTGAGACTCGGGGGGCAACAGGCCTGGTAGATGCTCTATTGAGGAACCGATTGGGGTACCATCGGCTGATCTCTGTTGCAACCTTCTTCACAAAACGATGAGCGCTCGCTAAGAAGGATCTCTCGAAACCGGTGGGAGAAATTTAAGGGCTCTCTTGGAAGTCCCACAAGTATCCGCCGGAAAGAGAATCATCGAGTTGAAGAATGGAAGGGTGAATGTCGAAGGACCGATGCGTTGCTATCGGCTCATTACGCATTGGCAAAGGGGACGAATCGGCAGTGGTCGGATGAGGGAGAATCGGCTAAATTAAGCTCAAAGGAAATCAGCAAAATCGAATTGGGGAAAAGTTCTTCATTAATAGGCGGGATTTCTTACATCAAAGAGCTGATTGCTCTCGAAGGAAATACTAGGGGATACATTGCCCCATCTACTACTACCGGCCCTATGCTAGAGGTCCTATCTACGGGCCGTCACCGCCCTCGTCGCCGCCGTCGCCGCCGCCGCCGGCGCTCGCTCCCGGCGGGCTCGTCGTCGCTCCAATGGCCGCCGACCGGGCCCTCGTTGTCCTCGTCTTCTTCGTCGGTGTCGTCCTCATCGCCGTCGAAGTCGCTAAGGTTGCCCGGCCGGGGCGGAACCGCTTGGCCGGCGGCTCGTCGGAGGGGTCTGTCGTCGTCCTCCTCCTCCTCTTCCTCCTCCTCCACCCCCTCGGAGGAGGTGAAGTCATCCCGGGAGAAGCGATCGTCATCGCTCTCCTCCTCCGATTCCCCGTCGGCGAGGAACCGGAGGTCGCTCTCCCCGTCCGTCGAGGACTGGTCATCCTCGGACCGGATGGAGAAGTCATGGTCTGACTCCTCCCCGGCCGCAATGGCGCGACGGGTGTTGGCCGCATGGACCTCCGCCGGGTTGTACTCCGGCGTCGGCTCACGGGACGTGGAGGATTGGCTGGAAGGATCCGATGGAGCAGAGGAGGAAGAAGACATGGTGGCACAGGAGGGCTTTTGGACTGCTAATGCGAAGGAGATGCAGAGCAGAACTGTTCATAGCGGTTAAATAAAAGGGGATATAGTGGAAATTCAATGCCACAGCAGTTTCCGAGGAAGTGGTGCTTGAAAGAAAGAGAAAAGACTGCCAAGTCACGCGGAGAAGTTGAGAAGGCAAGTCATCATGGTAACGGATACTGCGACGGTTCTGCCACGACATGACCCGATGAAAGAAAGGCATAATGATTTTGGAAATGTCATTTCCAAAACCAGGGGGGCATGTGTTATCACCAGAATTTGACCAAGTCAGAGGTGGGCCGCGATCAAGATGGACTTGAAGAATATATATATAGAAGAGATACGTGAATCGGCCTTTTATACCAAGTTGGGCTTAATTGCCCATGTATCTGTAACATATTAGATCGCATCTTAGTTTAGAAGTTAGAATCTTACTCGTGCATGGTTTGGTGCACACCCACATTAGAAAGTCCCCTGGACTATAAATATGTACCTAGGGTTTATGGAATAAACAACAACCAACGTTCAACCACAAACAAATCTCGGCGCATCGCCAACTCCTTCGTCTCGAGGGTTTCTACCGGTAAGCATCATGCTGCCTAGATCGCTAGGCAGCACAAGCCTGCCTACGTTGTTCATGCGTTGCTCGTACTGAAGCCTTTTTGATGGCGAGCAACGTAGTTATCTTAGACATGTTAGGGTTAGCATTGTTCTTCATGTTACATGCTTTCGTAGTGCAACCCTTGCATGTCTAGCCGCCCTTACGCCTATCTTAGGCGTAGGGGCGGCACCCGCTTGATCATAGTTTAGTAGATCTGATCCGTTACGATTGCTCCTTGTTCTACAAGGATTAGTTTAATATCTGCAATAGTTAGGCCTTACGAAGGGGGAGGATCCAGCCGGCACGTAGGGTGTCGTTCGTTGGCCCTAAGCAGGATGTTCCGAGGATCAACCTCGTGTTGGTTTTTAGGCCTTGTTTAGGATCGGCTTACGATCACCGTGCGTGGCCGCGAGGCCCAACCTGGAGTAGGACGATCCGATTATGCGGTGAAAACCCCACATCGTCGTAGATCTCATTAGCTTTACCTTGATCAAGCAGGACCACCATATATTCGGACACCTCGTCCGAATCATGAGTGGATCGGCTCTTTGAGCCGATTCACGGGATAACCCGAGAGCCGATCGAGGCTCGTATTTAACGTTTACGTGTGTGCCCTGCAGGAAACTAAGCGAGGCATCATCCACACCTTCCTGACCAGGTATAGGTCAGGTGGCACGCCCTTGTGATAAACATCGGTGCATGCGACCAGGAGGCTTTGCGGGCCGTCGCTCAGAGGGACTAGGGCCAGCCGCAGCCCTAGTTGTTCCCGGCTCTACGGTGTTGCCCGTCTCTGCCCGCCAGTGGGTTTCTGACGTCAACACATTCTGGCACGCCCGGTATTTGAGACCTTCAGGTATCTTCAACTGCTTTTCCTTGAGTAGGAGGTCGAAGATTTGCTCAGTCTTGGTTACGTCAAAATCAAGTCTTGGTTTCTGAACGTAGTTATCTTACACCGCCGGTATTCATCGACCTTGTCGACGACGAGGACAACTAGGCAACCATGGCGAGCACCATCTTAGCTAGGGCTGTTTTTTGGCCCTTTTTTCTTATTTTCGGCACTTTGTAATGGTTATATTATTACTTTATTAGTAAAAAACAAATTGTCAACAAAATGCATAGACAACTCAAGCTACCAGGCCCAAACGGACAAATGACCCAAGGCAACTAAATTAGTGTCCATGGCCCAACCCAACGGACGCGACACATCCGTTTTGCGTCGGACCGAAGATGTCCTAAGAGAATATGACACATGCCCTAATGCAGCGTAAGGGACCCATAGGACAAAATGTGAACTTCATGTTTCAACTTCGTGACAAACAGTAGTACGTGCAGTAACAAAGTACTTCTCAAGTTTCACAAACCGTACACGAGAGATACGACGAGATACGAAAGCATAGTGCAGCATGGAAGGGGAACCCGAGATACGATAAAAGTACCAGTCTAGAGGACTCTAGAGGCAAACCGTACACCATTTACACCTAAAACATTATTGGACTCGCGTCTGTTTTGCTTCGGGTCGGAGATACCCTAATGAGAAGATGACACATTATCTAAAAGGATTAAGGCCGTTGCAATCCCTGATCTCTCAGCGATTGGAAGGTGCGCCCGCGTCGTGTGTGGACTACCTCGGGGCCCCCCTTCCTTTCCGTCGGTGGCTGTGGCCTGGGGGTTTGACCAACCGTCATCTCTCGATTGGATCTTCTTCTACGTGGTTTTTTTCCATGGCTGCCGGCGATTCCAGTTCCCTCTCCCTCCATGGCAACGCCGGCTCCCCCTTCCCTCCCCTTCTCATGCCCCTCTCGACCTACACTCCACCACCTTCCCTTTCTTTCTCCGCCTTGTGGATTCCTAGCGGCGGCGCGAGGCCGCACACCCCGGAGAGCCTGCGACTCGAGTTGCCTACCGAGCGCAGTCGCTGCATCTGCCCGGCAAGCGCCGCCGCCAACGCATCTGCCCGGCGAGCGCTGCCGCCAACGCATCTTCCCGGTGAGCGCCGCTGCCGCCGACGCATGCTCTCAGCTCCAAAAAAAAAAACTCGCTTTTTTATCCGAAATAACGAGGAATCGCCGGATCAGCGTGCGGCGGTGCTGAATCCGGTGGTGTTGTGAGCCCAGCCGTTCGCCGACACTTACTACCCAGGCCGGGCCTTCGTCGAGCCGAGGAAGGAGGTGGACGACGTTCATGAGGTGCAAGCTGCAGGTATGTGTGATATTGCTGTTCCTGTATTTGCATGTTTCAGAGATAATCATCCTATCCTATCTGATGTGATGCAGAATCCTGGCAACTAATACGGAAGAGAGGAGATGTATCCAGTATTTTTAAGTACCCTGCCACTAATCCATTGGCGTAGATAGAATATTTCAATGATGGTCACGCCAAGTTAGTTTGCATGATCATCACACTAATTAGTACTAATACAATATAGTCTGAAGAGGCTAAATTGAATTAGCTATCTAGCTATTCCATTTCTGTTCTTCCTTTCTATCTGTGTACATAACTAGAGATTGGGATTTTAGATACTTGTTTACGAGAGCTGAAGCACCATTTTATTTTGTTCGCCAGTAAATGAAAATGAAACATTGTTACCTAGATGTCAGCTTAAGTATTTCCTTATCTGAGAATACTTGAGAACGGTCAATCTATGATGATATTCTTAGTATTCTGAATTTGCACCAAAACTCCGAGTAATCTGTGATGATTTAGATGGTACGATAATGAATTTGTACTTGACTGAAGATGCCAGTTTGTAAGCATCACACAAACTCTTCAGGCGAGCAGGTGAGTGTTTTGCATAAGTAACTGCCCAGGAACTAGCTACCTCTTTATAGTTTCACATGCTCTTGCAAATATCTTCTTATCTCTTTTCAGTTTGTTAGGTAGAGAAATTAACTTGGAAGCCAGACCAGGCACATCTCAGTCTGAAAATTTGAACTGACTAAGTAAGAAAATAGAATATATTTACTGATGATAACTATTTTATCTCTCCAGGTTGAAGGCTAACGGCTTACTAAATTAAGGTTTTCATGGTGATATATTTTGAGCTCATACACCACTCTCTGCTAAGTGCCAATTCCAGCTGTTGTCATTTGTGAGTAGTAACTATGATTGTCCTCTTTTAACTTATCTTACTTTATCACTGGAATATGCATTTGCTCTTTTAACTATGACTGCCAATTGACAAGTTAACCAATTGGCTGCTCTTTTAAATAAAAAAGTGTGAAGTATACAATTCTTATTGACAAGTTAACCCTTCCAAGCAGTATGGTTATTCAAAACGGCTTATTGACGGAAATTCAATTCGGCTCCCGGGTGCGTATGCTCCCTCTACCAACAAAACATATTTTGAAGTGTGGAAAAATTTTGACAAAAAATTCTACATGTACATCTCCATAATATATGTGTATGCGTCAAGTTTCACGAAAAAATAATATTTTTTGTGGCTTATGTAAAAAAGAGAAAACTTATCCTGTGAAAAGCATTTTTTTCAGCACTGAATTTTGTCTTTTTTACACACGTCACATGATAAGTTCATTTTTTATGAAACAACTTTGTGAGCGCGTAGCACGTGAAGATGTACGTGCGAATTTTTTATTTCAATTTTTTTGAAATTTAAAATATGTGTAACATGCATTTCAAAATATAGGGAGCATATGCTCCCATGTTCCAAAACACCACTCCCGCTTATTGATGTCTACATGAGTAACTGTGGACATAGTATGCATATTATCTTTAGCATGTAGATCTGACTATGTTTACAGCATGTAGACCTGAACTCTGCCTATAACATTAGCTTCTCATCGACACATTTTTTTAAAGCATGTTCATTTGATTCTTTAATGCGCCTCAATCGTTTATTAGATTATAATGTTTACATTTCATTAGCCGGAGAAGATTGACACCATTATCACTAATTATTCTTGACACATGTTAGTGCAACACATGCGTGAAGATAGTTTTGTACTCCTACATTAATCACACTTGTCCTGAATTTTCCCAACCAATGATACTGAATAGGTAATAGGCTTCGCTGTCCCCAACCAGTGATAATACTCCACAATGGCAAATTAGTATATAATTATTTTTGTTGTTATCCTACAGAGATGTGTCATAAAAACAACAAGAACAACATAATGACAATTTTCCTTCTCTGTGTTTCTTTTATTTCTTTCTCCGTGTGATATTATTTTCTTTTATGCGAGTGTTTTGTAGCAATTTGGTTGCAGGAATCATGTTGAAAAGAAAGTAACTGTTGTGACGATGCATTAGTTGTGCTCACATGAAACGCCTATAACAAAATATTTCCTATGTAGATGTACATGACAGGCTATGGCTTTAACGGTCATAGACATAGAGGTGATTTCTATATGCAGGCTTTATGTTGGTGTTTTGTTATAACTTCATTTTAGAGCCACATTTACTTAGTATTTACTATAAGTAACTTTATATATCTTTACATAGAATACATCCTTGCTGTGTGATATATGTGTTGAACCTCGAGTCAATGCAGACATTGTGAACTGTCAAGCTAATATACTGTGACTCATAATCATGATAAGTTTATAACTATTGCCTGACTCCTTATCTAGGAAAACTTTGTTATAGGCGTTTCCTGTGATATGTATAGTTAGTAATTTTTTTTGTATGCAACATGGAGAAAGTTCACGTCTTGAAAATTTGGGTTCCATGATTCTAATGCATCGTGACAGATTTAGAAGTACTCAATACTCCAATTTTTTTAATGGTGGGCACCACCTTTTTGATTGTCTTTGCCATGGGTCTTAAGTGCTCTAGGTGGCATATTCGAGAGTCCTATTTACCTGGACTCTCCGATTTGAGAAAGTTTGTACTGGGCATTTTCGAAAGCACTTAGAGGTATCACTGTATGTTAGGATTTAGTAGGCTGCCTCTTTTGCATTTGATGTTACTGAGAGGGATTTTACATTATTCCCTCCATGTATTCTTATGATTTACCTTTGACTGTCTAATATATTTGAATTAGTTTGGTGAGGGTGTGCGCTTGAAAAATATAGTTATAGGAATTTTCTTTAATATCTATAGCTGGTTAATGGCTTATATGCGGTATGAAAAAAGTTCATGTCATTTGGGTTCCACGATTCTTATACACTGTTCATTCCTTTGCATGTTGAGCTAATACTTATATGTATGCAGTATTTGTTTATTTTTTGAAATATATGAATTACAGTATCTACATGCCAGCCTGCATTTTGCACTACGGGAACACTCCTGAATCTATATATTATTAACTCGGTTCCCAACCAATCATTGTAGAGTCACTCTGTTCTCTCTTCTTTCTCATTATCCTCAGCACTTGGCATTACTACACTTGGCTGCATAATGGTACCATATCCTGGTATAGCTTATGTTGTTGCCCTTACAACAAAATTGTTGCCATTCGATATGGCTTTAGAGAATTTCTAATGTCATCATCGATGACGTACTTTGCACTATCCTTTGTCTCAAGAGATTATGTTAGCCTAAAAATATGTGTCAATTAATGATGAATATTGTTTACACGTTACAACTTCTCCTGCTCCTGAAGATATCAATTTAACCTGATAAGTACGTTCTTTTTTAAAAAAATGAATGAGATTAACTATTACAGAGTAGAATATATTATTTCTTCCCATCAACGTGATGGAGGCGGCCAAGGATGGTAAGTGTTGGCCTCCACCTGAGGCGTGGTCGATCAGGGATCTCTGGTTTTTCATTTTGTTTGCATGTGCTTCCTTTGCTGATATGATTTTGTTGCGTGCAGAAGACCATATCGTGGTGCATATTTCGGGTTGTATGATGCTTAGATAAGCATTGTTGAGAGCTGTAGGTGTCGGCACAGACGCAAGGTACCGTGCCTACTTGGAGTCTGGTGGCTTTGTGTACGCGGTGCGAGCCGTGTTCCGGAGTTGGGTGGTTGGGAGTGCCTCTCAGGCAGAGGAGGATGCGGCCGTGGGCCTCATTCGTGCTCTACGGTGGTGGTGTGGTGTGGTTGTCGGCGACGCCAAATGGAGGCGCACCATCTGTATGCGCCGGCAGGCGGCCAGTTCTGGTCGGTTGTTTAGACTGCATTGACAAGAAGCAACAGGCAGTTGAGAAGGCTTGGTTTGCTGGAGCAGGGGTTGGTCTCCATCAACGATTTGATCTCCATCTGTGGCATGTGCAGAACAGCTCTGCTCTGTGGCTTATGCTAACTTGGGTCTTGCGAGTGGTAGCACTGATCTTGCTAGATGATTGATAGGTGCATGCTCTTTCGGAGCGCATGCTGGACAGGATAAACGAGGTCACCACCAGGTTGACGGCGCGGCATTGGGGCAGGAAGAGCTTGCTGGCGCGCTAGGCTTGCTCTGGTAGTCTGTGTGGTAGGCAAATCCTGCGTTCTCTAATGTGCCCCTTTTTCAGCGTCGTGGTCGTCCTGGTTGGGCAGCTGCTGTAGGCACGTTCAGTAGCTGGTGTTCTGCCTATGAAAAAGATGCTGGTGTTTTGCTGTATGAAAAAGACTGCACGGCTCTGGGTGGGGTGGTCATTGTAGTTGCCCTGTGAAGTAGGTGTAAGTGGCGTGGGTATGTGTGACGCCATGTTTTTCTGGTTGTGGTATTGGCTGAAATGGATACATGAATGGGGTAGTTTGTGTAGCGTGGACATTTGCGATGTCTGTTGTGCAGTGAAAATCATGAGAGATGCTCTATTTCTGTGTCATTTATCTATCTATCTATCTATCTATCTATCTATCTATCTATCTACTTCTTTTCTATAAGTGTCGCAAATTTGTCTTGTGATGTCTGTGTGAAAATCATGAGAGATGCTCTGATTCTCCGCGGTTTATATATTTACTTCCGTTCTATAAATTTTGTAAATTTGTCTAGATTTGCATGTATCTAAACATTGATTTGCATGTAGCTCTAACATGGTGCAGTGGGCTCCAAACCCTATCAATATCATTTCACACACACCATGTCTACAGCACGGAAAAAATAATGAATCAAATCCGTACAGGTGAACCACGTAGACTAGATCATGTGACAACGCCAGTTAGACGGCGCGGCGAAGCGCGCTACCCGTCTAGTGCCCTAATAAAGCGGTAGGGAACCATAGGATAACATGTGAACTTCATGTTTCAACTTCGTGACAAATAGCACCCGCAGTAACAAAGTACTCCTGAAGTTTCATAAACAAATTTTTTCGAAAATAGTGCAGCATGAAAGGCGAACACGAGATATGACAAAAGTACTAGTTTAGAGGAGTCCAAAGGCAAAGCGTACACCATTTATAGCTGGAACATTATTGGACCTGGCTAAGCTGATATCGTGAGAAAAGGGAACCCATGCGGTCAATTTTCGTGTCTGTTTTGCGTTGGACCATTGGGGATTAAGTAGAAGATGACACATGCCCTAATGCAGTGGTAGGGATCCATAGGATAACAAAGTGTGAATATTGCAGCGATAGGGACCCATAGGATAACAACTGTGAAGTTTCATCAAAAAATATGACCATATGTGATCTACACGAAAAAAATGATGTGTAAATAGTACATGACACTATTCACCTATGTTGTTTATTTTTGGCACATGTCATATGATCACTAGTAGGGAAAAGGCTATATGGGCTCTTGCCAGCGCACGCGGCTGCTGTTTTTAGCACCGGGCGGAAAAAACGCACGCGACTAGTAAGGCCGTAGTGGCAGCGTGCGGCAAGGTATATCACGCGACTAGTAAGTGGGTCTCGCTTGCACTACTAGAAAACAGGCAATCAGTGGCGCACCCCAAATGGTCATAAGTGACGCACCATGACGCTACTGCTAATAGTTAGCAGTGGCGCACCCGTGGCGCACCCGTGGTGCACCATTGCTAATAATTCGAATATTTAAATTTAATTTAAATTTCTGGTATTTGAACAGGTTACACAATACATCATAGTATATCCATATTGCGATACATAATAAACAAACAAAATTGACTGTATCAGTAGCAAAATAGTAATAGCACGATCTCAATCATCATAGTTCTTCGCATTAGCCTTCGAATTCAAAGTAGCGATCACAAAGTTCAAATATTAGACAAGTTACGGTCTCGAGATCGAGTAGCATAGTTGTGGTCAAGTTACAAGGTCGATCATCTAAATTACCATCACATAGAAGAGAGCTGCAGTCACTACGAGCATCATCGCGATGAAAGTGGTATTCATCCGGTTTCTCCTCCGCTCCCTCCTCTCTCTCCCGCCAGATAGCGCGCATATATGTATTCGTCCTCCGCTCTAGTGGTTTAGCGGTGAACATGTCTCAGACTCTCCTCCCAGTCGTCGTAGACTTCTAAAACCTTGCCCTTGTACACGACATACGACGACATCTCTATATATATGCACAAGCCAATGAAACATTAGTATCAGTATCAAATTTTAGGGACACACACAAAACAAAAGAAGATGGTGTTAGGTGCAATCATATGTCTTTGCAACGAATAAGAGTGAACTCAAATACGAGCCAATTACTATCAACTAAATAGCTGCCTCATACTTTGTTGGTCGAAACAGATATTAACATTCTGGGACGGTGTAAGCGAGACCAGGTGGGATGCACAAGAGCTTGATATTTGTGCCATCACACCAGGCCCGCTTGCACCGCTCCGGAGTGTAGTGACCAAACATTTTAATCATCGGCACTAAAATAGAAGAAAGACCAAATTAAACGAAGAATGCCAACTCAAATACGAGCTAAGTAGTATCAACTAAATAGCATGCCTCATACTTAATTGGTCGAAACAAATATTAACATTTAGGGATGGATTCAGCGAAGCGAAGTAGGATGCACAAGAGATTGATATTTGTGACATCACACCAGGTTCACTGGCTCCACCCCCGAGTGTACGGGTGATCAAACATTCTAATAATCGGCGAACTCCAATACGAGCGAAGTGGTATCAACTAGATAGCATGCCTCATACTTTGTTGGTCGAAACAAATATTTCAGGGGCGACGCCAGTGAGACCAAGTAGGATGAACAAGAGATCGATATTTGTGCCATCACACCAGGCTCACTATCGCCGCCCCCGAGTGTAGTGACCAAACATTCTAATCATCGGCACTCTGAAAGACCAAAGTAAATGGAATGACAAGGCCTCATATAATGACACACACAACACAAAAGGTGAATCGCAAGACCAAATCAAATGCGCAAGAAATTTGCATGGACATCTAAAATGGTCTTACACTATCCTTTTGCCATTAGATAGTGCTAGTTATAATCATCGGCCAATGCAATTAATTAAGAAGTGCCGACTCAAATAAGAGCCAAGTAGTATGAACTAAATGGCATGCCTCATACATTATTGGTCGAAACAAATATTAACATTCAGGGATGGAGTAAGTGAGACCAAGTACGATGCATAGGAGTTTGACATTTGTGTCATCACACAAGGCTCACTTGCGCCACCCCCGGGTGTACGGTGACCAAACATTCTAATCATCGACACTATCTTGAAGAAATACCAAAATAAACGAAGAAGGCCAACTCAAATACGAGCCAAGTAGGATGAACTAAATAAATGCCTCATACTTTGTTGGTAGAAACAAATATTAACATTTAGAGATGGGGTCAGTGAGGCCAAGTAGGATGCACAAGAGATTGATATTTGTGCCATCACACCAGGCTCACTAGCCCCACCTCCAAGTGTAGTGACCAAACATTCTAATCATCGGCAAGTTCAAATAAAATTGAAGAGCAAATAGCTCGTCTATTTGTTCGCCGCTCCTCGTACGTGGGGGTCTTCGGGGTTTGGCTTCACCATCGAATAGATCCTTGCGTTTCCTCCATGCGTCGTCGCTGCGAAGCCACCTTCGATGTCCCATGCATGAACACCGTTTTCGAAGACCAGAGATCTCTATCTAGTTGGCGATACGTTGTGTCATCCATGCACCTGACGCATGCATTGAATCCATGGACCACGTGCCCCGCAACATATCCGTAACCGAGAAACTCGTGCACCATCATGAGCAGCGCGGCTCTCATAGGGAAATATTCTTCTGCGGCGGCGTTCCACCTATTGGCTGGCGCGTCCCATAGCGTGGCTAGCTCCTCTTTCAGCAGCCCCATATACATATTGATGTCGTTCCCTGGTTGTTTTGGCCCTTCAATTAGCATACTCATTTCAATGTACTTCCTCTTCATGCACAGCCAGGGGGAGGTTGTACATCCACACAAACACGGTCCAGGTGCTATGTGTGTTGTTCTAGCTACCAAACGGATTGACTCCATCGGTGCTCGTGCCTAGCCTGATGTTCCTAGGATCGTCCCCAAATTCTGGGTATTCGAGGTTCAACGCATTTCACTGGCAAGCATCCAAAGGGTGTCTCAGCATCCTGTCCTTTTTCTTTATCTCCGAATCATTTGCGTCATATTCTCGCTTCCTCATCTCCGCGTGCCAGCTCATTAGCTTTGCTTGCTTAGGGTCCGTGAAATACCGCTGCAGACGAGGAGTGATCGAAAAGTACCACACCACCTTCCGAGGAGCTTTCTTCCCCTTCTTGCATCGACTGACGCCGCACTCTAGACATATGGTATACCCCGTGTGCTCGTCTCATGTGCGGTAAATCAGAAAGACACACGATTTTCTTGGCCTCCTCGATACTAGTCGGACACATGTTCCCTTTGGGAAGACGTTCGTGCCAGAATGACATGTTTTCGTTCAAGCATGCGTCGGTCATTTTGTGCTTTACCTTCATCTCCAGAGCCGTGAGCGTTACTTTCAGGCGGGTATCATCGGGCCTGCATCCTTCATACAATGGAGTAATTGCGTCTATCTCCAATTGATCTTGCTTGGCTTTCTCTCGGGCAGCAGCTCTTGCGTTACTCGTCTGCTTGAGAAGCAGCTCTTGATGATGAGGGTCTTGCACCCAGTCCATCGACGATGGTCCATCGTCTTCATCTTCATGATCATCATGATGACCCCCGTCTTGATCTTCCTCATCTGGCCCAGGATCTTCAACATTGTGATCATGATCATGTCCGGGATCTTCTACATGGTGCTCACCTTCCTTATTTCTGGCGATCCCATGGACAACTTCATAATCATCTTCATCACCTTGCCACCGATAGCCATCCATGAAACCACGCACAAGAAGGTGGCCCCGCACCATATCGTATTTAGGGTCCATAAGGCTCTTCAGCTTGCATATTCGACACGGACATCTTACCTCCTTTTGGTTATTTTGAATCATCTCGGTCGTCGCGGATAACAAAAACCTAGCCACAATGCTTTGGTCATCATGCGGACCATGGTTGCCTATGGGGTATAGAGAAAATGGATATTTCAGAACCAAAAGAAAATTTTGGCATGACCTTCCCTAAAAATGGGACCTATGTATATGCTTAGTGTTCCCAAGTTTCACCAAAACGGAAATGAATCAACATTTCGGCAAAATATTGGTAACTCGCATTTCAAATCCCTGCAAACAAAAATATGCATGCAACACCTATGTGCAAGCTTTGCATACAACACATGTGGAGGCTTCACATAACATATATATGTACGCACATCACCGCCCTGGACGCATATATAACCTTCGCATATACAAAGCATATGTATACATGCACACACACACACGTGTGCAAGCGATCGGGACCTGTCATATACAAAGCATATCCAACAAATTGTCACCCATCACATAAAGTTACCGATACGAGACCGAGAGAGAGTGTTGGATGAGATAGTAAGAAAGTTGAAATTTAGGTTTAACAACTTAATTTGGGTGAATGAAGGGGTGGAAATGAGGTGGGGAGGAGGAGCAACACGACCATATCCAGATTTGGTGGGAGGTCGTGGAAGAGTGTTGGGGAAAGTGGGTGGCATGTGGGGGTGGGAAAAGCAGAAAATGGTCCCGGGGTTAGCAGTGGCGCACCCCTCACTGGTGCGCCACTGCTATCTGAGATACAAAAGTGGCACACCAGTGAGGGGTGCACCACTGCTAACCTAGCACCAGCCCATGCCTGGTCCCACCACATGTGCATAACTTACCAGTGGCGTGGTGTGATACGTCTCCAACGTATCTATAATTTCTTATGTTCCATGCTAGTTTTATGACAATACCTACATGTTTTATTCATACTTTATATCGTTTTGATGCATTTTCCAGAACTAACCTATTAACAAGATGCCGAAGTGCCGGTTCTCGTTTTCTCGCTGTTTTTGGTTTCAGAAATCTTACACAGGAAATATTCTCGGAATTTGACGAAATTAATGCCCACGATCTTATATTTCACGGAAGCTTCCAGAGAGCCAGAGAGGGACCAGAGGGGAGCCCTGGGGGACCCACCCCACATGGCGGCGCGACCAAGGGGGGGGGGCGCGCCAGCCTATGGGGGGGCCACCCCCTGGCTCCTCCGAGGCTTCCCTTCCGCCTATATATTCTCTCCGCCTCGAAAACCCTAAAAAGATAAGCCACGGGACGAGAAAAGTTACGCAGCCGCTGTCATCGCGAAGCCAAGTTCGGGGGACAGAAGTCTCTGTTTCGGCACGCCGTCGGGACGGGGAAGTGCCCCCGAAAGGCATCTCCATCGACATCACCGCCATCTTCATCGCCGCTGCTGTCTCCTATGATGAGGAGGGAGTAGTTCTCCCTCGAGGCTAAGGGCTGTACCGGTAGCTATGTGGTTAATCTCTCTCTCATGTACCTCAATACAATGATCTCATGAGCTGCCTTACATGATTGAGATCCATATGATGAGCTTTGTGATCTAGTTGAATATCATCTATGTGCTACTCTAGTGATGTTATTAAAGTAGTCTATTCCTCCTTCATGATGTAAAGTGGACGAGTGTGTGCATCATGTAGTACTTGGCGTAGGTTATGATTGTGATCTCTTGTAGATTGTGAAGTTAACTATCACTATGATAAATATATTATCTTGGATTTATGATTTGACGTGGATATCCCTATGAGTGGTGTTTGTCAAGTACTTGATGAACTACGAGCGGAGCTTTTGTAGCCACTACACGATTAGTGATTCCATTAGGAGAGTTATCCGGAGTAGCACTATTATACACTCTAGAGGTTACTTTAATATGAACTCCGGATTCACTCTCCACGGTGTGACGGTGATGGTGTGCGCATCGTGTGTGTTTCCTTTATGAAGTTGTGGAGCTTGTTAACTCCGGCTTGAGGTGTGCTTTTGTAGCCCTACACAATGAATGGTGTTTGTTATCCAACAAGAGAGTGTAGCATTTATTTATTCGGTTATGTGATCAATGTTGAGAGTGTCCACTAGTGAAAGTATGATCCCTAGGCCTTGTTTCCGAATATCGAAACTCCGTTTATTTACTGTTCTACTGCATGTTTACTTGCTGCCATATTTATTTCAGATTTCTATTACCACTCATATTCATCCATATCACTTGCATTTCACTATCTCTTCGCCGAACTAGTGCACCTATACATCTAACAAGTGTATTGGGTGTGTTGGGGACACAAGAGACTTCTTGTATCTTAATTGCAGGATTGCTTGAGAGGGATATCTTTGACCTCTACCTCCCTGAGTTCGATAAACCTTGGGTGATTCACTTAAGGGAAGCTTGCTGCTGTTCTGCAAACCTCTCGCTCTTGGAGGCCCAACACTTGTCTACAGGAATAGAAGCGTGCGTAGACATCAAGCTATTTTCTGGCGCCGTTGCCGGGGAGGTAAGGTAAAAGGTATTCACATCCTCCGACTACTAAGCTATTTTCTAGCACTATTGCCGGTGTGTGAGTGCTCGAATGTATTTCCTTTAGATCCTGCAATTATATCTTTTTGTTTCTTGTTTTCACTAGTAAAGTTTAATGGAAAACAACAACAAAATGAGAGATCTTTATGAACTTTATCTTAAATTAGGACATGATGTGTTTGAAGAGAGAATTAAAAAACCCATGGAACTTTATATGCATGCTAATGGGAATGTTATTAGTATGAATGCTTTGAACACCATTGTTGCTAATGCTATGGAAAATTCTAAGATTGGGGAAGCTGGTTTTGAGGAGCATGATATTTTTAGTCCCCCAAGCATGGAGGAGAAAAATTACTTTGATGATACTTTACCTCCTATATATGATGATTACAATGATGAATATGATATTTTCAGTCCACATACTATTGAGGAGAAAATTAATTATGATTACAATATGCCTCCTATATATGATGATTATGGTGATGAGAATAATAATGATAGCTATCTTATTGAATTTGCTCCCACTAAAATTAATAGTAATGACTATGCTTATGTGGAGAGTAATAATTTTATGCATGTAGCTCATGATAAGAATGCTTCATGTGATAGTTATATTGTTGAGTTTGTTCATGATGCTACTGAAAGTTATTATGAGAGAGGGAAACATGGTTATATGCATCTTAATAATACTAAGTTTCCCCTCTTTATGTTGAGAATATTGAAGTTGCGCTTGTGTTGCCTTCCTATGCTTGTTGCATTATGCTTACATGACTTGTTTATTTACAAGATTCCTTTTCATAGGAAGTGGGTTAGGATTAAATGTTTTTTGAATTTTCTTCTTGATGCTCTCTTTTACTTCAACTCTTATTTCTTGCGCGAGCATCATTAAAATTACTGAGCCCATCTTAATGGCTATAAAGAAAGCACTTCTTGGGAGATAACCCATGTTTTTATTTTGATACTGTTTTGTTGTGTCTTGGAAGTTGTTACTACTGTAGCAACCTCTCCTTATCTTTATTTTATTGCATTGTTGTGCCAAGTAAAGTCTTTGATAGTAGGGTTGATACTAGATTTGGATTACTGCGCAGAAACAGATTTCTTACTGTCACGAAATTGAGCAGCCCCGCCTGTAGGTAACTCAGACAAATCTGCCAATTTACGTGCGTGATCCTCAGATATGTACGCAACTTTCACTCAATTTGAGTTTTTTCATCTGAGCCCGTTAAGTGCCTCTGAAAAATTCGTCTTTACGGACTGTTCTGTTTTGACAGATTCTGCCTTTTATTTCGCATTGCCTCTTTTACTGTGTTGAGTGGATTTCTTTGTTCCATTAACTTTCAGTAGCTTTGGGCAATGTCCAGAAGTGTTAAGAATGATTGTGTCACCTCTGAATATGTGAATTTTTGATTATGCACTAACCCTCTAATGAGTTTGTTTTGAGTTTGGTGTGGAGGAAGTTTTCAAGGGTCAAGAGAGGAGGATGATATACTATGATCAAGAAGAGTGAAAAGTCTAAGCTTGGGGATGCCCCCGTGGTTCATCCCTGCATATTTCAAGAAGACTCAAGCATCTAAGCTTGGGGATGCCCAAGGTATCCCCTTCTTCATCGACAACTTATCAGTTCACCTCTAGTGAAACTATATTTTTATTCCGTCACATCTTATGTACTTTACTTGGAGCGTCAGTGTGCTTTTATTTTCGTTTTGTTATTTCCATTCTCTGAATAAATTCATGCTTGTGTGGGAGAGAGACACGCTCCGCTCTTTCATGTGAACACTAGTGTTCTTCGCTTTTACTTTTAATGTTCATGGCGGAGTTGAAAACCGCTTCGTTAATTGCTATATGGTTGGAAACAGGAAATGCTTCATGTAGTAAAGAAATTTGGTTTGCATGATTGGTCTCTCTAAAGTCTAGATATTTTCTGGTGAAGTGTTTGAACAACAAGGAAGACAGTGTAGAGTCTTATAATGCTTGTAATATGTTCTTATGTAAGTTTTGCTGTACCGGTTCATACTTGTGTTTGCTTCAAACAACCTTGCTAGCCAAAGCCTTGCACTGAGAGGAAATACTCGTGCATCCAAAACCTTGAGCCAAAACCTATGCCATTTGTGTCCACCATACCTACCTACTATGTGGTATTTCTCTACCATTCCAAAGTAAATTACTTGAGTGCTACCTTTAAAATTTCATTCTTTATCTTTGCAATACATAGCTCATGGGAAAATAGCCTTAAAAACTATTGTGGTATTGAATATGTTGCTATGTATCTTATTTCTTATAAGTTGCTTGTTGAGCGGTAACCATGTTTCTGGGGACGCCATCAACTTTTACACCTTTGTTGAATATCATGTGAGTTGCTATGCATGTTCGTCTTGTCTGAAGTAAGGGCGATTTATCATGATCAAATGGTTTGAGTATGCATATTGTTAGAGAAGAACATTGGGCCGCTAACTTAAGCCATGAATCATGGTGGAAGTTTCAGTTTGGACACTAATCCTCAATCTCTTATGAGAATATTATCTGTTGTTGAATGCTTATGCATTAAAGAGGAGTCCATTATCTATTTTCTATGTTGTCCCGGTATGGATGTCTAAGTTGAGAATAATCAAAAGCGAGAAATCCAATGCGAACTTTCTCCTTAGACCTTTGTACAGGCGGCATAGAGGTACCCCTTTGTGACACTTGGTTGAAACATATGTTATGCATGTAAATCCAAGGTAATTAGGACAAGGTGCGAGCACTATTGGTATTCTATGCATGAGGCTTGCAACTTATAGGATGTCTTATACATAACGCATATGAATTATTACTACCGTTGACAAAATTGTTTCTATGTTTTCAAAATAAAAGCTCTAGCACAAAAATAGTAATCCATGCTTCCCTCTGCAAAGGGCCATTCTTCTACTTTATGTTGAGTCAGTTTACCTACTTCCTTTTACCTTAGAAGCAAACACTTGTGTCAACTGTGTGCATTGATTCTTACATTTTTACTTATTGCACTTGTTATATTGCTTTATGCTGACAACTATCCATGAGATATACATGTTACAAGTTGAAAGCAATTGCTGAAACTTAATCATCCTTTGTGTTGCTTCAATGCCTTTTACTTTGAATTTATTGCTTTATGAGTTAACTCTTATGCAAGGCTTATTGATGCTTGTCTTGAAAGTACTATTCATGAAAAGTCTTTGCTATATGATTCAGTTGTTTAGTCATTATCTTTACTATTGCTTCGAATCACTTCATTCACTTCATATGCTTTACAATAGTATTGATTAAGATTATGTTGGTAGCATGTCACTTAAGAAATTATCCTTGTTATCATTTACCTACTCGAGGGCGAGTAGGAACTAAGCTTGGGGATGCTTGATACGTCTCCAACGTATCTATAATTTCTTATGTTCCATGCTAGTTTTATGACAATACCTACATGTTTTATTCATACTTTATATCATTTTGATGCATTTTCCGGAACTAACCTATTAACAAGATGCCGAAGTGCCGGTTCTCGTTTTCTGCTGTTTTTGGTTTCAGAAATCTTACACAGGAAATATTCTCGGAATTGGACGAAATTAATGCCCACGATCTTATATTTCACGGAAGCTTCCAGAGATCCAGAGAGGGACCAGAGGGGAGCCCTGGGGGCCCCACCCCACATGGTGGCGCGGCCAAGGGGGGGGGGGCGCGCCAGCCTATGGGGGGCCACCCCCTGGCTCCTCTGAGGCTGCCCTTCCGCCTATATATTCTCTGCCTCGAAAACCCTAAAAAGATAAGCCACGGGACGAGAAAAGTTACACAGCCGCCGCCATCGCGAAGCCAAGTTCGGGGGACAGAAGTCTCTGTTCCGGCACGCCGCCGGGACGGGGAAGTCCCCCCGGAAGGCATCTCCATCGACATCACCGCCATCTTCATTGCCGCTGCTGTCTCCTATGATGAGGAGGGAGTAGTTCTCCCTCGAGGCTAAGGGATGTACCGGTAGCTATGTGGTTAATCTCTCTCTCATGTACCTCAATACAATGATCTCATGAGCTGCCTTACATGATTGAGATCCATATGATGAGCTTTGTGATCTAGTTGAATATCATCTATGTGCTACTCTAGTGATGTTATTAAAGTAGTCTATGTAGGGATTCGTTGCATAGAAAACAAAAATTTCCTACCGCGAGAACGCAATCCAAGCCTACAAGATGAGGCTCACCCTTGAAGATTTCCAAAGCCTACAAGATGAGGCTCTTGTTGCTGCGGTAGACGATCACTTGCCGCTTGCAAAAGCGCGTAGAAGATCTTGATCACGGTGCCACGATCGGGCAGCACCTCCGTACTCGGTCACACGTTCGGTGTTGATGAAGACGACGTCCTTCTCCCCGTTCGAGCGGGCAGCGGAAGTAGTAGCTCCTCCTTGAATCTGGCAGCACGACGGCGTGGTGGCGATGGCGATGGAGAACTCCGGCGGAGCTTCGCTAAGCGTGCGGGAGAGGTGGAGGAGAGAGGGGGGCAGCTAGGGTTTGGGAGAGGGGGGGCACCGGCCACTATAGGGTGCGGCCACCTTGTGGTCTTGGGGTGGCCGGCCCCCTCCCCTTGTCCCTCATTATATAGGTCGAACACCCAAGAGTTGGTCTACAAGTCTTCGAATAAGACCCTAAACCAAAACCTTCCATATGACATGAAACCTACCCAAGGTGGGATTCCCACTTGAGGTGGGATTCCCACCTTTCCTTGGGAGGGGGTGGCCGGCCACCTTAGGTGGAGTCCACCTGGGACTCCACCCCCTAGGGTTGGCCGGCCATGGGTGGTGGAGTCCCTCCGGGACTCCGCCTTCCAAAGTGATTTCTTCCGGACTTTTCTAGAACCTTCCATAAATGCACCGGATCATTTCCAAACTTGGAATATGACTTCCTATATATGAATCTTATTCTCCGGACCATTCCGGAACTCCTCGTGATGTCCGGGATCCCATCCGAGACTTCGAACAATACTTCGAACTCCATTCCATTTTCAAGTTCTACTATTACAACATCAAACCTTAAGTGTGTCACCCTACGGTTCGCGAACTATGTAGACATGGTTGAGATCTCTCTCCGACCAATAACCAATAGCGGGATCTGGAGATCCATAATGGCTCCCACATATTCAACGATGACTTAGTGATCGAATGAACCATTCTCATACGATACCAATTCCCTTTGTCACGCGATATTTTACTTGTCCGAGGTTTGATCAGCGGTATCACTTTATACCTTGTTCAACCTCGTCTCCTGACAAGTACTCTTTACTCGTACCGTGGTATGTGGTCTCTTATGAACTTATTCATATGCTTGCAAGACATTAGACGACATTCCACCGAGAGGGCCCAGAGTATATCTATCCGTCATCGGGATGGACAAATCCCACTATTGATCCATATGCCTCAAATCATACTTTCCGGATACTTAATCCCACCTTTATAACCACCCATTTACGCTGTGGCGTTTGATGTAATCAAAGTACCTTTCCAGTATAAGTGATTTACATGATCTCATGGTCATAAGGACTAGGTAACTATGTATCGAAAGCTTATAGCAAATAACTTAATGACGTGATCTTATGCTACGCTTAATTGGGTGTGTCCATTACATCGTTCATATAATGATATAACCTTGTTATTAATAACATCCAATGTTCATGATTATGAAACTAATCATCTATTAATCAACAAGCTAGTTAAGAGGCTTACTAGGGACTCATTGTTGTTTACATAACACACATGTATCAATGTTTCGATTAATACAATTATAGCATGGTATATAAACATTTATCATAAACATAAAGATATATAATAACCACTTTTATTATTGCCTCTTGGGCATATCTCCAACGAGTCTCCCACTTGCACTAGAGTCAATAATCTAGATTACATTGTAAGGTACCTAACACCCATGGCATTCGGTGTTGGTCATGCTTTGCCCTAGGGAGAGCTTTAGTCAACGAATCCGCTACATTCGGATCGAGTGTGTACTTTGCAAATCTTTACTTCTCCATCTTCGATGTACTCGCGAATCGAATGATAACGCAGCTTGATATGCTTCAGCCTCTTGTGTGACCTTGGTTCTTGTGCATTGGCGATGGCACCCATGTTGTCACGAGTAGATGACTAGTGGGTCCAATGCACTAGGAACCACACCGAGCTCTACAATGAACCTCTTCATCCATACCGCTTCGACGAAGCCTCCGAAGCCGCTATGTACTCCGATTACTGTTGATGACTTCGCCACCGTGCACCGCTTCGAGCTTGCCCAGCTTACTGCAGGCACCATTCAATATAAACACGTACCCGGACTATGACTTAGAGTCATCGGGATCGGTGTTCCAACTTGCATCGGTGTAACTTGTTACAACAAGCTCTTGGTCACCTCCATAACAAAGAAACATATCCTTAGTTCTTTTCAAGTACTTCGGGATATTCTTGACCGCTGTCCAGTGTTCCATTCCTGGATCACTTTGATATCTGCTAGTCAAACTAACGGCATGTGCTATATCCGGTCTAGTACATAGCATGGCATACATGATAGAGCCTACTCGCCGAGGCATAGGGGATCCGACTCATCCTTTCTCTTTCTTCTGCCGTAGCCGGACCTTGAGTCTTACTCAAGACCTTGCACAGTAACATAGGTAAGAATCCTTTCTTACTTTCGTCCATTCTAAACTTCTTTAGAATCTTGTCCAGGTATGTACTTTGTGATAGCCCTATTAGACGTCTTGATCTATCTATATAAATCTTCATGCCTAATATATACGACGCTTCACCAAGGTCTTTCATTGAAAAACTATTATTCAAATAACCTTTTACACTGCTTAATAGTTCTATATCATTCCCAATCAATATGTCATCTACATATAATATCAGGAATGCTACAGAGCTCCCACTCACTTTCTTGTAAATACAGGCCTCTCCATGACACTATATAAACCCGAAGTCTTTGATCACCTTATCAAAGCGTCGGTTCCAACTTCTCGATGCTTGCTTCAGTCCATAAATTGAACGCTGAAGTTTGCATACTTTGTCGACATTTTTAGGATCGACAAAACCTTTGGGTTGTACCATATACAACTCTTCCTCAATGTCTCCATTAAGGAACGCCGTTTTGACATCCATCTGCCAAATCTCATAATTGAAAAATGCAGCTATTGCTAACAAAATCCTCACAGATTTTAGCTTCGCTACGGGTGAGAAAGTCTCATCGTAACCAACACCTTGAATTTGTCGGAAACCCTTTGCGACAAGTCGAGCTTTATAGACAGTAATATTACCATCAGCATCTGTTTTTCTCTTGAAGATCCATTTATTCTCGACAGCCTTGCGGCTATCAGGTAAGTCCACCAAAGTCCACACTTTGTTATCATACATGGATCCCATTTCGGATTTCATGGCTTCTTGCCATTTGTTGGAATCTGGGCTCATCATCGCTTCTTCATACGTCGCGAGGTCTTCATCATTGTTGTCCACAATCATGACATTTAGACAAGGATCATACCAATCAGGAGTGGCACGTTCCCTTGTCGATCTGCGAGGTTCAGTAGCTATCTCGTTTGAAGTTTCATGATCATCATCATTAGCTTCCTCTGTTAACGGTGCAGGCGGCACAGGAACATCTTCCGGTACTGCGCTACTCTGATCAATGAGTGAAGATTCATCAATCTCATCGAGTTCTACTTTTCTTCCAGTCACTTCTTTAGTGAGAAATTCTTTCTCAAGAAAGGTTCCGTTCTTAGTAACAAAGATCTTGCCTTCGGATCTGTGATAGAAAGTGTACCCTATAGTTTCTTTAGGGTATCCTATGAAGACGCATTTCTCCGCTTTGGGTTATAGCTTGTCCGGTTGTAACTTTTTTACATAGGCTTCGCAACCCCAAAATTTTAGGAACGACAGCTTAGGTTTCTTATTAAACCATAATTCATACAGTGTCGTTTCAACGGATTTTGATGGTGCTCTATTTAAAGTGAATGCGGCTGTCTCTAATGCATAACTCCAAAATGATAACGGTAAATCAGTAAGAGACATCATAGAACGAACCATATCTAAGAGAGTTCGATTACGACGTTCGGACACACCGTTTCGTTGTGGTGTTCCCGGCGGTGTCAATTGTGAAAGTATTCCGCATTTCTTTAAATGCATGCCAAACTCATAACTCAGATATTCACCTCCGCGATCGGATCGTAGAAATTTAATCTTCTTGTTACGTTGATTTTCTACTTCACTTTGGAATTCCTTAAACTTCTCGAAAGTTTCGGATTTATGTTTCATTAAATAGATATACCCATATCTACTCAAATCATCTCGTGAAGGTTAGAACATAACGATAACCACCGCGCGAGGCTACACTCATTGGTCCGCACACATCGGTATGTATGATTTCCAATAAGTCAGTAGCTCGCTCCATAATACCAGAGAATGGAGTCTTAGTCATTTTTCCCATTAGACATGCTTCGCATCTATCAAGTGACTCAAAGTCAAGTGATTCAAGTAATCCATCAGTATGAAGTTGCTTCATGCGTTTCACTCCAATATGACCAAGACGACAGTGTCACATATAAGTAGAATTATCATTCAATTTAATTCGCTTAGCATCAATGTTATGAATATGTGTATCACTACTATCGAGATCTAACAGAAATAAACCATTCTTTTCAGGTGCTCGACCATAAAAGATATTATTCATAAAAATAGAACAACCATTATTCTCAGACTTGAATGAATAACCGTCTTGCATTAAACAAGATCCAGATATAATGTTCATGCTCAACGCGGGTACAAAATAACAATTATTGAGGTTTAAAACTAATCCCGAAGGTAGATGTAGAGGAAGTGTGCCGACAGCGATCACATCGACTTTGGATCCATTTCCAACGCGCATCGTCACTTCATCCTTTAGTAGTCTTCGTTTATTCTTTAGTTCCTATTTCGAGTTACAAATATGAGCAACCGAACCAGTATCAAATACCCAGGTACTAGTATGAGAACCAGTAAGATAAACATCTATAACATGTATATCAGATATACCTTCTTTCTTCTTCTTGACAAGGCCGCTCTTCAGATCCGTCAAATACTTGGAGCAATTACGCTTCCAGTGTCCCTTCTCCTTGCAGTAATAACACTCAGCATCAGGCTTAGGGCCAGTCTTAGGTTTCATAGGAGGCGTGGCAGCTTTCTTACCACCCTTCTTGTTCTTGCCTTTAAACTTGCCCTGTTTCTTGAAACTGGTGGTCTTGTTGACCATCAACACTTGGTGCTCTTTCTTGATCTCAATCTCAGCAGATTTCAGCATGGAGAAGCGTTCAGGTAACTCTTTGTTCATGTTACGCATATTGTAGTTCATCACAAAGTTCTTGTAACTAGGTGGCGAGTGATTGAAGGACACGATTAATCCCCGGTCGGTTAGGAATCACTATTCCCAAATCATCGAGTTTCTTCGCATGCCCGAGTCATGGCGAGCATGTGCTCACTAACGGAGCTGCCTTCTTCCATCATGCAACCGAAGAAGTGTTTCGATGCTTCATAGCATTCCACGGCCGCATGAGTTTCAAATATAGTTTTCAACTCATTGACCAACTCATGAGGATCGTGGTGCTAAAAACGTTTTTGAAGATCGGCTTCCAGATTTCATAGGATGGCACACTGAACTTGAGAGTACCGAGTTTTCCGAGTCGCGTAAACATTCTTTACTTCATCGGTTTCAGTTTCTGCAGGAGGGTCACCTAGCGGTGCATCAAGCACATATTGCAGGTTTCCACCATTGAGGAAGATCCTCACATGACGGAACCAGTCGGTGAAGTTGCTACCGTTGCTCTTAAGCTTTTCTTTCTCTAGGAACTGGTTAAAATTGATTGGGGACGCCATATCTACAACATATATTTGCAATAGTTTAAACTAATGTTTATGACAAATTGAGTTCAAATTTTAATTTAACAAAATTAAAAACTAGGTGAACTCCCACTCAAAAAAATATCCCTCGAATTGTGTTAGTGATCACACGAAGCAAATCCATCACACCAAGTGCGATCATCACGAGATAAGATATAACTTCAATGGCGAACACTCAAAGTGTTCATCATATCAATCATATGATTCATGCTCTACCTTTCGGTATCACGTGTTCCGAGACCATGTCTGTACATGCTAGGCTCGTCAAGGCCACCTTAGTATCCGCATGTGCAAAACTGTCTTGCACCCATTGTATGCACTTGTTGAGTCTATCACATCCGATCATCACGAGATGCTTCGAAACGACAAGTCTTCGCAACGGTGCTACTAAGGATGAACACTTTATTATCTTGATATTTAAGTGAGAGGGATCATCTTATAATGCTACCGTCGCGATCTAAGCAAAATAAGATGCATAAAAGGATTAACATCACATGCAGTTCATATGTGATATGATATGGCCCTTTTGTCTTTGCGCCTTTGATCTTCATCTCCAAAGCACGGACATGATCTCCATCATCAACGGGCATGATCTCCATCATCGTCGGCGTAGCGTCAAGGTCAATGGCGCCGTCTTCATGATTGTTCTCCCATGTAGCAACTATTACAACTTCTTTGAAATACTACTCAACATGAAATTTAAAGACAACCATAAGGCTCCTGCCGGTTGCCACAATACAATAATGATCATCTCATACATATTCATCATCACATTATGGCCATATCACATCACCAAACCCTGCAAAAACAAGTTAGACGTCTCTAATTTGGTTTGCATATTTTACGTGGTTTAGGGTTTTCGAGTAAGATCTAATCTACCTACGAACATGAACCACAACGGTGATACTAGTGTTGTCACTAGAAGAGTAAATTGAATCTTCACTATAGTAGGAGAGACGAGACACCCGCAAAGCCACTTATGCAATACAAGTTGCATGTCGAGCGTGGAGCAAATCTCATGAACGCGGTCATGTAAAGTTAGCCCGAGCCGCTTCATCCCACTATGCCACAAAGATGCAAAGTACTCAAACTAAAGACAACATAAGCATCAACGCCAACAAAACCATTGTGTTCTACTCGTGCAACCATCTATGCATAGACACGGCTCTGATACCACTGTAGGGATTCGTTGCATAGAAAACAAAAAATTTCCTACCGCGAAAACGCAATCCAAGCCAAGATGCAATATAGAAGACGGGAGCAACGAGGAGATGATCGAGACTCACCCTTGAAGATTTCCAAAGCCTACAAGATGAGGCTCTTGTTGCTGCGGTAGACGATCACTTGCCGCTTGCAAAAGCGCGTAGAAGATCTTGATCACGGTGCCACGATCGGGCAGCACCTCCGTACTCGGTCACACGTTCGGTGTTGATGAAGACGACGTCCTTCTCCCCGTTCCAGCGGGCAGCGGAAGTAGTAGCTCCTCCTTGAATCCGGCGGCACGACGGCGTGGTGGCGGTGGCGATGGAGAACTCCGGCGGAGCTTCGCTAAGCGTGCGGGAGAGGTGGAGGAGAGAGGGGGGCGGCTAGGGTTTGGGAGAGGGGGCGCCAGCCACTATAGGGTGCGGCCACCTTGTGGTCTTGGGGTAGCCGGCCCCCTCCCCTTGTCCCTCATTATATAGGTGGAACACCCAAGAGTTGGTCTACAAGTCTTCGAATAAGACCCCAAACCAAAACCTTCCATATGACATGAAACCTACCCAAGGTGGGATTCCCACTTGAGGTGGGATTCCACCTTTCCTTGGGAGGGGGTGGCCGGCCACCTTAGGTGGAGTCCACCTGGGACTCCACCCCCTAGGGTTGGCCGGCCATGGGTGGTGGAGTCCCTCCGGGACTCCGCCTTCCAAAGTGATTTCTTCCGGACTTTTCTAGAACCTTCCATAAATGCACCGGATCATTTCCAAACTTGGAATATGACTTCCTATATATGAATCTTATTCTCCGGACCATTCCGGAACTCCTCGTGATGTCCGGGATCCCATCCGAGACTTCGAACAATACTTCGAACTCCATTCCATTTTCAAGTTCTACTATTACAACATCAAACCTTAAGTGTGTCACCCTACGGTTCGCGAACTATGTAGACATGGTTGAGATCTCTCTCCGACCAATAACTAATAGCGGGATCTGGAGATCCATAATGGCTCCCACATATTCAACGATGACTTAGTTCTCGAATGAACCATTCACATACGATACCAATTCTCTTTGTCACGCGATATTTTACTTGTCCGAGGTTTGATCATCGGTATCACTTTATACCTTGTTCAACCTCGTCTCCTGACAAGTACTCTTTACTCGTACCGTGGTATGTGGTCTCTTATGAACTTATTCATATGCTTGCAAGACATTAGACGACATTCCACCGAGAGGGCCCAGAGTATATCTATCCGTCATCGGGATGGACAAATCCCACTATTGATCCATATGCCTCAATGATACGTCCAATTTGCATCACTATTTTATATCATAATTTGCTGTTGTTCATTGATATATTTCATATTGGGACACAATACTTATGTTATTTCATCTATTTTGCATGTTTCATGATTATTTGGAGATCGTGCACCGGAGCCAGGATTCTGCTGAAAAAAGCACCGTCAGGATGCAATATTTCGGAAGATCAACTGTGGAAGGAAATTACACCAAAAATCCTATTTTTCCAGATGACGGAGAAGGCCAGAAGGGGGAGTCGAGAAGACCCAAGGTGGGGCCAGACCACAGGCCGGCGCGGCCCATGGCCTGGCCGCGCCACCATGTGGTGTGGGGGCCCCACAGCCCCTTTCGCCTCCTTTTCTTCGCGAAACCCTTCGTCCCGAAAACCTAAGCTCCAGAGGGTACGTCGTGAAGAGCCACAGCCGCCTCTGCGGGGCGGAGAACACCGAGAGAGAAAAGAGCTCTCCGGCGGGCAGGAATCCGCCGGGGAAATTCCCTCCCGGAGGGGAAATCGACGCCATCGTCACCGCCATCGAGCTGGACATCATCTCCATCGCCATCACCATCATCTTCATCATCATCACCGCCATCTCCACCGCAACACCTCGTCACCGCTGTAACAATTTGGGTTTGATCTTGATTGTTTGATAGGGGAAACTCTCCCGGTGTTGATTTCTACTTGTTATTGATGCTATTGAGTGAAACCATTGAACCAAGGTTTATGTTCAGATTGTTATTCATCATTATATCATCTCTGATCATGTTCCATATGATGTCTCGTGAGTAGTTCGCTTAGTTCTTGAGGACATGGGTGAAGTCTAAATGTTAGTAGTGAAGTATGGTTGAGTAGTATTCAATGTTATGATATTTAAGTTGTGGTGTTATTCTTCTAGTGGTGTCGTGTGAACGTCGACTACACGACACTTCACCTTTATGGGCCTAGGGGAATGCATCTTGTACTCGTTTGCCAATTGCGGGGTTGCCGGAGTGAGCGAAACCTAAGCCCCCGTTGGTATATCGATGCGGGGAGGGATCGCAGGATCTCAGAGTTTAAGGATGTGGTTAGATTTATCTTAATTACTTCCTTGTAGTTGCGGATGCTTGCAAGGGGTATAATCACAAGTATGTATTAGTCCTAGGAAGGGCGGTACATTAGCATAGGTTCACCCACACAACACTTATCAAAACAATGAAGATTAATCAAGCTGTATGTAGCGAAAGCACTAGACTAAAATCCCGTGTGTCCTCGAGAACGTTTGGTCATTATAAGTAAACAAACCGGCTTGTCCTTTGTGCTAAAAAGGATTGGGCCACTCGCTGCAATTATTTCTCTCGCATTTTACTTACTTGTACTTTATTCATCTGTTACATCAAAACCCCTTGAATACTTGTACCGTGAGCATTTACGGTGAATCCTTCATCGAAACTGCTTGTCAACACCTTCGCTCCTCGTTGGGATCGACATTCTTACTTATTGAAGATACTACGATACACCCCCTATACTTGTGGGTCATCAAGACTATTTTTACGGCGCCGTTGCCGGGGAGTGAAGCGCTATTGGTAAGTGGAATTGGTAAGGAAAACCTTTACTTGTTTGTGCTGATTTTATTTCTGCCTCTCTGCTATAAGTCATTATGGAGAGATCTTCTCTTCAATTTCTATTTGGGAAATCTACTACTACTGCAACGGTAGTGGATGAGGCGCCAAGTGAGGAAGTAATACCATATAAAATACCTATGAAAATTATTGAACATGTTATGGATAACCGCTATGAAGGGGATGGAACTGTCCATCCTGGTGATCATTTACTGTTTTTGCATGAATTATGCGGGTTATTTAAATGTGCAGGTATTGCTATGAATGAAGTTAGAAAGAAACTATTCTCTATATCGCTGTCTGGTAAAGCGGCGCATTGGTATAAATTACTGGATAATGGGGATTCTCTTGAATGGGAGGACATTGTGCCTTTATTTTATTCTAAATTTTATCCTCCAAGTGAAATTCACAAAGATCGGAACCGCATATATAATTTCTGGCCTCATGATGGAGAAAGTATTGCCCAAGCTTGGGGGAGATTGAAGTCTTTAATGCTCAAATGCCCCATTCATGAGCTTCCTGGTAATGTTATTATTGATAATTTCTATGCAAGACTTTCTTTTCAAGACAAGACCTTGCTGGATACTTGTTGTTCTGGATCATTTACACGCAACAAAGAAGAGTTTAAAAGGGACCTTCTTGATCGGATCCAAGAAAATACTGAAGCTTGGGAGAACGACAAGGATAGAGAATCAGGTATAATTTATGATTATAAATGCATTGAAGCTTTTATGGATACTGATAAACTTCGTAATATGAGTGCTACATATGGTCTTGATTCTCAAGTTGCTGCAAATCTTTATAAAGCTTTTGCCTCTCATTATGAATTTCCTAAGAAGAATTTTGACAAGTATCATGAACCGTATAAAGATAAAATTGATTCATCTATTAATAAATGTGTTGTAGTTGAAACTGCTGATCATGTTATTCCTGAAGCTTATATTGAAAAAACTCCTTTCCCTGCTAAAATGAAGGAGTACTCTGTTATAAATAGTGCGGTTCATAAAAGTGAAAAGAAACCTATAGAACCCGAAGAACAAATAAAAGTTGAACTCCGTCTGTTGCAATAGTTAAAGATCTTGTGACTGAAAATGTGGAGGATGGTCATATTATTTTCTGTGAAGATGCTTCTAATATTGTTTCACATCCTAATAAACCCAAACAAGTTAGTGTTCCTATGCTATCTCGTTAGAATTGGTGATCATTGCTATTATGGTTTATGTGATATTGGTGCAAGTGTTAGTGCTATTCCTTATGAGCTTTACACGGAGATATTGCACGAAATTGGTTCTTGTGAACTTGAAGATATTGATGTGGTTATTCAGCTGGCTAATAGAGAAACTATTTCTCCAATTGGTATTGTTCGAGATGTGGAAGTTCTATGTGGAGATTAAATATCCTGCTGACTTTTTGGTACTTGGTTCTCGTTGCTAGTGATTATTGTCCTATCATTTTTGGTAGACCTTTTCTAAATACTTGTGGAGCTATTATAGATTGCAAGAAAGAGAAAATTTTAACTAAATTTGCTGGTGAATCTTATGAGTTTAACTTCTCTAAATTTACCAAAACTCCTTATAAAGCTGATTTGCCTAGTAATGATTTTAAAATGGAGCAGTGTGCATCTATTGTTCTTGTTCCTAATAATCCTTTGCAGCAACATTTTGGAGAATAGCGAGAGTGAAGTTTTTAGGAAAGAAAGAGATGAGCTTGAGGAGATTTTTCTTCGCCAACTTATTCTCAAGCATGATTTACCGGTGGAAGATTTGGGTACAACACCACCACCAAAGGAAGATCCTGTTTTTGATTTAAAGCCTTTGCCTGATAATCTTAAATATGCTCATATTGATGATAAGAAAATATATCCTGTTATTATTAGTTCTAAGCTTACAGAGTTTGAAGAAGAAAGATTATTTCAAATATTGAAGAAACACCGAGGTGCTATTGGCTATACTCTTGATGACTTGAAGGGGATTTCTCCCTCTATTTGCCAACACGCCATTAATATGGAAGATGATGCGAAGCTAGTTGTTGAACCTCAGCGTCGTCTAATTCCTAAGATGAAGGATGTGGTAAGAAATGAGGTATTACGACTTCTTGAAGCTGGTATTATATATCCTATTGCTGATAGTAGATGGGTTAGTCCTGTTCATTGCGTTCCTAAGAAAGGAGGAATGATCGTTGTGCCTAATGATAATGATGAGCTCATCCCTCAAAGAGTAGTTGTAGGGTATAGAATGTGCATTGATTTTCGAAAATTTAATAAAGTTACTAAGAAAGATCATTACCCTTTACCATTTATTGATCAAATGCTAGAAAGATTGTCTAAAAATAATCATTTTTGCTTTCTTGATGGTTATTCTGGGTTTTCACAAATTGCTGTTAAAGCTAAAGATCAAGAGAAAACCACTTTTACTTGTCCCTATGGAACTTATGCTTATAGGCGTATGCCTTTTAGTTTATGTAATGCTCCTGCTACTTTTCAAAGATGCATGTCTGCTATTTTTCATGGCTTTTGTGAGAGTATTGTGGAAGTATTCATGGATGATTTTTCCGTCTATGGGAATTCTTTTGATAGTTGCTTGCGAAACCTTGATAAAGTTTTGCAGAGATGTGAAGAAACTAACCTTGTCCTTAATTGGGAGAAATGCCACTTTATGGTTAATGAAGGAATTGTATTGGGACATAAAATTTCGAGAGAGGTATTGAAGTTGATAGAGCTAAAGTTGAAGCAATTGAGAAGATGCCCTATCCGAGGGATGTTAAAGGTATTCGTAGTGTTCTTGGTCATGTTGGGTTTTATAGGAGATTTATTAAAGATTTCTCCAAGATTTCAAAGCCTCTTACTAATCTTCTTCAAAAAGACGTACCTTTTGTTTTTGATGATGATTGTAAGGAAGCTTTGAAACTCTAAAGAAAGCCTTAACAACTGCTCCCGTAGTTGAACCTCCGATTGGAACTTACCATTTGAAATTATGTGTGATGCTAGTGATTTTGCTCGTAGGCGCTGTTCTTGGACAGCGAGTAGATAAAAAATTAAATGTTATTCATTATGCTAGTAAAACTCTTGATGCTGCTCAAAGAAATTATGCTACAACTGAAAAAGAATTGTTAGTCTGTAGTCTTTGCTTGTGATAAGTTTAGATCTTATATTGTTGATTCAAAAGTTACGATTCATACTGATCATGCTGCAATTAGATACCTTATGACAAAGAAAGATGCTAAGCCAAGGCTTATTAGATGGGTACTTCTTTTGCAAGAATTTGATTTGCATATTGTAGATAGGAAAGGTGCTGATAATCCTGTTGCTGATAATTTGTCTAGATTGGAAAATATTGCTTATGATCCTGTTCCTGTTAATGATAGTTTTCCAGATGAACAATTGGCTGTAATAAAGGTGAGCTCGCGAGACAGTCCTTGGTACGCTGATTATGCTAACTTTATTGTTTCCAAGTACTTGCCTCCAACCTTTTCAGCTCAGCAGAGGAGGAAATTCTTTTATGACTTGAGGCATTATTTTTGGGATGACCCACACTTATATAAAGAAGGAGTGGATGGTATTCTGCGAAGGTGTGTTCCCGAATATGAACAACAAGAGATATTGAGTAAATGTCATGGTAGTGCTTATGGAGGACATCACGCCGGAGATAGAACCGCGCAAAAGGTTCTACAATCAGGTTTTTATTGGCCAACTCTCTTCAAGGATGCGAGAAAGTTTATTTTATCTTGTGACGAATGCCAAAGGGTTGGTAATATCTCCAGACGTAATGAAATGCCTATGAATTATACTCTTGTTATTGAACCGTTCGATTGTTGGGGATTTGACTTTATGGGACCTTTTCCCTCTTCAGAAGGTAACACTCATATACTTGTTGTTGTTGATTATGTTACTAAATGGGTGGAAGCCATACCTACAAAAAGTGCTGACGGTGAGACCTCTTTAAAAATGCTTTTAGATATTATTTTTCCTAGATTTGGAGTACCTAGATATATTATGAGTGATGGAGGTTCTCATTTTATTCATGGAGGTTTTAGAAAAACTCTTGCTAGGTATGGAATTAATCATAGAATTGCTTCCGCTTATCACCCTCAAACTAGTGGTCAAGTAGAATTATCGAACGAGAGATTAAATCTATTTTGGGAAAGACCGTTAATAAATCCGAGAAAGAATTGGGCTAGTAAATTGAAGGACGCACTATGGGCTTATAGAACTGCTTATAAAAACCCCATGGGAATGTCACCTTATAAAATGGTTTACGGAAAAGCTTGTCATTTACCTTTAGAACTAGAGCACAAAGCTTATTGGGCTGTTAGAGAACTAAATAAAGATCCTAAACTTGCCGGTAATAAGATGTTGCTGCAATTAAGTTCACTAGATGAATGGAGAAGTGAAGCTTATGAAAATGCTAAACTCTTTAAAGAGAAAGTTAAGAAATGGCATGATAGAAGGATTATCAAAAGAGAGTTTAATATTGGGGATAAAGTCCTATTGTATCGGTCTCGTCTCGGATTCTTTGCGGGGAAATTACTCTCGAAATGGGAAGGACCATATGTTGTCGAGGAGGTGTATCGTTCGGGAGCAATTAAAATTAGCTCTCTCCAAGGCAATGCTACGCAAGTGGTGAATGGACAAAGACTCAAGCATTATATCTCGGGTGATTCTTATAATGTTGATGTTGATATTATTCAAGTGGAAACACCGGAGGCTTTCATCAAAGGACAAATTGACAGTCCGCCAGAACTCGACTTTGAATAGGTAACAATACTGGTAATGAAAAGTTCGCAATTTACTTTCCGAACAATATTTTTGCTGTTTTTGGAAAATATGAAAGATTACGAGATCGAAACGGAGTGGAGGAGACGCACGAGGGCGCGCCCCCATAGGCCGGCTCGGGCCCCAGCCTGGCCGCGCCGACCTATGAGGACACCGCCTCGTCGCCCCTTTCCGACTCTGGTTCGACCTGGTACTTTCTGTTTGTTCTGAAATTTTTTATTATATAATCCCCCGGACCCCTGGAGGTCCGTATATCGTTTTCTCGACGTGTTTTGTTTCGAGCTGTTTCTGCCAGTATCTATTTTCAATCTAGGAGCACCATGGCCTCCGAGAACAAGGGAAAGGGGGTTTCAAAGGAAGAAGTGAAAAGGGTGTCGTCAAAACAAGAGCAACAAGCTGTTGGGAGTAAGCAAATCTTGGTGGGATCTGTTGACACTCGACGTTCTTTCTCTCATAACTTGCAGGGACCCTTACCACCAGCTCTTGGTCTCGACTCTTTCCCTGTGCTGGATGAAGTTCTACGGACTACCGATGAGTTTTGTGATCAATATCGGGCTCTAAGAAGAGAAGTAGAGATACTCCAGGAGGAGAATGACCGACTCCGTAGATTGCTGGAATATTATTCGATACCCATCACAAGGTCGCCACCGCCAACTTCAGATAACAATGAATCTCTTCGAGTCTTAGTGCAGAATTGCCAAGGTGAGAAGTTGAAGCTGAAGGAGATCTGTAAGAAGCGCGGGAGGAGTTCATCACCACCATCGCCAAAGGAGTAATTCATCATCGGTATTGGCATCCCCTTGGTTTGTTCCAAGCTTGGGGGAGTGTCGCGGTATCACATCATCACTACCTTTTACTTTTTACTATCAAGTAGTGTCATATCATGAGTAGGGAAGTTATCATATAAGATGGGTTGCAGTATGGAAGTATCTCTCCTTTAGTTTGTCTATGTATCCCTTGGTGTGAGTTATCGTTATGAAATATTAATGAGAAGTCTTATCATTTACATATTGCACACCTTATTTTAGTTTGCAATTTCTACTATATGATTGATCTTGATTTTAGTATTGGTACCACTTTGGGAGCATTGAGTAAATCTATTTGGTTTTGGCAAACTTAGCAATGATCAATAGCAACAACACTTTGAGTTTAAGAAGAATAGAGGAAATACATGTAGAAGATGTTATTATCTTTCTTATCAGTTCTTAGCTTAGTATTCTGAAGTTAAGATTGTTTGTGCTTACAAGTAAGATGCATGATTGTTTCTATCACATGTATATTTGTTTGTTTCCCTCAACTCTTATGCTTGCTAATTAACCTTGCTAGCCAAAGACCTGTCTTGAGAGGGAATACTTCTGTGCATCCAAACCCGAACCCAAACCTATGCCATTTGTGTCCACCATATCTACCTACTACATGGTATTTTACTGCCATTCCAAGTAAATATTTCATGTGCTACCTTTAAACAATTCAAAAATTATTACTCCTTATTTGTGTCAATGTTTTATAGCTCATGAGGAAGTATGTGGTGTTTTATCTTTCAGTCTTGTTAGGCAGCCTCCACTAATGGACTAGTGGCTTCATCCACTTATCCTATAATTTTGCGATAAGAGTCGGCAACGGGGTTCCTGGCCCCAATTAATCAACTTTCATTAATAATTCTCTTCACATGTTTTGCCCTGATTCATAAGTAAGCAACTTAATTTTGCAATAGACACTCCTCCATGGTATGATATTGTTGGAAGGCACCCGAGGATTCGGTTAGCCATGGCTTGTGTAAGCAAAGGTTGGGGGAGTGTCATCCTTAAATAAACTAAAATACATGTGTAAACAAAAGAGAAGAGGGATGATCTACCTTGCTGGTAGAGATAACGTCCTTCATGGGAGCCGCTCTTTGGAGGTCTGTTTGGCAAGGGGGTTAGAGTACTCACTACCGATCGTTGACAACGACAAACACCTCCAAAACTTTACTTTTATTCTCTTTATATGATTTCAAAACTGAAAAAGCTCTAGCACATGATTTAATCCCTGCTTCCCTCTGCGAAGGGCCTGTCTTTTACTTTATGTTGAGTCGAGTAAACCTATTTCCCTCCATCTCAAGCAAGCATTTGAGTTGTTGTGATCAAACTATTATATTGTGATTTGCTTCATCATGTCTTTTATTCTTTCTTGTTTAGTACAAGTTTTATCTCGAATGAATAAAGCTTTGCAAGTTATCAATGATCATTATGATTGAGTTTGCAAGATAAGCCACATAGGCTTTAATATGAGAGCGCTGCTCAATAGATAAGTATAATCTGTTAACTGTTCTCTGACCAAGAACAAAGTTTGGCATCACCAATTATGTTTTCTTATGCACCTTTATTTGTGATTACCTTATACTTGTTTCAAGTTGAATCATATGAGGAAGTTGTTTACTAGAATGCCTTGTGTGAATTAATATGATGCTTCTTGTCCGTATTTTATTTTATCGACTCTTCACTCCATAAACATGTGGTCTTGTTTACTGAGCTCAGTTTCGCTTGGGGACAAGCGAAGTCTAAGCTTGGGGGAGTTGATACGTCCAATTTGCATCACTATTTTATATCATAATTTGTTGTTATTCATTGATATATTTCATATTGGGACACAATACTTATGTTATTTCATCTATTTTGCATGTTTCATGATTATTTGGAGATCGTGCACCGGAGCTAGGATTCTGCTGGAAAAAGCACCGTCAGGATGCAATATTTCGGAAGATCAACTGTGGAAGGAAATTACACCAAAAATCCTATTTTTCCAGATGACGGAGAAGGCCAGAAGGGGGAGTCGAGAAGACCCAAGGTGGGGCCAGACCACAGGCCGGCGCGGCCCATGGCCTGGCCGCGCCACCATGTGGTGTGGGGGCCCCATAGCCCCTTTCGCCTCCTTTTCTTCGCGAAACCCTTCGTCCCAAAAACCTAAGCTCCAGCGGGTACGTCGCGAAGAGCCACAGCCGCCTCTGCGGGGCGGAGAACACCAGAGAGAAAAGAGCTCTCCGGCGGGCAGGAATCCGCCGGGAAATTCCCTCCCGGAGGGGGAAATCGACGCCATCGTCACCGCCATCGAGCTGGACATCATCTCCATCGCCATCACCATCATCTTCATCATCATCACCGCCATCTCCACCGCAGCACCTCGTCACCGCTGTAACAATTTGGGTTTGATCTTGATTGTTTGATAGGGGAAACTCTCCCGGTGTTGATTTCTACTTGTTATTGATGCTATTGAGTGAAACCATTGAACCAAGGTTTATGTTCAGATTGTTATTCATCATTATATCATCTCTGATCATGTTCCATATGATGTCTCTGTTGACGTCAGAAACCCCCTGGCGGGCAGAGACGGTCAACACGGTAGAGCCGGGAACAACTAGGGCTGCGGCTGGCCCCAGTCCCTCAGAGCGACGGCCCGCAAAGCCTCCTGGTCGCACGACCGATGTTTATCACAAGGGCGTGCCACCTGACCTATACCTGGTCAGGAAGGTGTGGATGGTGCCTCGCTTAGTTTCCTGCAGGGCATACACGTAAACGTTAAATACGAGCCTCGATCGGCTCTCAGGTTATCCTGTGAATCGGCTCAAAGAGCCGATCCACCCATGATTCAGACGAGGTGTCCGAATATATGGTGGTCCTGCTTGATCAAGATAAAGCTGATTAGATCTACGACGATTTGGGGTTTTCACCGCATAATCGGATCGTCCTACTCTAGGTTGGGCCTCGCGGCCACGCACGGTGATCGTAAGTCGATCCTAAACAAGGCCTAAAAACCAACACGAGGTTGATCCCCGGAACATCCTGCTTAGGGCCAACGAACGACACCCTACGTGCCGCTGGATCCTCCCCCACTTTGTAAGGCCTAACTATTGCAGATATTAAACTAATCCTTGTAGAACAAGGAGCAATCGTAACGGATCAGATCTACTAAATTATGATCAAGCGGGGTGCCGCCCCTACACCTAAGATAGGTGTAAGGGCGGCTAGACATGCAAGGGTTGCACTACGAAAGCATGTAATATGAAGAACAATGCTAACCCTAACATGTCTAAGATAACTACGGTGCTCGCCATCAAAAAGGCTTCAGTACGAGCAACGCATGAACAACGTAGGCGGGCTTGTCTGCCTAGATCGCAAGATGCGATCTAGGCAGCATGATGCTTACCGGTAGAAACCCTCGAGACGAAGGAGTTGGCGATGCGCCGAGATTTGTTTGTGGTTGAACGTTGGTTGTTGTTTATTCCATAAACCCTAGATACATATTTATAGTCCAGGGGACTTTCTAATGC
>NC_061510.1:118620726-118680860 GCF_022539505.1 Lolium rigidum
GGGGCGTGCACCAAACCGTGCACGAGTAGGATTCTAACTTCTAATCTGAGATGCGATCTAATATATTACGGATACACGAGCAATTAAGCCCAACTTGGTATAAAAGGCCGATTCACGTATTTCTTCTATATATATATTCTTCGAGTCCATCTTGATCGCGGCCCACCTCTGACTCGGTCAAATTCTGGTGATAACACATGCCCCCCTGGTTTTGGAAACGATATTTCCAAAAGCATTATGTTCCTCTCCCGTCGGGTCATGTCGTGGCAGAGCAGAACTGCCGCAGAATCTTCATCATGATGCCTTGCCTCCTGGGCTTCTCTGTATGAATTCTCAATTTCGGCATCACGTCCTCGAGAACCGTCATGGCATTAAATCTCCACTACACTCCCTTTATTTATCTGTGCCAAACAGTTCACCACTCCATCCCCTTGCTCTGCTCTGTTCGCCAAACCCAAAAAAACCCTTCTCTCCTGCAGCCATGTCTTCCTCTTCCTCCTCCGCTTCAGGCCTCTCTCTCCAACCATTGCCGAAGAACAAGGAAGAAGACGATCCCCGCTCCGGGGCGCACCCCATCCCCTCTGACAAAAGGAGAAGAAGGGAGGAGAAGCGGAGAGGACCAAGGCCTCCCCCTCCGCCAGGCTTCCGCCGAAGAAGCGCTCCCGCATGTGGGCGGACAGCGAGGACGACGATGACGACGAGGAAGAAGAAGATGAGGAGGAGGAAGATGATTCCTCCTCCTCCATTGGGTATCCTCCAACGAAGCGCTTCCGCAGCTGGGCGGATAGCGAGGATGATGATGATGACGAGGAGGAGGAGGAAGCTCCAGCCGACGGCTGGGGCAGCAGCGGCGAGGAGCTTCCCGGGAGCAGCGCCGACGACCTCGACGACGGCGATGATGAGGACAGCGACGACTAGTAGAGTAGGACTAGCGATAGCGAGTGCACTAGGCACCGGATCCCTCTTTTGAGAGCCATCGGCTCTTCTTGTAAAGCCGCTCTTTTGAATTAATGAGAATTGTTCTTCCAATTTCTCCTTTCATTAATCCAATTTCCATCCTCCCGCTTGCCATATCAAGACCGATGGTAACGAATCGGGCTATCATTGTTTCTCTTGACCGTGGCGTTTTGCAGTCCCGCAGCCGATGGATGTTCATCGGCTAAATTGAGAAACTAGTCTCTTCCTTTTCTTGCAGCACCAACACGGTCCAAACCTCGTACCAGACGACGGCTTTTCCTTCCCAGTTCCTCCCTGAGAAGATCATGATGCAGTGATAGCCGAGGCAACTCCAATCGGCTCTCAAAAATAGAGCACCTACCAGGCCTGTTGCCCCCCGAGTCTCAGCCAAGGCAAGACAGAGACGAGGATACGCCAATTAGCTGTATGGACCTGGGCTTGATCATGTCCGAGGGAGCTTTTTATGCAAAACCAGCCGATTTGCACATAAATCGGCTTCCCAGGGCAGAGAGCCTTCAAGGTGAACTGCCCCCCGAGCTTCTTCAGTTCTTCCTGCACCTTGCCGGCTGGATCGGCTCCTTTCCTTTGGCGGATGTAATGCAGGCTGCTCTTGGCATTGTTCTTGAAGAGAGGATCCGAGTTTAAAATCTCCCTTCGTGCTCCATTGACCCTCTGATCGTAACAGTTATTCCTCTTGATTCGATGGCCATACATCGGCTTTTAAGTCGATGTCTGCTGCATCGGCTGTGCTAAAAAAATTTCGAATTCTTGAAATTTTTTTTTACGGCCGACTTATGCATCGGCCCCCACACTCCAATACCCATCACCAAAGGATGAGATGCTTCTACTGCATATCCTCGTGTTTTATCCACTTGGGTGCCCCCCGGAGCCGATTCTGTCAAGAGAATTGATGGTATCGGCTCTGTTGGATAACATGTTTGAACCCAGGCAGAATGGTTGGTGAGGATAATTTTGGCCGATTGCTGGAATCGGCCTCCACGTTTGCTTGCTTGGCGAAGGTTTTGTAATGTCCCTTCATACATTTTGGGGCCGATCACAAGGATCAGCCTCGCCACGTTTGCTCATTGACTTGCTCTTGCTACTCGTTCAGGCCGGTAGATAAAACCAGCCCAATCTCTGACTTTATCACGTTGGTGCGCTTGCTGTCGTCCACCTTGAGTGCATCATATAATCGTGGAGCACTAATCTTTGTCGGAAGAACGAGCACCATGTTTGTGCCAGCCGATGTTTCATCATCGGCTTTCCTTTGCTTGGGGCGCCACTCCATTTTCCGTGGACGACCCTCTTCATCCAGGGTTCGCTGAACCTTTGCAGCCAGATCAGGCCTTGCCTTCCTCAATGTATGCAAGTATAACCTCTCGGCTTCTTCCAGGCCGCGCAATCGTTGAACCCTGCGTTTCTGGGAACGGCTGAGTCCATCCGGGCACCACCTTGGCCGGTGATACCTGTCTTCTTCTTCTCCCTCGTCTTCTGAATCTTCGAGATCTTTCAATCGAGGGGACTCAGCCCGTTTGCTCTGTGGCAGGAGAGGTCCTAAGCGCTCGAACACGGACACGTTGGCTGCCTCCTTCTTCTTCCGGTTGCATTCTGGGCAATTGCCGATTGTTGGCAATCGGCTCATTCCTGAATCCCAGCGAGTGCTCGAAGAAGGGACAATCCCGGTGCCTGTCCTCGTCGTCTTGCTCCCTTGCCTTTTCCTTGGCACAACGCTCGTGCTCCTCCTCATCGCGATTATGCCGACGGTGTCTTCTCGGCTTCTCTAGCCGGACGATCTCTTTCATCATCATCGCCTGGACCGTCGGCGTTGGTCGTACCGACTCACATACTTGTTGAGGAGGTGATCGAGAGAGGTCGCCGATATCTTATGTTCTTCACTTCTCCCTCCGTGACGTAGCGCTTGCCGTCTTGGCGGAGCCGATCGCGTGGAGCGGCTTCCTCCGTATCTTTGCTATGAGAGCAAGCTGCCCTCATCTCCATCCTTGCCGCCGTGGTGTCCAAGATCTACCATGTTGATATTGCACAGAAACCCGGCCGGCACGCTCCATGGCAAGCATACTCCACCATGTTTACGGCGGGGAAGGGGTGTGTGTCGACCTTCATGGCGTATTGGTTGAAAATCAACCGTCCGTTTTCTATCGCCATTTGGATCTGCTGCCGCCACACCCTGCAGTCGTTGGTGGTATGGGTGAACGTGTTATGCCACTTGCAGTATGGCCTTCCGTTCAGCTCTTGTACCGTGGGGAACTTGTGGCCTTCGGGTACCTTTATATGCTTCTCCGTGAGTAAGAGATAAAAAATCTGCTCAGTTTTGGTCACGTCGAAGTCGAACCCTTTTGGAGGACCTTGTGGCTTCACCCATTTGCAGGTCACGGGGCCTGCCGCTCGAGTCCATTCAGCCACTGCTATCTCTCGATCTCCCGCAGCACCTTCATCCTCGTCTGCCTCAACCAGGGTCACCGCACGCTTGAATTTGTCCTGGTAAACATCTGGGTGGCGCTGTTCATATGCTCGACGGCTTCCGCACCATGTGCGCCAACGAAGGGTAGTCTCGCTTGGGAGGCCACGTCCTTGATTGATGATGAGAGACCCACCACCGCCAACTCGACTGCTTCTTTTTCACTTATATGAGCCGAAAAGCATCGGTTCCTAAGGGTCCTGAAGCGCTGGACGTATTCTGCCACTGTCTCCCCGCGCTTCTATCGTACTTGCGCTAGATCGGCAATGCCAACATCGGAAGCCTCTGAGTGATACTGCTCATGGAACTGCTCTTCCAACTGCTTCCAAGTCTGGATGGAGTTCGGTGGTAGCGATGTGTACCACCCGAAAGCCGATCCTGTGAGGGATCGTGCGAAGAACCTCACGCGCAACTCGTCTGACGCTGAGATCGTGCCCAGCTGTGCCAAATACCGGCTCACATGCTCGATGGAGCTGGAACCATCTGATCCACTAAACTTCGTGAAGTCCGGGAGCCGATATTTGGGTGGTAGCGGGATCAGTTCGTAGCTGTTGGGGTACGGCTTGGTGTAGCCGAACGTCTTCCTTTTCGGCATCATGCCGAACTGATCTTTCAGAATTGTACAAATCTGATCCGCTGTGATGGCTGAAGGTGTCGAACCCTGAAGATTCGCCGGGGTGGCACACTTAACCAGCCATGCTTGCTTTTCCAGTTCTAAGCCAACTGCAGGAGCTGGGCTTTGGAGGTTTGTCGGGGTGGCGTACTTAGCCAGCCACGAATGCTTCTCAGGATCGGCTCCGACGTTCCTCCCGCCGTTCCGGAGGCCCCGATATTGCAGCCTGGTTCGAGAGTGCCCAGGCGTTGCAGTCCCGGTACGTATGCGCACGCGTATCCGTGCGGGATCTCCTTGGGTGCCTCGGGTAGGAATTGGTAGTCACTAGGATCACCACCAATCTTGTAGACGACGTATGCCGATGAGTTCGGCAGTTCCGGTGCTGCCCATGCGAACGGCCGGGGCTGGAGCGGCATCTCTCCCTTGAAAGTCCCCGAGCTGGTCCCGATGGAGAATACCGGTGGCTCATGATTTCCTCGGACGACGCGCGGAGCGACACGCTCCAAAGTGTTCACCGGGCTCTCGGAGTGGCGGTGCAGCGAATGAGCCACCATGTAGTTGATCTCCTGCCGCAGCGACCCGGTGCGTTCTTCGACGGGGCGGACAGGTCCACTCCATCGAGCGCGCCTTCAGGTGTGAAACCCTTCCACCTGACGCCATGGGAGCGGGTTCGGTGGAAAGAGCCGATGAGTTCGGCTTCGAGGGTTGCCTTGATCTCGTCGTGTTTCTTCTTGAGCTCATCGGGCAGATCCTCGTACGTGACCGGAGTATCTTCCGCCATCTCGGATGTAGATGGCGATGTTGCGGATGTCGAAGGTCGTCCCACCGGGCGTGCCAGAATGTGTTGACGTCAGAAACCCCCTGGCGGGCAGAGACGGTCAACACGGTAGAGCCGGGAACAACTAGGGCTGCGGCTGGCCCCGGTCCCTCGGAGCGACGGCCCGCAAAGCCTCCTCGGTCGCACGACCGATGTTTATCACAAGGGCGTGCCACCCGACCTATACCTGGTCGGAAGGTGTGGATGGTGCCTCGCTTAGTTTCCTCGTAGGCATACACGTAAACGTTAAATACGAGCCTCGATCGGCTCTCAGGTTATCCTGTGAATCGGCTCAAAGAGCCGATCCACCCATGATTCAGACGAGGTGTCCGAATATATGGTGGTCCTGCTTGATCAAGATAAAGCTGATTAGATCTACGACGATTTGGGGTTTTCACCGCATAATCGGATCGTCCTACTCTAGGTTGGGCCTCGCGGCCACGCACGGTGATCGTAAGTCGATCCTAAACAAGGCCTAAAAACCAACACGAGGTTGATCCCGGAACATCCTGCTTAGGGCCAACGAACGACACCCTACATGCCGCTGGATCCTCCACCCCTTTGTAAGGCCTAACTATTGCAGATATTAAACTAATCCTTGTAGAACAAGGAGCAATCGTAACGGATCAGATCTACTAAATTATGATCAAGCGGGGTGCCGCCCCTACACCTAAGATAGGTGTAAGGGCGACTAGACATGCAAGGGTTGCACTACGAAAGCATGTAATATGAAGAACAATGCTAACCCTAACATGTCTAAGATAACTACGTTGCTCGCCATCAAAAAGGCTTCGATACGAGCAACGCATGAACAACGTAGGCAGGCTTGTGCTGCCTAGATCGCAAGATGCGATCTAGGCAGCATGATGCTTACCGGTAGAAACCCTCGAGACGAAGGAGTTGGCGATGCGCCGAGATTTGTTTGTGGTTGAACGTTGGTTGTTGTTTATTCCATAAACCCTAGATACATATTTATAGTCCAGGGGACTTTCTAATGCGGGGCGTGCACCAAACCGTGCACGAGTAGGATTCTAACTTCTAATCTGAGATGCGATCTAATATATTACAGATACACAGGCAATTAAGCCCAACTTGGTATAAAAGGCCGATTCACGTATTTCTTCTATATATATATTCTTCGAGTCCATCTTGATCGCGGCCCACCTCTGACTCGGTCAAATTCTGGTGATAACAGTCTCGTGAGTAGTTCTCTTAGTTCTTGAGGACATGGGTGAAGTCTAAATGTTAGTAGTGAAGTATGGTTGAGTAGTATTCAATGTTATGATATTTAAGTTGTGGTGTTATTCTTCTAGTGGTGTCGTGTGAACGTCGACTACACGACACTTCACCTTTATGGTCCTAGGGGAATGCATCTTGTACTCGTTTGCCAATTGCGGGGTTGCCGGGAGTGACGAAACCTAAGCCCCCGTTGGTATATCGATGCGGGAGGGATCGCAGGATCTCGGAGTTTAAGGCTGTGGTTAGATTTATCTTAATTACTTTCTTGTAGTTGCGGATGCTTGCAAGGGGTATAATCACAAGTATGTATTAGTCCTAGGAAGGGCGGTACATTAGCATAGGTTCACCCACACAACACTTATCAAAACAATGAAGATTAATCAACCGTATGTAGCGAAAGCACTAGACTAAAATCCCGTGTGTCCTCGAGAACGTTTGGTCATTATAAGTAAACAAACCGGCTTGTCCTTTGTGCTAAAAAGGATTGGGCCACTCGCTGCAATTATTTCTCTCGCATTTTACTTACTTGTACTTTATTCATCTGTTACATCAAAACCCCCCGAATACTTGTCCGTGAGCATTTACAGGTGAATCATTCATCGAAACTGCTTGTCAACACCTTCTGCTCCTCGTTGGGATCGACATTCTTACTTATCGAAGATACTACGATACACCCCCTATACTTGTGGGTCATCACTCAACTCATACTTTCCGGATACTTAATCCCACCTTTATAACCACCCATTTACGCAGTGGCGTTTGATGTAATCAAAGTACCTTTCCAGTATAAGTGATTTACATGATCTCATGGTCATAAGGACTAGGTAACTATGTATCGAAAGCTTATAGCAAATAACTTAATGACGTGATCTTATGCTACGCTTAATTGGGTGTGTCCATTACATCATTCATATAATGATATAACCTTGTTATTAATAAAATCCAATGTTCATGATTATGAAACTAATCATCTATTAATCAACAAGCTAGTTAAGAGGCTTACTAGGGACTCATTGTTGTTTACATAAAACACATGTATCAATGTTTCGGTTAATACAATTATAGCATGGTATATAAACATTTATCATAAACATAAAGATATATAATAACCACTTTTATTATTGCCTCTTGGGCATATCTCCAACAGTCTATTCCTCCTTCATGATGTAAAGTGGACAGTGTGTGCATCATGTAGTACTTGGCGTAGGTTATGATTGTGATCTCTTGTAGATTGTGAACTTAACTATCACTATGATAAATATATTATCTTGGATTTATGATTTGACGTGGATATCCCTATGAGTGGTGTTTATCAAGTACTTGATGAACTCTGAGCGGAGCTTTTGTAGCCATTACACGATTAGTGATTCCATTAGGAGAGTTATCCAGAGTAGCACTATTATACACTCTAGAGGTTACTTTAATATGAACTCCGGATTCACTCTCCACGGTGTGACGGTGACGGTGTGCGCATCGTGTGTGTTTCCTTTATGAAGTTGTGGAGCTTGTTAACTCCGGCTTGAGGTGTGATTTTGTAGCCCTACACAATGAATGGTGTTTGTTATCCAACAAGAGAGTGTAGCATTATTTATTCAGTTATGTGATCAATGTTGAGAGTGTCCACTAGTGAAAGTATGATCCCTAGGCCTTGTTTCCGAATATCGAAACTTCGTTTATTTACTGTTCTACTGCATGTTTACTTGCTACCATATTTATTTCAGATTGCTATTACCACTCATATTCATCCATATCACTTGCATTTCACTATCTCTTCGCCGAACTAGTGCACCTATACATCTGACAAGTGTATTGGGTGTGTTGGGGACACAAGAGACTTCTTGTATCTTAATTCCAGGGTTGCTTGAGAGGGATATCGTTGACCTCTACCTCCCTGAGTTCGATAAACCTTGGGTGATTCACTTAAGGGAAACTTGCTACTGTTCTACAAACCTCTGCTCTTGGAGGCCCAACACTGTCTACAGGAATAGAAGCATGCGTAGACATCATGGTGCGCCACTATTAGTAGTGGCACACCTTGTATTAGTGCGCCACTAGTAATGTGCTTACCTGTAAAAGGCCATGGCCCACCCCTCCCCCAAGCTTACCAGTGGCACACCCCTTACAAGCGCGCCATTTCTATGTGAGATAGCAGTGTCGCACCAGCAAGTGGTGCGCCAATGGTAAGCTTGGGGGAGGGGTGGGATATTGCAGATCTGCAGTGGTGGCGCACCAGAAATGGGGCCCCACTAGTATTTTTCTATCAGTAATGCACCACTTTTCGGTGCGTGATGCGTGTAGCTGACACGTCCGTTGGGAACCCCAAGAGGAAGGTGTGATGCGCACAGCGGCAAGTTTCCCTCAGTAAGAAACCAAGGTTTAATCGAACCAGTAGGAGTCAAGAAGCACGTTGAAGGTTGATGGCGGCGGGATGTAGTGCGGCGCAACACCGGAGATTCCGGCGCCAACGTGGAACTCGCACAACACAACCAAAGTACTTTTCCCCAACGAAACAGATGAGGTTGTCAATCTCACCGGCTTGCTGTAAGAAAGGATTAACCGTATTGTGTGGAAGATGATTGTTTGCAGAGAAAACAAGTAAAACAAGTATTGCAGCAGATTTGTATTTCAAGTATAAAAGAATGGACCGGGGTCCACAGCTTCACTAGAGGTGTCTCTCCCATAAGATAAAAGCATGTTGGGTGAACAAATTACAGTCGGGCAATTGACAAATAGAGAGGGCATAACAATGCACATACATGACATGATAAGTATAGTGAGATTTAATTGGGCATTACGACAAAGTACATAGACCGCCATCCAACTCGCATCTATGCCTAAAAAGTCCACCTTCGGGTTATCGTCCGAACCCCTTCCAAGTATTAAGTTGCAAAGCAACGAGACAATTGCATTAAGTATGGTGCGTAATGTAATCAACAACTACATCCTCGGACATAGCGCCAATGTTTTATCCCTAGTGGCAACAAGACACAGCACAACCTTAGAACTTTCTCATCACTCGTCCTGGTGTCAATGCAGTGCATGAACCCACTATCGAGCATAAATACTCCCTCTTGGAGTTAAAAGCAAAAACTTGGCCAGAGCCTCTACTAGTAACGGAGAGCATGCAAGATCATAAACAACACATATGTAATAACTTGATAATTAACATAACATGGTATTCTCTATCCATCGGATCCCGACAAACACAACATAGAGTATTACGTGATAGATGATCTTGATCATGTTAGGCAGCTCACAAGATCCAACAATGAAGCACAATGAGGAGAAGACAACCATCTAGCTACTGCTATGGACCCATAGTCCAGGGGTGAACTACTCACTCATCACTCCGGAGGCGACCATGGCGGTGTAGAGTCCTCCGGGAGATGAATCCCCTCTCCGGCAGGGGTGCCGGAGGAGATCTCCGTAATCCCCGAGATGGGATCGGCGGCGGCGTCTCGCAAGGTTTTCCGTATCGTGGTTTTTCGCCTCGGGGGTTTCGCGACGGAGGCTTTAAGTAGGCGGAAGGGCAAAGTCGGGGGCCGACGAGGGGCCCACACCACAGGCGGCGCGGGCCCCCCTTGGCCGCGCCGCCATGTGGTCCGGCCACCTCGTGGCCCCACTTCGTATGCTCTTCGGTCTTCCGGAAGGTTCGTGGCAAAATAGGCCCCTGGGTCTTCGTTTCGTCCAATTCCGAGAATATTTCGTTACTAGGATTTCGAAACCAAAAACAGACGTAAAACGGAACCGGCACTTCGGCATCTTGTTAATAGGTTAGTTCCGGAAAATGCACGAATATGACATAAAGTGTGCATAAAACATGTAGGTATCATCAATAATATGGCATAGAACATAAGAAATTATCGATACGTCGGAGACGTATCAAGCATCCCCAAGCTTAGTTTCGCTCGTCCCGAGCGGTAAAACGATAACAAAGATAATTTCTGAAGTGATATGCCATCATAACCTTGATCATACTATTTGTAAACATATGTAGTGAATGCAGCGATCAAAACAATGGTAATGTCATGAGTAAACAAGTGAATCATAAAGCAAAGACTTTTCATGAATAGTACTTCAAGACAAGTATTAATAAGTCTTGCATAAGAGTTAACTCATAAAGCAATAAATCAAAGTAAAGGCATTGAAGCAACACAAAGGAAGATTAAGTTTCAGCGGTTGCTTTCAACTTGTAACATGTATATCTCATGGATAATTGTCAACATAGAGTAATATAACAAGTACAATATGCAAGTATGTAGGAATCAATGCACAGTTCACACAAGTGTTTGCTTCTTGAGGTGGAGAGAGATAGGTGAACTGACTCAACAATAGAAGTAAAAGAAAATGGTCCTTCAAAGAGGAAAGCATCGATTGCTATATTTGTGCTAGAGCTTTTATTTTGAAAACATGAAACAATTTTGTCAACGGTAGTAATAAAGCATATGAGTTATGTACATTATATCTTACAAGTTGCAAGCCTCATGCATAGTATACTAATAGTGCCCGCACCTTGTCCTAATTAGCTTGGACTACCGGATCTTTGCAATGCACATGTTTTAACCAAGTGTCACAATGGGGTACCTCCATGCCGCTTCGTACAAAGGTCTAAGGAGAAAGCTCGCATTTTGGATTTCTCGCTTTTGATTATTCTCAACTTAGACATCCATACCGGGACAACATGGACAACAGATAATGGACTGCTCTTTAATGCATAAGCATGTGGCAACAATTATTATTCTCATATGAGATTGAGGATATATGTCCAAGATCGAAACTTCCACCATGAATCATGGCTTTAGTTAGCGGCCCAAAGTTCTTCTCTAACAATATGCATGCTCCAACCATAAAGGTGGTAGATCTCTCTTACTTCGGACAAGACGGACATGCATAGCAACTCACATGATATTCAACAAAGAATAGTTGATGGCGTCCCTGAAGCATGGTTATCGCACAACAAGCAACTTAATAAGAGATAAAGTGCATAAGTACATATTCAATACCACAATAGTTTTTAAGCTATTTGTCCCATGAGCTATATATTGCAAAGGTGAATGATGGAATTTTAAAGGTAGCACTCAAGCAATTTACTTTGGAATGGCGGATAAATACCATGTAGTAGGTAGGTATGGTGGACACAAATGGCATAGTGGTTGGCTCAAGTATTTTGGATGCATGAGAAGTATTCCCTCTCGATACAAGGTTTAGGCTAGCAAGGTTATTTGAAACAAACACAAGGATGAACGGTACAGCAAAACTCACATAAAAGACATATTGTAAACATTATAAGACTCCATACCGTCTTCCTTGTTGTTCAAAACTCAATACTAGATGTTATCTAGACTCTAGAGAAACCAAATATGCAAACCAAATTAGCAAGCTCTAAGTATTTCTTCATTAATGGGTGCAAAGTATATGATGCAAGAGCTTAAACATGAGCACAACAATTGCCAAGTATCAAATTATCCAAGACATTTTAGAGTTACTACATGTAGCATTTTCCAATTCCAACCATATAACAATTTAACGAAGAAGAAACTTCGCCATGAATACTATGAGTAGAGCCTAAGGACATATTTGTCCATATGCTACAGCGGAGCGTGTCTCTCTCCCATAAAGTGAATGCTAGGATCCATTTTATTCAAACAAAACAAAAAACAAAAACAAACCGACGCTCCAAGCAAAGTGCATAAGATGTGACGGAATAAAAATATAGTTTCGTGGGAGGAACCCGATAATGTTGTCGATGAAGAAGGGGATGCCTTGGGCATCCCCAAGCTTAGACGCTTGAGTCTTCTTAGAATATGCAGGGGTGAACCACCGGGGCATCCCCAAGCTTAGAGCTTTCACTCTCTTTGATCATATTGCATCATACTCCTCTCTTGATCCTTGAAAACTTCCTCCACACCAAACTCGAAACAACTCATTAGAGGCTTAGTGCATAATAAAAATTCACATGTTCAGAGGTGACACAATCATTCTTAACACTTCTGGACATTGCATAAAGCTACTGGACATTAATGGATCAAAGAAATTCATCCAACATAGCAAAAGAGGCAATGCGAAATAAAAAGGCAGAATCTGTCAAAACAGAATAGTCCGTAAAGATGGATTTTATTAGGCCACCAGACTTGCTCAAATGAAAATTCTCAAATTGAATGAAAGTTGCGAACATATCTGAGGATCATGCACGTAAATTGGCTTAATTTTCTGAGCTACCTACAGGGAGGTAGACCCAGATTTGTGACAGCAAAGAAATCTGGAACTGCGCAGTAATCCAAATCTAGTACTTACTTTACTATCAAAGACTTTACTTGGCACAACAAAACTCAATACTAAGATAAGGAGAGGTTTCTACAGTATTAAACAACTTCCAAGACACAAATATAAAACAAAAATACTGGAGTAAAAATATGGGTTGTCTCCCATAAGCGCTTTTCTTTAACGCCTTTCAGCTAGGCGCAGAAAGTGTAACTCAAGTAACATCGAGAGACGAAGCATCAACATCATAATTTGTTCTAATAACAGAATCATAAGGTAACTTCATTCTCTTTCTAGGGAAGTGTTCCATACCTTTCTTGAGAGGAAATTGATATTTAATATTACCTTCCTTCATATCAATAGTAGCACCAACGGTTCGAAGAAAAGGTCTTCCCAATATAATGGGGCAAGATGCATTGCATTCAATATCCAAGACAACAAAATCAACGGGGACAAGGTTATTGTTAACCATAATATGAACATTATCAACCTTCCCCAAAGGTTTCTTTTTAGCATTATCAGCGAGATTAACATCCAAATAACAATTTTTCAATGGTGGCAAGTCAAGCATATCATAGACTTTCTTAGGCATAACAGAAATACTTGCACCAAGATCACATAAAGCATTACAATCAAAATCTTTGACTCTCATTTTAATGATGGGCTCCCAACCATCCTCTAGCTTTCTAGGAATAGAAGTTTCAAGTTTTAGTTTCTCTTCTCTAGCTTTTATAAGAGCATTTGTAATATGTTTTGTGAAAGCCAAGTTTACAGCGCTAGCATTGGGACTTTTAGCAAGTTTTTGCAAGAACTTTATAACTTCAGAGATGTGGCAATCATCAAAATCGAAATCATTACAATCTAAAGCAATGGGATTATCATCCCCAAGGTTGGAAAAAATTTCAGCAGGTTTATCACAAGCAGTTTCAGCAGTTTTAGCAGTTTCAGGTAATTTTGCGCGCTTTGCACTAGTTGTAGAAGCATTGCCAACACCAATTATTTTACCATTGATAGTAGGAGGTGCAGCAACATGTGAATTATTAGCATTGCTAGTGGTGGTAATAGTCCAAACTTTAGCTACATTTTCCTTTTTAGCTAGTTTTTCATTTTCTTCTCTATCCCACCTAGCACGCAGCTTCAGCCATTAATCTTATATTCTCATTAATTCTAACTTGGATGGCATTTGCTGTAGTAACAATTTTATTTTCAATATCCCTATTAGGCATAACTTTCGATTTCAAAAGATCAACATCGAGGCAAGACTATCAACTCTAGAAACAAGAATATCAATTTTATTGAGCTTTTCCTCAACAGATTTGTTAAAAACAGTTTGTGTACTAATAAATTCTTTAAGCATGGCCTCAAGTCCAGGGGGTGTATTTCTATTATTGTTGTAAGAATTCCCATAAGAATTAGCATAACCGTTACCATTATTATAAGGATATGGCCTATAGTTATTACTAGAATTGTTCCGATAAGCATTGTTGTTGAAATTATTATTTTTAATGAAGTTTACATCAACATGTTCTTCTTGAGCAACCAATGAAGCTAATGGAGCATTATTAGGATCAACATTAGTCCTATCATTCGCAAGCATAGACATAATAGCATCAACCTTATCATTCAAGGAAGAGGATTCTTCAACAGAATTTACCTTCTTACCTTGTGGAGCTCTTTCCGTGTGCCATTCAGAGTAATTAATCATCATATTATCAAGAAGCTTTGTTGCTTCACCAAGAGTGATGGACATAAAGGTACCTCCAGCAGCTGAATCCAATAAATTCCGCGAAGAAAAATGTAGTCCCGCATAGAAGGTTTGGATGATCATCCAAGTAGTCAGTCCATGGGTTGGGCAATTTTTAACCAGAGATTTCATTCTTTCCCAAGCTTGAGCAACATGTTCATTATCCAATTGTTTAAAATTCATTATGCTACTCCTCAAAGATATAATTTTAGCAGGGGGATAATATCTACCAATAAAAGCATCCTTGCATTTAGTCCATGAATCAATACTATTCTTAGGCAGAGATAGCAACCAATCTTTAGCTCTTCCTCTTAATGAGAAAGGGAACAATTTTAATTTTATAATGTCACCATCTACATCTTTATATTTTTGCATTTCACATAGTTCAACAAAATTATTGAGATGGGCAGCAGCATCATCGAACTAACACCGAGAAAATTGCTCTCTCATGACAAGATTAAGTAAAGCGAGGTTTAATTTCAAAGAATTCTGCCGTAGTAGCAGGTGGAGCAATAGGTGTGCATAAGAAATCATTATTATTTGTGGTAGTGAAGTCACACAACTTAGTATTTTCAGGGTTGGCCATTTTAGCAATAGTAAATAAAACAAACTAGATAAAGTAAATGCAAGTAAACTAATTTTTTTGTGTTTTTGATATAGAGTGCAAGACAGTAAATAAAGTAAAGCTAGCAACTAATTTTTTTGTGTTTTGATATAAGTGCAGCAAACAAAGTAGTAAATAAAATAAAGCAAGACAAAAACAAAGTAAAGAGATTGAGAAGTGGAGACTCCCCTTGCGAGCGTGTCTTGATCTCCCCGGCAACGGCGCCGAGAAATTTTCTTGATGCGTGTAGTCGACACGTCCGTTGGGAACCCCAAGAGGAAGGTGTGATGCGCACAGCGGCAAGTTTCCCTCGAAGAAACCAAGGTTTAATCGAACCAGTAGGAGTCAAGAAGCACGTTGAAGGTTGATGGCGGCGGGTTGTAGTGCGGCGCAACACCAGAGATTCCGGCGCCAACGTGAAACCTGCACAACACAACCAAAGTACTTTGCCCCAACGAAACAGATGAGGTTGTCAATCTCACCGGCTTGCTGTAACAAAGGATTAACCGTATTGTGTGGAAGATGATTGTTTGCAGAGAAAACAGTAAAACAAGTATTGCAACAGATTTGTATTTCGAGTATTAAAAGAATGGACCGGGGTCCACAGTTCACTAGAGGTGTCTCTCCCATAAGATAAAAGCATGTTGGGTGAACAAATTACGATCGGGCAATTGACAAATAGAGAGGGCATAACAATGCACATACATGACATGATAAGTATAGTGAGATTTAATTGGGCATTACGACAAAGTACATAGACCGCCATCCAACTGCATCTATGCCTAAAAAGTCCACCTTCAGGTTATCGTCCGAACCCCTTCCAGTATTAAGTTGCAAAGCAACAGACAATTTCATTAAGTATGGTGCGTAATGTAATCAACAACTACATCCTCGGACATAGCGCCAATGTTTTATCCCTAGTGGCAACAAGACACAGCACAACCTTAGAACTTTCATCGTCATCGTCCCAGTGTGTCAATGCGGCATGAACCCACTATCGAGCATAAATACTCCCTCTTGGAGTTAAAAGCAAAAACTTGGCCAGAGCCTCTACTAGTAACGGAGAGCATGCAAGATCATAAATAACACATATGTAATAACTTGACAATTAACATAACATGGTATTCTCTATCCATCGGATCCCGACAAACACAACATAGAGTATTACAGATAGATGATCTTGATCATGTTAGGCAGCTCACAAGATCCAACAATGAAGCACAATGAGGAGAATACAACCATCTAGCTACTGCTATGGACCCATAGTCCAGGGGTGAACTACTCACTCATCACTCCGGAGGCGACCATGGCGGTGTAGAGTCCTCCGGGAGATGAATCCCCTCTCCGGCAGGGTGCCGGAGGAGATCTCCGGAATCCCCCGAGATGGGATCGGCGGCGGCGGCGTCTCGCAAGGGTTTTCCGTATCGTGGTTTTTCGCCTCGGGGGTTTCGTGACGGAGGCTTTAAGTAGGCGGAAGGGCGGAGTCGGGGCCGACGAGGGGCCCACACCACGGGCGGCGCGGGCCCCCTTCGCCGCGCCGCCATGTGGTGTTGCCACCTCGTGGCCCCACTTCGTATGCTCTTCGGTCTTCCGGAAGGTTCGTGGCAAAATAGGCCCCCGGGTCTTCGTTTCGTCCAATTCCGAGAATATTTCGTTACTAGGATTTGTGAAACCAAAAACAGCAGAAAACATGAACTGGCACTTCGGCATCTTGTTAATAGGTTAGTTCCAGAAAATGCACGAATATGACATAAAGTGTGCATAAAACATGTAGGTATCATCAATAATATGGCATGGAACATAAGAAATTATCGATACGTCGGAGACGTATCAGTGCGCCAGTGGAACTAGTAGTGGCGCACCAATAAAGGTGTGCGCCACTGGTATTTTTTTACAGCTAGCCCTTCTTCTAGTAGTGTTGCGTCTGGGCACAGAACTTACCCGCACGCGGCTAGTACGCACATATCGGCCGCATGCCCCTATGGCCGCACGCTGCTACTAGTTCACGATAGAGGGGAGCGACAAATAGTGGCTGAAGGGTTCGTTGCATGGAAAACAAAAAATTTCTACCGTGAACATGAACAAAAACCAAGATCCAATCTAGGAAGAAGCAAGATTTAATTTACCAAGATCGAAGCAACGAGAAGATCATGAGACTAACCCTCGAAGATTCCAAAGCTTACGAGATTAGATCTCGTTGTTGATGTAGTCGATCGTCCCGTACTGCAATCCGGCAGCACTTCCGTACTCGGTCGTGCGTACGATGTCGATGAAGCCCGTCCTCTCCCCGTTCCAGCGGGCAGCGGAGGTGTGGTAGATCCCCTCAGAATCCCAGCAGCACGACGGCGTGGTGGTGGTAATGGAGGAGAAAAGCTGCAGGGCTTCGCCTAAGCCGGAGCAGACTATCGGTGGAGGGAGAGGGGCGGCCAGAGGTGCAAGGGTGAAGGAGGGTTGCGCCCCTGCCCCCTCCCCTCTCTATATAGGGGGGGTGCGGTCAGGGTTTGCTTGGCCCCTCCTCCAAGCCCTATAGCCGGCGGCCAAGAGAGGGAAAGGGGGAAGACTTCCCCCCCAAGTTGATCCTCCCTAGGGTTTTGGGGAAAACCCTAAGGGTGGCCGGCCTGGGCCTTTGGGGCTTGGTGCGCCTGGCCCATTAGGGCAAGGCAGCACCCCCTCGGCCCATGTTGTCCCCCTAGGTCGTGGGCCCCATGGTGGACCCCTCCAGAACCTTCTAGAACCTTCCCGGTCTTCCACCGGAAAAATCCCGAACTTTTCTGAAACCTAGAAATCAACTTCCCTTATATGAATCTTATTCTCCGGACCATTGCGGACCTCCTCGTGATGTCCTGGATCCCATCTGAGACTCCGAACAAACTTTGGTCTCCATCTCATATTCCGAATCTACTTATGCGACATCGAACCTTAAGCGCGTCACCCTACGGTTCGTGAACTATGCGAACATGGTCGAGACTCCTCTCCGAGCAATAACCAATAGCGGGATCTGGAGATCCATAATGGCTCCCACACACTCAGCGATAACTGAGTGATCGCTTGAACCATTTACATACGATACCGATTCCCTTTGTCACGCGATACTTTACTTGTCCGAGGTTCGATCATCGGTATCTCCATACCTAGTTCAACCTGGTTTCCGACAAGTACTCTTTACTCGTACCGTGGTATGTCATCTCTTGTGACCTAGTCACATGCTTGCAAGCTAATTAGATGACATTCCACCGAGAGGGTCCAGAGTATATCTATCCGTCATTGGGATGGACAAATCCCACTCTTGATCCATATGCCTCAACTCGCACTTTCCGAATACTTAATCCCATCTTTATAACCACCCATTTACGCAATGGCGTTTGATGTAATCAAAGCATCCTTCCGATGTAAGTGATTTACATGATCTCATGGTCGAAGGACTAGGTAACTATGTATCGAAAGTTTATAGCAAGTTGAACTTAATGACTTGATCTCATGCTACGCTTATATGGGTGTGTGTCCATTATATCATACATCCAATGACATAACCTTGTTATTAATAACATCCAATGTTCATGATCACGAAACCATGATCATCTATTAATCAACAAGCTAGTTATACAAGAGCCTTACTAGGGACTTATTGTTGTTTACATAACACACATGTATCAATGTTTCGGTTAATACAATTATAGCATGGTATGCAAACATTTATCATAAACACAAAGATATTATAATAACCACTTTATTATTGCCTCTTGGGCATATCTCCAACAGTCTCCCACTTCCACTAGAGTCAATAATCTAGATTACACTGTAAGGTACCTAACACCCATGGCGTTCTGGTGTAGGTCATGCTCTGCCCTAGGGAGAGCTTTAGTCAACGGATCTGCCACATTCAGATATGTGTGTACTTTGCAAATCTTTACGTCACCATCTTCGATGTACTCGCTAATCGAATGAAAACGTAGCTTGATATGCTTCAGCTTCTTGTGTGACCTTGGTTCTTGTGCATTGGCGATGGCACCCATGTTGTCACAATATATGACTAATGGGTCCAATGCACTAGGAACCACACCAAGCTCAACAATGAACCTCTTCATCCATACTGCTTCCGATGAAGCCTCCGAAGCCACTATGTATTCAGATTCAGTTGAAGACTTCGTCACCGTGCATTGCTTGGAACTCATCCAGCTTACTGCAGCACCATTCAATATAAACACGTACCCAGACTGAGACTTAGAGTCATCAGGATCAGTGTTCCAACTTGCATCGGTGTAACTGGTTACAACGAGCTCTTGGTCAACTCCATAACAAAGAAACATATCCTTAGTCCTTTTCAAGTACTTCAGGGTATTCTTGACCGTTGTCCAGTGTTCCATTCCTGGATCACTCTGATATTTGCTGGTCAAACTAACAACATGTGCGATATCCGGTCTAGTACACAGCATGGCATACATGATAGAGCCTACTGCCGAGGCATAGGGGATCTTGTTCATCCTCTCTCTTTCTTCCGTCATAGCCGGACCTTGAGTTTTACTCAAGACCTTACCTGGCAACATAGGTAAGAACCCCTTCTTGCTTTCATCCATTCTAAACTTCTTTAGAATCTTGTCCAGGTATGTACTTTGTGAAAGCCCTATTAGGCGTCTTGATCTATCTCTATAAATCTTGATGCCTAAAATGTACGCTGCTTCACCAAGGTCTTTCATTGAAAAACACTTATTCAAATAACCTTTAACTCTGCTTAAAAGTTCTATATCATTCCCAATCAATAATATGTCATCAACATACAATATCAGGAATGCTACAGAGCTCCCACTCACTTTCTTGTAAATACAGGCCTCACCATGAGTCTGTATAAACCCGAAGTCTTTGATCACCTTATCAAAGCGTCGGTTCCAACTCTTCCTCAATGTCACCAATAAGGAACGCCGTTTTAACATCCATCTGCCAAATCTCATAATCGAAAAATGCAGCTATTGCTAACAAAATCCTCACAGACTTTAGCTTCGCTACAGGTGAGAAGGTCTCATCGTAGTCAACTCCTTGAATTTGTCGGAACCCGTTCGCGACAAGTCGAGCTTTATAGACAGTAATATTACCATCAGCGTTTGTTTTTCTTTTGAAGATCCATTTATTCTCGACAGCCTTGCGGCTATCAGGTAAGTCTACCAAAGTCCATACTTGGTTACCATACATGGATCCCATTTCGGATTTCATGGCCTCGTGCCATTTGTTGGGATCTAGGCTCATCATTGCTTCCTCATGCGTCGCAGGCTCTTCATCATTGTTATCCGCAATCATGACATTTAGACAGGGATCATACCAATCAGGAGTGGTACGGGCCCTAGCCGATCTGCGAGGTTCAGTAGCTTCTTCGTTCGAAATTTCATGATCATCATCATTTGCTTCCTCTCCTATCGGTGTAGGCTGCACAGGAACATCTTCCGGCACTGGGCTACTCTGATCTATGAGAGAAGGTTCAATAACCTCGTCGAGTTCTACTTTCCTTCTAGTCACTTCTTTAATGAGAAACTCCTTCTCAAGAAAGGATCCGTTCTTGGCAACAAAGATTTTACCTTCGGATCTGTGACAGAAAGTGTACCCAATTGTTTCTTTAGGGTATCCTATGAAGACGCATTTCTCCGGTTTGGGATCTAGCTTGTCAGGTTGTAACTTCTTTACATAAGCTTCGCAACCCCAAACTTTAAGGAACGATAGCTTAGGTTTCTTACCAAACGATAATTCATACGGTGTCGTTTCAACGGATTTAGATGGTCCCCTATTTAAAGTGAATGCGGCTGTCTCTAATGCATAACCCCAAAACGATAACAACAAATCGGTAAGAGACATCATAGATCGAACCATATCTAAGAGAGTTCGATTACGATGTTCGGACACACCATTGCGTTGTGGTGTTCCCGGCGGTGTCAACCGTGAAAGTATTCTGCATTTCTTTAAATGCATGCCAAACTCATAACTCAGATATTCGCCTCCGCGATCAGAACGCGGAAACTTAATCTTCTTGTTACATTGATTTTCTACTTCACTTTGGAATTCCTTAAACTTCTCAAAAGTTTCGGACTTATGTTTCATAAAGTAAATATACCCATATCTACTCAGATCATCCGTGAAGGTTAGAACATAACGATAACCACCGCGCGATGCTACACTCATTGGTCCGCACACGTCGGTATGTATGATTTCCAATAAGTCTGTAGCTCAGCTCCATTGTACCAGAGAATGGAGTCTTAGTCATTTTTCCCATTAGACATGCTTCACATCTATCAAGTTACTCAAAGTCAAGTGACTCAAGAAGTCCATCGGAATGGAGTTTCTTCATGCGCTTCACTCCAATATGACCAAGATGACAGTGCCACATATAAGTAGAATTATCATTCAATTTAATTCGCTTAGCATCAATGTTATGAACATGTGTATCACTACTATCGAGATTTAACAAGAATAAACCATTCATCTCAGGCGCATGACCATAAAAGATATTATTCATATAAATAGAACAACCATTATTCTCTGACTTAAACGAATAACCGTCTTGCATTAAACAAGATCCAGATATAATGTTCATGCTCAATGCAGGCACCAAATAACAATTATTAAGGTTTAAAACTAATCCCGAAGGTAGATGTAGAGGGAGCGTGCCGATGGCGGTCACATCGACCTTGGATCCATTTCCAACGCGCATCGTCACCTCGTCTCTCGCTAGGCTTCGTTTATTCCGCAATTCCTGTTTCGAGTTACAAATGTGAGCAACCGAACCAGAATCAAATATCCAGGCACTACTATGATTACCAGTAAGATAGACATCAATAACATATATATCAAATATACCTTTCTTCTTGATGAGGCCGCTCTTCAGATCAGCCAAGTATTTGGAGCAATTGCGCTTCCAGTGCCCCTTCTCCTTGCAGTAAAAGCACACAGTATCAGGCTTAGGGCCAGCCTTGGGCTTCTCAGGAGGCGCAGCAACTTTCTTGCCGCCCTTCTTGAAGTTGCCCTTGTTGTTAGGCTTGCCCTGCTTCTTGAAACTGGTGGTCTTGTTGACCATCAACACTTGGTGCTCTTTCTGTATCTCCACCTCAGCGAGATTTCAGCCTGGAGAAGAGTTCAGGTAACTCTTTGTTCATGTTCTGCATGTTGTAGTTCATCACAAAGTTCTTGTAACTAGGTGGCAGTGATTGGAGTACATGATGAATACCCAGCTGGTTAGGAATCACAATCCCCAAGTCACTGAGCTTCTTCGCGTGCCTAGACAACTTGAGCACATTCTCGCTAACGGAGCTACCCTCTTCCATCATGCAACCAAAGAAATGTTTCGAGGCCTCATAGCTTTCCACGGCCGCATGATTTTCAAATATAGCTTTGAGCTCACGGACTAGCTCATAGGGGTCGTGGTGCTCAAAAAGCTTTGGAGCTCTGCCTCTAGGCTGCACAGGATGGCACACTGAACTTGGGAGTACCGAGTTTTACGAGTCTCATAAACATTCTTTACTTCATCGGTTTCAGTTTCTGCAGGTGGGGCACCTAGCGGTGCATCGAGCACATATTGCAGGTATCCACCAGTGAGGAAAATCTTCACATGACGAAACCAGTCAGTGAAGTTGCTACCATTTCTTTTAAGCTTTTCTTTCTCTAGGAACTGGTTAAAATTAATGGAGGATGCCGCCATGATCTGCAACATATTTGCAAAGAGTCTAGACTAAGTTTATGATAAATTGAGTTCAATTTTAATTCTTAAATTAACTAGGTGAACTCCCACTCAAAACAACATCCCTCACATTGTCTTAGTGATCACACGAACCAAATCCACTACACCAAGTCCGATCTTCACGAGAAAAGATGTAGCTTCAAAGGCAAACACTCAAAGTGTTCATCATATCATTCATATGACTCATGCTCTACCTTTCAGTATCCCGTGTTCCGAGACCATGTATGTACATGCAAGGCTCGTCAAGGCAACCTTAGTATCCGCGTGTGCAAATCTGGCTTGCACCCGTTGTATGCACATGTAGAATCTATCACACCGGATCATCACGTGATGCTTCGAAACGACAAGTATTAGCAACGGTGCATACTAAGGATGAACACTTTATTATCTTGATATTTAGTGAGAGGGATCATCTTATAATGCTACCGTCGCGATCTAAGCAAAATAAGATGCATAAAGGATTAACATCACATGCAATTCATAATGTGTGATATGATATGGCCTTTCTTCTTGTGCTTTTGATCTCCATATCCAAAGCACGGACATGATCTCCATCATCACCAGCATGGCGTCAAGGTCAGTGGCGCCGCTTCATGGTTGTCCATCACTTATAGCTACTATAACAACTACTTGAAATAAAGCTATTACATGATGATTAGACACGCAGGTCTTTAACAAAAATTATAGACAACCATTAGGCTCCTGCCGGTTGCCATAATACAATAATGAACATCTCATACATCAAATATAATCATCATCACATGGCCATATCACATCACCAAACCCTGCAAAAACAAGTTAGACGCCTCTAATATGGTTTGCATATTTTACGTGCTTTAGGGTTTTCGAGTAAGATCCAATCTACCTACGAACATGAACCACAACGGTGATACTAGTGTTGTCAATAGAAAGAGTAGATTGAATCTTAACTATTGTGAGAGACAGACACCCGCAAAGCCACTTATGCAATACAAGTTGCATGTCAAGCGTGGAGAAAGTCTCATGAGACGCGGTCATGTAAAGTTAGCCCGGGCCGCTTCATCCCACCATCCCGCAAGATGCAAAGTACACTAACTAAAAACAACAAGAGCATCAACTCCCACAAAACCATTGTGTTCTACTCGTGCAACAGATCTATGCATAGACACGGCTCTGATACCACTAAAGGGTTCGTTGCATGGAAAACAAAAAAATTCTACCGTGAACATGAACAAAAACCAAGATCCAATCTAGGAAGAAGCAAGATCTAATCTACCAAGATGGAAGCAACGAGAAGAGCATGAGACTAACCCTCGAAGATTCCAAAGCTTACGAGATTAGATCTCGTTGTTGATGTAGTCGATCGTCCCGTACTGCAATCCGGCAGCACTTCCGTACTCGGTCGTGCGTATGGTGTCGATGAAGCCCGTCCTCTCCCCGTTCCAGCGGGCAGCGGAGGTGTGGTAGATCCCCTCGGAATCCCAGCAATACGACGGCGTGGTGGTGGTGGTAGAGGAGAAAAGCTGCAGGGCTTCGCCTAAGCTGGAGCAGACTATCGGTGGAGGAAGAGGGGCGGCCAGAGGTGCAAGGGTGAAGGAGCGCTGCGCCCCCTGCCCCCTCCCCTCTTTATATAGGGGGGGTGTGGTCAGGGTTTGCTTGGCCCCTCCTACAAGCCCTATGGCCGGCGGCCAAGAGAGGGAAAGGGGGAAGACTTCCCCCCAACTTGATCCCCCCTAGGGTTTTGGGGAAAACCCTAAGGGTGGCCGGCCTGGGCCTTTGGGGCTTGGTGCGCCTGGCCCATTAGGGCAAGGCAGCACCCCATCGGCCCATGTTGCCCCCCTAGGTCATGGGCCCCATGGTGGACCCCTCCGGAACCTTCTAGAACCTTCCCGGTCTTCCACCGGAAAAATCCCGAACATTTCCGAAACCTAGAAATCAACTTCCCTTATATGAATCTTATTCTCCGGACCATTCTAGACCTCCTCGTGATGTCCTGGATCCCATCTGAGACTCCGAACAAACTTCGGTCTCCATCTCATATTCCGAATCTACTTATGCGACATCGAACCTTAAGCGCGTCACCCTACGGTTCGTGAACTATGCGGACATGGTCGAGACTCCTCTCCGAGCAATAACCAATAGCGGGATCTAGAGATCCATAATGGTTCCCACACATTCAGCGATAACTTAGTGATCGATTGAACCATTTACATACGATACCGATTCCCTTTGTCACGCGATACTTTACTTGTCCGAGGTTCGATCATCGGTATCTCCATACCTAGTTCAACCTCGTTTCCGACAAGTACTCTTTACTCATACCGTGGTATGTCATATCTTGTGACCTAGTCACATGCTTGCAAGATAATTAGATGACATTCCACCGAGAGGGCCCAGAGTATATCTATCCGTCATTGGGATGGACAAATCCCACTGTTGATCCATATGCCTGAACTCGCACTTTCCGAATACTTAATCTCATCTTTATAACCACCCATTTACGCAATGGTGTTTGATGTAATCAAAGCATCCTTCCGGTGTAAGTGATTTACATGATCTCTGGTCGAAGGACTAGGTAACTATGTATCAAAAGCTTATAGCAAGTTGAACTTAATGACTTGATCTCATGCTACGCTTATATGGGTGTGTGTCCATTATATCATTCATCCAATGACATAACCTTGTTATTAATAACATCCAATGTTCATGATCACGAAACCATGATCATTTATGAATCAACAAGCTAGTTGTACAAGAGGCTTACTAGGGACTTCTTGTTGTTTACATAACACACATGCATCCATGTTTCGGTTAATACAATTATAGCATGGTGATACGTCCAAAACGTATCTACTTTCCCGAACACTTTTGCTATTGTTTTGCCTGTAATTTGTGTATTTTGGATACAACTAACACGGACTAACGCTGTTTTCAGCAGAATTGCCCTGTGTCTTATTTTTGTGCAGAAAATCAACTTTCAGGAAAATCCCCGAAAATAATTGCAATGGGCCTATTTTCACAGAAGACTTACGGAGCCAGAAGCCGAGACGGAGGGGGGCCACGAGGTGCGCACACCATATGGCGGCGTGGTGGGCCCCAGGGCCGCGCCGCCCTATGGTGACGCTGCCTCGGCCAGCCCCCGACGCTCCCCTCTGGACTACTTAAAGCCCATGACCTAAAAACGCACGGGGGTTCGACCAATCTGCCAGACGACATCCAAAACTCCGCCGCCATCGAAAACCTTATTTCGGGACCAGAAACTCCGTTCTGGCACCCTGCCGGGACGGGGAATTGGAGGAGATCATCGCCATCATCACCACCGACGCCTCTCCATCGACCATCCATGATTCCCCCATACATGTGTGAGTAAATCCCCCGTTGTAGGCTGAAGGGGATGGTAGGGATTGGATGAGATTGTTCATGTAATAGACATAAGATTGTTAGGGCATAGTGCCTAGTATCCGTTGTTGGTACTTTTATGATATTGTTGCAACTTGTTATGCTTAATGCTTGTCACTAGGGCCCGAGTGCCATGATTTCAGATCTGAACATGTTATTGATTCATGATGATATTCATTGTTTTATGATCTTACCTGCAAGTTGTATGCACATATTGCTGTCCGGAACCCGAGGCCCCAAAGTGACAGAAATTGGGACAACCGGAGGGGAAGGCTGTGATATGAGGATCACATGTGTTCATGGAGTGTTAATGCTTTGCTCCGGTACTCTATTAAAAGGAGTACCTCAATTACCGATAGTTTCCCTAGAGGCCCGTCCGCCACCGTCTGGTAGGACAAAAGATGTTGTGCAAGTTTCTCATTGCGAGCACGTACGACTATATACGGAACACATGCCTATGGTTATTTAGTACTTGGATATTGTTTTATTATTATCTGCAAATGCCTTGTCTTGATTATTACATGAGTTATCTTATCCATGCAGCGCTCGTTCATCAATCCCTATGCCTACAGTATTTTAATCCTGCTGTTTACTATAATCACTACTGCTGTCTTTATTACACTGCTGCTTATATTTCACTACTGTTACTGCTATAAAACTGTTGCTACTGATAAATTCTTGCGAGCAAGTCTGTTTCCAGGTGCAGCTGAATTGACAACTCCGCTGTTAAGGCTTACAAATATTCTTTGGCTCCCCTTGTGTCGAATCAATAAATTGGGTTTTACTTCCCTCGAAGACAGTTGCGATCCCGTATACTTGTGGGTCATCAAGACTATTTTCTGGCGTCGTTGCCGGGGAGCATAGCTTTATTTGCAAGTTCACCTATATTGTTCGTTGCAAATCCTCCATCATGGGTAAACCTCGTGATGCTAAAGTCGCCATATTACCATCCACTACAAGAAAAGGTACAACTCTGAGTACCTCTGCTGCTCTTGATTCACCATCTGTGATAAGTCAACTTGTTTCACCACCACAAGCTTCACATGCTGGTACTTCTGCTGAATCTGAAAATTCCTCTTATAATCTTGATGATGATTCTATTGTTCTTGATGATAATGGTTCATTAGGTTCTTTTCTAGATGCTACAATTGCCAGGTCTAGACAAATTGAAAATACTGTTACACCTATTAATTCACCTGAGTCTGTTGAACACTCTAGTGATGATCTTGATGAAGATTATGTGGAACTTGATGATGATTTTATTGATAAATGTAATGCTACTACTGATGCAAGTAACATTAAAAAGCTTCTTGCACAACGTGCTGTTAGATATAAACTGTCTCCTGATCCTAAATTTGCCACATCTCCTAAAAACATTAAGGATAAGGATTATGATTTTTCTCTTGATTTATCTCATATATCTATTGTTGAGAAAACACCTTTTTGTGGTACTGAAAAGAAACTGCTGTAGAGCACATGATTGAGCTTTCTACTTTGAGTAGCTTGTTTTCTGATGATACCAAGAAGCGTACTTATTTTGTTGCTAAATTTTTTCCTTTCTCATTAAAGGATGATGCTAAAACTTGGTATAATAGTTTGCCTCCTGATTCTATTGATAGTACAAATGTTTTGCTTGATGTTTTCTTTCGAAAATATTTTCCTGCTAGTGCTCAACATATTGCTTTGCAAAAAATTTATAGTTTTGACCAGGAAGATGGAGAGAAATTGCCTGAAGCTTGGGCAAGGTTTTGCTCTCTTCTTAGAGCTCGACCTGGACATGATTTGGAAAAGCATGACTTACTTGATATATTTTATAGTGGACTAACCATTTTGTCTAGGGCATACCTGGATAGTTGTGCTGGTTGTGTTTTTAGGAAAAGAACTCCAGACGAAGCGGAAGAAGTATTGGCTAGAATAGGCCAAAATCATGATGATTGTACTACACCTGAACCAACCCCAACACCAATATTGAAGAAGAGGGGTATGATTGAATTAAATGATGAAGATATGAGGGAAGCCAAGAAATCTCTTAAAGAGAAAGGTATTAAATCTGAGGATGTGAAGAATTTACCCCCCCCCCACATAGAAGATTTATGTAAGATAACTCCCCCTTCATCCACAATTGAGGTACATTCTCTTCAACGCTTTGATAAAGAAGATATTCCTTACTCAAAACCTCCTGATCAATGTTTAGATGAGTTTGATAATTATGTTGTTAAGCAAGATAATTTTAATATGAGAGTAGAGAATCATTTAATGGAAAATTCTCAAGCTATTAGTAAATTGAATGATATTGTGGAGAGAACCTCCAATGATGTTAAGATGCTTGTTAAACATTTTCATATGGTTCAAACTCAAATTGATCAACTCACTAAAGTGCAAAATGACTTGTTAAAAAATACTCATAAAGAAAAACATGCTTATGAAGTAACAACTAGAGGTGGTGTTTCTACTCAGGATCCTCTATATCCTGAGGGACATCCCAAAAGAGTTGAACAAGATTCTCAATGAACCAAAGAAACTAGTGCCCCTTCTAAGAAAAAGAAGAAGAAACATAAAATTGTTGTAGAATCTTCTGAACCTGCTAATGATCCTAATAGTATTTCTATTTCTGATGCTGAAACTAAAAGTGGTAATGAACATGATAAAGATAATGATAAGAATGATGTTTCTGATAACGAAGAGGTTGAAAATGAACCTGAAAAGCATGCTAAAAATAAAAAGTACACTAAAGAAGATTTTATTGCTAAGAAACATGGTAATGAAAGAGAACCTTGGGTTCAAAAGCAAATGCCTTTTCCTGTTAAGAAACTAAAATCAAAAGAGAAAGAACACTATAATAAATTTTGTGATTGGATGAAACCTTTGTTTTTGCAAATCCCTTTGACTGATGCTATTAAATTGCCTCCTTATTCAAAGTATATGAAAGATATTGTCTCTAACAAAAGGAAAATTCCTAATAAGGAGATTTCCACTATGCTTGCTAATTATTCTTTTAATGGCAAGGTTCCAAAGAAGCTGGGAGACCCAGGTATACCAACTATCACTTGTTCCATCAAGAATAATTATGTTAGAACTGCTCTATGTGATTTGGGAGCAGAAGTTAGTGTTATGCCTTTTTCTCTTTACAAGAGACTTGATCTAGATAAGTTGATACCAACCGATATATCTTTGCAAATGGCTGATAAATCTACTGTTGTTCCTGTTGGTATATGTGAGGATGTTCCTGTTCAAGTTGCTAATAATTGCTTAATATTAACTGATTTTGTTGTGTTGGAAATGCCTGAAGATGATAATATGTCTATTATTCTTGGAAGACCTTTTCTTAACACTGCAGGAGCTGTTATTGATTGCAATAAAGGAAAAGTTACTTTCAATGTTGATGACAAGGAACATACAGTTTATTTTCCCAAGAGGATTGATAAAGTATATGGAGTTAATACAATTTCTAATTTGAGATCTATCAAAGTGGGAGTTATTGATTGTCCTATATATGAGCCTAAAGAAGGATATCAAAATATTATGATTGGATCCATATCAATACAATATAAGGTAACATGATTGATTTGAGGTTTATTTCTTCTTATGACATGTAAAATTTATTTGGTGCAAAACTTGATCAACCTTGTTAACAAGTACATTTTATATGCATAGAAGAGCTAAACAACATTTCTTTCTTTCTCCACACTTGTTTACTTTCTGTAGTACTACTTGTTTTGCAAGATGCTTTAATTGTTTAGAAGTTTGAAAATCTTTTTATGTCCTGAAATAGTTATTTTAACACCCAGAAATGTGCATTTTTCGAAGCTTTAAAAAATTTACAAAAATTATATCACTGGTCCTATTTTTCAAAATGCAACCTGGGAGTGCCTGGGGCTGACCAGTGGGGCACCCCAGGGATGCACCCCATGTGCCGGCGCGACCAGCAAGGTGGGCGCGCCACCCTGTGGTGAGGGCCCCACCTGGCCCTCCACTCACTTATCCACCTACCACTCCACTCTCTTTCACGGGAAAACACACCACCATTGTTCAAACCCGAGTTTCTTGCTATTCTTGCTCGAGATTTTCGATCTGCTTGCTCAGCCCATCTTTGCTGCTGAGATTTGGAGCATTTGCTCTCCGGTATGTGACTCCTCCGATTATCTAAATATAATTTTGTTTAGTTGAGTATATCTTGAGTATTTTGCTGCTGTAGGTGACATGTTAAGTGAGTTTGCATGCTTGTTCTAAGTTGTAAAAATTTGATGCATGTTTAGTACTCTATCAAGTTCCTATAGTAGTTTTCCTCATTTATATGTCTCAAAATCAACTTTTATAATGATTGTTGAAATTTTTTAGAAAATGGAGTGGAATAGACACCAACTCAACCAACATGAATTGGAGGTGCATGAAGTTATGAGAGTCCACCGTGAAGAGGGGTATACCCCTCCTACTACCCATGCACCGATTTCATGAAGAGTGCGGGAATTTTTCAGGATGTTCAAAATCTAATTTCTAATGCAGGGTTAGAAGATTTTGTTGTTGGTGAACCTTACCAATATGCAAAACTAACCATGTCAGTGGTGCAGGATTTCGAATTCCATTGGTCCCAACCTAACCCCATGGTTCGATATAACATCTACAATAAAACTATCAACTTTCCCTTTGATGATTTTTGTGCAGCTATTAAAGTGCCACAATGGGGATCATGTGAGAAGATTAGGGGGATGCCACGGAAACTCTTGAATCTATACGAGATGATCTGTCAAGGGAGAAGCTTCTCAGATGAGAGTGGTAAAATTTGTAGTATTCAACTCCCATCTATTCGCTATTTTGCTTACTTTATCACCAAGTGTGTTCTTGCTAGAAAGAATGCAAATAAGTTATCTATCCATGACTTGGTTTTCTTAGCTGCTGCATTGCAACATGATAGAACTTATAATTTGGGTGCTTTGATAGCATTTAGACTTTCTACTAACCGTGATAAAGGAGGAATTTGTGGAGGTCTCATTGCCTCTCGTTTGCTAGCTATGCATGGTGTAGAACCTCACCCTCTTGATGTTCAGCTCTCTGTAGAGAAACTTGATATTGTTTCCATGATAACATGAATTTGTTTCTAATCGGTCTAACTTTAATAACCTGTCCTATGAGATAACCTTTTTCAAGAAAAAGTGGAGAGTAATTAAATCTGAAAGGCTAGTTGTATTGCCTGCACCTGCTTTGTTTAACCTTGATTCCAGGAACGGTTGGTCGGTCACAGAAGATGAACTTGATGCATACAAAGAGAGGTGCGGCCATCACGCAGGGGACGGCATAGAGGAGGCCGAGGAACCCCTCGACTTGTCATCCGACGCAGCAAGTTCTTCACATCATCATTTCGGGCATGTGGAGCCTTCATCCTTTTCTTCGGCACAGGGATCTTATTACGATCACGCCATGTATGATCCACCAGCGTGGAACCCTGACCCTCGCTGGGGTTGATCTCCACTTAGGCCAAAAGCCTAAGCTTGGGGGGAGGTATGCCAGCATCACTCATTCATTGCATATTACAATTGCCGGATATTTGTACATACTTGTTTCACTTGTTTTGGTTGTTTCTCTTTCGGTTATTTTTATTTAAGTAGGTTTCTTACTTTAGTTTTTGAAGGTTTTTACTACTGTAGTAACCTTTGTGTTGAAAGTTGCTTTGTGTTGCTTCAATACCTTTACTTTGATTTATTGCTTTATGAGTTAACTCTTATGCAAGACTTATTGATGCTTGTCTTGAAGTACTATTCATGAAAAGTCTTTGCTTTATGATTCAGTTGTTTACTCATGTCATTACCATTTTTTTGATCGCTGCATTCATTACATATGCTTACAATAGTATGATCAAGGTTATGATGGCATGTCACTCTAGAAATTATCTTTGTTATCGTTTACGCTCGGGACGAGCGAGAACTAAGCTTGGGGGTGCGATACGTCTCCGACGTATCGATAATTTCTTATGTTCCATGCCACATTATTGATGATATCTACATGTTTTATACACATTATATGTCGTATTTATGCATTTTCCGGCACTAACCTATTAACGAGATGCCGAAGAGCCGATTCTTGTTTTCTGCTTGTTTTTGGTTTCAGAAATCCTACAAAGGAAATATTCTCGGAATTTGACGAAATCAACGCCCAGGGGCCTATTTTTAGACGAAGCTTCCAGAAGACCGGAGGGGAGACGAAGTGGGGCCACGGGGCGCCGCCACACTAGGGCGGCGCGGCCTAGAGGGGGCCCGCGCGGCCCTAGCGTGTGGGGCCCCCGTGGCCGCCCTTGACCTGCCCTTCCGCCTACTTAAATCCTCCGTCGCGAAACCCCCGATGCACGAGAGCCACGATACGGAAAACCTTACTGAGACGCCGCCGCCGCCAATCCCATCTCGGGGGATTCAGGAGATCGCCTACGGCACCCTGTCGGAGAGGGGAATCATCTCCCGGAGGCCTCTTCATCGCCATGATCGCCTCCGGAGTGATGAGTGAGTAGTTCACCCCCGGACTATGGGTCCATAGCAGTAGCTAGATGGTCGTCTTCTCCTTATGTGCTTCATTGTCGGATCTTGTGAGCTGCCTAACATGATCAAGATCATCTATACTGTAATTCTATATGTTGTGTTTGTCGGGATCCGATGGATAGAGAATACTATGTTATGGTGATTATCAATCTATTACCTATGTGTTGTTTATGATCTTGCATGCTCTCCGTTATTAGTAGAGGCTCCGGCCAAGTTTTTGCTCTTAACTCCAAGAGGGAGTATTTATGCTCGATAGTGGGTTCATGCCTCCATTAAATCTGGGACGGTGACGAGAAAGTTCTAAGGTTGCGGATGTCTTGTTGCCACTAGGGATAAAACATTGATGCTATGTCCAAGGATGTAGTTATTGATTACATTACGCACCATACTTAATGCAATTGTCTGTTGTTTGCAACTTAATACCGGAAGGGGTTCGGATGATAACCTGAAGGTGGACTTTTTAGGCATAGATGCATGCTGGATAGCGGTCTATGTGCTTTGTCGTAATGCCCAATTAAATCTCACTATATTTATCATATCATGTATGTGCATTGTCATGCCCTCTCTATTTGTCAATTGCTCGACTGTAATTTGTTCACCCAACATGCTATTTATCTTATGGGAGAGACACCTCTAGTGAACTGTGGACCCCGGTCCTATTCTTTACATCAAATACAATCTACTGCAATACTTGTTTTACTGTTTTCTGCAAACAATCATCTTCCACACAATACGGTTAATCCTTTGTTACAGCAAGCCGGTGAGATTGACAACCTCACTGTTTCGTTGGGGCAAAGTACTTTGGTTGTGTTGTGCGGGTTCCACGTTGGCGCCGGAATCCCTGGTGTTGTGCCGCACTACATCCCGCCGCCATCAACCTTCAACGTGCTTCTTGGCTCCTCCTGGTTCGATAAACCTTGGTTTCTTTCTGAGGGAAAACTTGCTACTGTGCGCATCATACCTTCCTCTTGGGGTTCCCAACGGACGTGTGCTGTACACGCCATCAGTAGCATGTCATAAATATTTGCTTGCATTGTTTTATTCATAGATAGGTATGACATTGTGGTATCCTCCTCTGAATAATTCATTTGGATTGACTTGGCACATGCTCACGCATGCATATGACTGAAAAACAAAAGTCAATTAAGCCTCGATGATTTACTTTGCTTCAGAGTTCTTGTATCACTTTTATACCTCCGTTAATTCTATTTTGTCGCAAGCATGATTATGACGGTTATTGCTCTCTTGATTGTCGCTTCCCAGTCTATTGCTAGCCTTCACTTGTACTGAGCGGGAATGTTGCTCGTGCTTCCAAACCCCTGAAAACCAAGTTATTCCAAAGTGTCCACCATAAATACCTATGCATGGCATTTCAAACCATTCCAAGTAAATTTTCATGTTCTACCTTTAAAACCTTTAAAGTACTTCTCAATTTGTGTCAATGTTTTATAGCTCATGAGGAAGTATGTGGTGTTTTATCTTTCAACCTTGTCATTTACTCCTGACAGACTTTCACCAATGGACTAGTGGCACATCCGCTTATCCAATAATTTTGCAAAAAGAGTCAGCAACGGGTGCCCAGCCCCAATTAATTAACTTTTATTAATAATTCTCTTCACATGTTTTGCCCTGATTTGTCAGTAAGCAACTTAATTTGCAAATAGACACTCCTCCATGGTATGAGAATGTTGGAAGGCACCCGAGGATTCGGTTAGCCATGGCTTGTGTTAGCAAAGGTTGGGGGAGTGTCATCCATAATGAAACTAAAATACATGTGTAAACAAAAGAGAAGAGGGATGATCTACCTTGCTGGTAGAGATAACGTCCTTCATGGGAGCCGCTCTTAAAAGTCTGGTTGACAAGGTAGTTAGAGTATCCACTATCATTCGTTGACAACAACAAACACTTCTCTAAACAATTTTACTTCTGTTTTAAAAGTGAAAATCTCTAGCACATGTTAATCCCTGCTTCCCTCTGCGAAAGGTCAATCTTTTACTTTTATGTTGAGTCACCATCCTTTCTTTGAGCACCTTCTTCAGAGCATAATTATCATTCTTACTGTAATATGCTTGTCCCAGAATATGGTTAACTGCGGTATAACTTTGATGCTTTTATCTTTGATAATCTTTACTTCTAGTCTTTCCATGAATTTCAGAGGTGCCTGGGCATTTATATTTTGTTGTACAAATACGGGCAAGCGAGATACCACTTTATCATATCTTTTCATGAACATTGCAATCCTGCCGATAGATATGATTCATGATGCTTATTATTAGTTTGTTGGTATCTTTTTCATGATTGACATAACTATTAGATGACTTTATTTGCATTTATCTTATTATGAATTGCCTAAGTACTCGTCCATATAATGAGAATATTTACATCATATGAGCAAATGTGTTCGTGAAAGTTCTTTTATCGCACTCGATTGTTAAGCTGAATTGCTTGAGGACAAGCAATAAGCTAAGCTGGGGGGAGTTGATACGTCCAAAATGTATCTACTTTCCCGAACACTTTTGCTATTGTTTTGCCTCTAAGTTGTGTATTTTGGATACAACTAACACGGACTAACGCTGTTTTCAGCAGAATTGCCCTGGTGTCTTATTTTTGTGCAGAAAAACAACTTTCAGGAAAATCCCCGGAAATAATTGCAATGGGCCTATTTTCACAGAAGACTTACGGAGCCAGAAGCCGAGACGGAGGGGGGCGACGAGGTGCGCACACCATATGGCAGCGCGGTGGGCCCCTAGGCCGCGCTGCCCTATGGTGACGCCGCCTCGGCCAGCCCCCGACGCTCCCCTCTGGACTACTTAAAGCCCTTGACCTAAAAATGCACGGGGGTTCGACCAATCTGCCAGACGACATCCAGAACTCCGCCGCCATCGAAAACCTTATTTCGGGACCAGAAACTCCGTTCTGGCACCCTGCCGGGACGGGGAATTGGAGGAGATCATCGCCATCATCACCACCGACGCCTCTCCATCGACCATCCATGAATCCCCCATCCATGTGTGAGTAAATCCCCCGCTGTAGGCTGAAGGTGATGGTAGGGATTGGATGAGATTGTTCATGTAATAGACATAAGATTGTTAGGGCATAGTGCCTAGTATCCGTTGTTCGTACTTTTATGATATTGTTGCAACTTGTTATGCTTAATGCTTGTCACTAGGGCCGGAGTGCCATGATTTCAGATCTGAACATGTTATTGATTCATGATGATATTCATTGTTTTATGATCTTACCTGCAAGTTGTATACACATATTGCTGTCCGGAACCCAAGGCCCCAAAGTGACAGAAATTGGGACAACCAGAGGGGAAGGCTGTGATATGAGGATCACATGTATTCATGGAGTGTTAATGCTTTGCTCCGGTACTCTATTAAAAGGAGTACCTTAATTACCAGTAGTTTCCCTAGAGGCCCGGCTTCCACCGGCTGGTAGGACAAAAGATGTTGTGCAAGTTTCTCATTGCGAGAACGTACGACTATATACGGAACACATGCCTATGGTTATTTAGTACTTGGATACTGTTTTATTATTATCTGCAAATGCCTTGTCTTGATTATTACATGAGTTATCTTATCCATGCAACGCCCGTTCATCCATCCCTATGCCTATAGTATTTTAATCCCGCTGTTTACTATAATCACTACTGCTGTCTTTATTACACTGCTTGCTTATATTTCACTACGCTACTTGCTATAAAACTGTTGCTATCGATAAATTCTTGCGAGCAAGTCTGTTTCCAGGTGCAGCTGAATTGACAACTCCGCTGTTAAGGCTTACAAATATTCTTTGGCTCCCCTTGTGTCGAATCAATAAATTGGGTTTTACTTCCCTCAAAGACTGTTGCGATCCCCTATACTTGTGGGTCCTCACATGGTATGCAAACATTTATCATAAACACAAAGATATTATAATAATCACTTTATTATTGCCTCTTGGGCATATCTCCAATAGTGGCAGCGTACCCCGATGCGGCCCGCTGCTATTATTTTGACGTAAACCAAAATCCCCAGACGCGCATTTCAGTTCCCCGAGTCACACATCTATCGCTCCAATCTCTTTGGATGATGGCGGAGTGGTCGACTTCCACGCCGAGACCGCGCCGCGCCTCTGACCCCCGCCGCAACGCGCCTCGCCCTCGCCGGCCTCCGACCGCCAACCGCGTCGCGCCTCCTTGCCGCTGACCATGCCGCGCTACGCCCCTACCCCGGCCCCCACCCGGTAAGAACTGCACGCCCTTCACCTATTCAATGAAATGCTAATACGAGTTGCCGATTGCACAAGATATGCTTGATTGGCTGCGGTGATTACATGGATATACCTGATATTTTACATGCATATAAGTTGTTGATGTTTTGTCCGAATGTTGATTAATTTCCATTTCGACAAATTTCTAGCACTCCGTATGTCCTTTTTTTAGCAAAGGTCATGCCAAATTTTTTGGTGATTTTCTTTTTTGATTACTAATAATTTTCAATTTTGATTAGTGTTAGCTAGCCATGTCGTTTTGCGGAAAACGCAATGACGTTGTCACTGGGTCATCGTTAAGCGGTTTGCGTGGATGCAAAGAAGAAAATGCAGACACGGTCCACACCCTCCGAGAATAACTTAATGTAGTCAAGAAAGAATTGGCGACCCTGAAAGAAAACATGGCCACCATTGTCGAAAGCCAAGCGGAAAATAGGGTCAACGGCAACCTTCCTATCTTGATACAATCGATCGAAGATCGGATTGCCGGAGGTCGATAAGTGCTACATCCCAAGTACCAACGTAATGTGGCGTCTGGTTCTGCCGAGCCTGCAACACATGTGGCATCTGATCCTGCCGCGCCCCATCACATGTGGCGTCAGATCCTGCCAAGCCTGCTTTGAAAAAAAAAGGACGGAAAAGACTTAAGAGAAAGGATTATGTCGCTTTCCAAACAAACCGGGTTGTGGACAAGATCTACACACAAGACCGACAATATCATGTGGCGGGTGAACCTATGTTATTGTGGGACAAGTACCTAACGCTACCGGGTGATATGAAGAGTCAGCATGACATCATTCTTAAAGAAGAAAGACGTCTTATTTCCATGGAATCTCCAACATACCCGCCTTTTGTCGTCACGATTCCTAAGGGCTTGGACTTTGTCGATAAACACCCCGTGGACATGTTTTTCCTGAGATTTGAAGACATATTCTTCATGTTTCACATGAATATACTCCACCAAAACTTTGTTCGCCTATTTACGCTTGTTGAGGCCTACCAGGTCAGAAAAGAGCAAGACTTATCCCCGAGCTTGGCGATAGCGTACCCGTACTACCTGTATGAGAGCTACTTGGTCACCCATGAGAACAAACTCAATGCGATGCATTACATCGAAAGTCTCTTGGTGAATAAGGACAAAGAAATGTTTGTCCTTCCTTATTTTCTCGAGTAAGTCACTTGCTAGCGCCACAAGATGCCTTCGTATATATCTCTTTCATTATGTTTGAGTTGAGGATATAATGGTCTGTTTGAATTGTGTTGCACAGAGACCAATATTGCACCCTCATTGATTTGTGGATCCAACACTCGCACGCCGTGTATTTTGACTTGGGGAGTGCGAAACTGAAAAACTACACCAACATCAAGAACGTTCTAGATGATTCTATAAACCGCTACTACTTGAAGGGTAACGGCTTGAAAAGAGAAGTAGTTATCAGAGGTAGGTGTGTATTCGGCCACAAAAAAGAGTTCCCCTGCGTGAAGCAACCAAAAGATAGCACGATGGAGGCACTCTACGCAATCCATCACACACGTGAGTTTGTACGGGATTATCGGCTACTTGTGGAGCCATCTAGTCTCACAACATGGGTCAGGGACTTTGCGAACTATAGCGAGGAAGATTTCAGATTGGAGTTGTATCGCATTCAGCATAAGCTTGGGCAACTCATCTGGAAGGATGTCTGCAGTTCGGAGGAGTTGTTCTACTTTGGGCATGTAAACCCAAGTTAGTGGCATATAGAAGAGCTCTGTCATCTTCAGGGCGACTACCTGGACTTCATGACGTTTGATGGCCTCCGACCGTTCCCTCGTGCATTTTAATTTGTATGATGAACTTGCTTAGGTTTAGTTTTGAATGATCTATAAGTCGTGTGTTGTAAACTGATCTTGCACATTGTTTACGCATTTGACTTGATCTTGTTGGTTGACCTCTTGCCGTGTGTCTTTATATTCAACTACACTTGCCGATGATTATACTCTGGCACCGTCTAATGAAAGAGGGAGCCAATAGGACCTTGTCTATACGTCCATGCATATTGCTTGCACATTTGACTTGGTCTTATTGGTTTACCTATTTTATCGTGTGTCTTTTATATGAGGCTCATCTATTGGTACTTGGCTTCTTTTAAATATTGTGGCACTACGTCGTATATTATGTATGAATTTGCTTTACTGACGTATATTATTTATCTTATGCATAGAGATGTCGTCGTATGTCGTTTACAAGGGCAGAGTTTCCGGAGTCTATGTTGTAACTCTCAAGAACATAGTAACTTAAATTCTTTGCCCATGAGATCATGTTAATCACTAACACCGGAAGATAATTTGAGAACATCAAACGCCACTTCGTAACTGGGTGGTTATAAAGGTGGCATTGGGTACTCTGAAAGTGATAGTTGAAGCTCATGGATCAAGAGTGAAATTTGTCCATCCAAATGACGAATAGATATACTCTGGACCCTCTCGGTGAAATGGCATTCAATTAGTTTGCAAGCATGTGACTAGGTCACAAGGTATGTCATGACACGAAACGAGTAAAGAGTACTTATCAGTAACGAGATTGAACTAGGTATAGAGATACCGATGATCGAATCTCGGATAAGTAAAATATCGCGCGACAAAGGGAATTACTAACAATTGCTTATGGTTCTTTCGATCAAAAATTCATCGTTGAATATGTAGGAGCCATTATGGATCTCCAGGTCCCACTATTGGTTATTGGTGGAGAGGTGTCCAGATCATGTCTGCATAGTTCGCGAACTATACGGTGACACACTTAAGGTTCGATGTTGTTTAAGTAGATATGGAATATGAGATGGAGACCAAATGTTGTTCGGAGTCTCGTATGGGATCCAGGACATCACGAGGAGGTCCGGAATGGTCCGGATAATAAGATTCATATAAGGGGAGTCATCTTCTGAGGTTCAAAAAAATATCGGTATTTTGATCGGAGCTTCTAGAAGGTTCTGGTGGGCCACCGGTGGACCCACCACCCCAGGAGGGCCACATGGGATGAAGGGGTGCTTCCTAGCCTTAATGGGCTGGGCGCACCATGCCCTAAAAGGCCCAACCAGCCAAACTTGAGGGGCAAGTTTCCTCTCTGTGGGTCGGCCCAAGGAGGTAAAGTAGGGGCCAAGGCAGCTTATGGCTGCACCCTCCCCTATATAAAAAGGGGAGGGGGCAAGGGTGCTGCCCCAACTCCTTCCCTTGAAACCCTAGCCGCCACCCTCTCTCCTTCCTTACTCCTGCGCCGGCTTGGCGTAGCCTGCGCAGGAATTCTTCTCCACCACCACGCTGTCGTGCTGCTGGAATTCTGAGAAGGATCTACTACATCCACCGCCCGCTGAAACGAGGAGAGGACGTCTTCATCGACACCGTACGTGTGACCGAATACGGAAGTGCTTCCTGCTTGCAGCACTGGAAGGACTTCATCTCGAACTTGAGTTCGGCAAGAGTAGGACTACATCAATCCACGAGATCTTATATGTTAACAATTTGGATCTTTGAGGGTACGTATCTCATCCATCTCGTTGCATAGATCTAGTAGATTAGATCTTGGCCTTTTCCTAGATTGGATCTTGGTGGTATTCGTTCTTGCGGTAGAATTTTTTGTTTTCTATGCTACAACCCCTACAGATAGTGCGCGTATCTAGCTTCCGCTTCCTCCATAGTGTTGTACTGTGTGTAGATGCAGCTGCGAAAATGGTGTACCTGCCTCCAACATACTTCCTGACTTGATCTGATTGCTATACTTACTATGGGTGTGTGTCCATCATATCATTTTCCTAATAATATGATCTTGTTATTAACAACATCCAATGTTCATGATCAGGAAACTTTGGTCATCAATTAATCAACAAAGTTAGCTTAAACGAGAAACTTACTAGGGACTCCGGTTTATTTACAAAACACATATGTATTAATGTTTCCAATTAATACAATTATAGCATGGGATGTAAACATTTATCATGAACACTAAGATATAATAATAACAACTCAGTTGTTGCCTCTCGGGATATCTCCAACACTATCTAGCTGAAGAGATGAGAGAGATGAGGAGGAATCGGATAAAGACCGTCTTCGTCCTGATGCTGCTCATCGTGACTGCATTTCTCATCTATGTTATCGGTTTAATTTAGATTGCTAATTAACTAGCTTTTGATCCATCTTTGGTTCTGACATTTGAGATCAAATAATGGTTTGGCACTGGTATAATCATATCATCTTATCTTCGATTCAGACATTAAGGTCAAGTAATGGTTTGGTACTGATATAATCATATCATGTGTATGTATTCCGTATCATGTAATCATATCATGTGTATATATTTCGTATCATGTGTGTATGTATTTCGTACTGCATGTGTAGGTATGGTTTTTCGATAAAAGGAATATATTAATATCAAAAGATACCAATTACATCCAGCCTCTGCAACAACGCAACATCCTAACGGCAGTACGGATGAACACAGCCAAAAAAGAGAAAAGAAAACTAAGAAACAAAAGTCCCGCTACAACATCCCAGACCTAGCAACAGCAATACATCCACCACCAAGACAACACCTGAAATACACTCTTCAAAAGCGACGCCTCCAAGAAGGGAACGATGCACCAGCGTCGTCACCGTCTGACCAAAGATCTTAAGTTTTCACTCTGAAGATAGTCCCCGCTTTAAACAATGGCTCCAACAAGGTCATTGTTAGACACAACCAGTTACGGCTAGACCTTGGATTTTCACCTTAAAAGGTAGGACTATGAACTTCACGTGTGTTGCGGCCTCCACTTTCATACCACCTCTGCAGAGCCCGGAATGCCAAACAAGTCCCTCAACATTACAGAGACTTGAACCTTCCTTAGCTAGTCCTTCAATCCGACCTTCATGATATTCCTCATCATGGACCAAAAAATCACTTGATGTCAACACAGAATATAGCTTCGCGTCGCTCCCTCCAGAACCAAACGGTCATAATAAAAGCTCCCTCCAGAACCAAACGGTCATAATAAAAGCATGGGTGCGCGCGATCGAATACCACCCGATCCAGCAAACTCTAGGCAAAAAATACACTGTTTCATTCGCCGACGGAGCTTTCCGGAACTCATCACTCCTGCCAGATCAAGGTAGACTAGCCGCCAGCAGATCTTCATCTTCGTATGATAGAAACCCGAGGAACGCCACCATCAAAGCTAGACTAGCAACCTCCACGCTGCCAGTCACTCTCGTCGGATCACCAGAGAAGAAGAAGGCGGCGCGGAGCACCAACGATGGCTTGGTCGAAACCATGAATCCTGCATCGAATTGGGTCCAAGAGCCAAATCATGCGTAAATCGCCGCCACCACAGAACCGCCGCCGGAGGCGAAGGCCGCCACGCACCACCCACTTCTCCATGGCGATCGGCGAAGTGCATCGTTGGCTGTGGACACAGCCAACGCAGCCGTGTCGCACCGTCGTGGAAGCCCTCTCCACCCCTTCGTCCTTCGACAGGAGGGGCGCCGCCATCATCACCAGAGACGGCAGCATCGGCGGGGGTGAGGGTCCGCTGGGGGCTGGAGGCGGAGGGGAGGGTAGGGTGCCAGGGCCTCTGCACCAACTAGGAATGCTCACCAGCTAGGAATGCTCACCAGCCATAGGCCTCAAGATAAATTGCATGAGTATCAGGTCCGTTTGTCAGAATTAAAACTCAGGTGCTAGGTTTGTACACCCCAACCAGTTGAGCTAGGCTGGTAGCTGACAATATGTGTTTTCAACTTTGTGACAAACAGCGGTACCCAGTAACAAAGTAGTCCTAAAATTTCATAAATAAAGTTGTTCGAAAATAGTGCAGCATGAAAAGGGAACTACCAGTCTCTAAGTCCAAAGGCAAAGCGTACACCATTTACAGCTGGAATATTATTGGAGCTGGCAACACTGATACGATCGTAAGAAGGGAACATGGTCAGTGCAGCATCCGTCGCTCAAATGCAGCGCCATCAGACGAGCGCGCGCCTCAGAGCACGTCCGAGAGCACGTTGGCGGCGGCGGACAGCGCAGCGCCGGTGATGGCGCACTGCACGACCTGCTCGTGCGACGCGTTGTCCGAGGTCAGCGCGAGCGCCGCGCCGGTGACGGCGCCCGCCACCGCGCTGTTCTTCCAGTCGTGCGTCCCGCGCACCTCCGTGAGGCCGTAGGTGAGGCCGGAGTGCATCCCCGCCGCGAGCCCTGCACCGAAATTATCTCCAACAGTAACAACGCTTGAAATTTTCAGGAACCAGCAGCGACAGAGTATATGAATTTATCGCAAAAAAAAAAGTATATATGAATCACTGTTTGCTTACCCCACTGGAAGGACTCTTTGCTCACGCCTTTCACCTGTGGAAATTAGGAACAGAAAATATCGTAAGGAACAAGTAATGACAGAGGCTACAATTTCGTAGCAAGAAGTGCGATCTGCTGGCTTACCATGGCCTCGGCTGACTTACTGTTGTTCGAACCTCCTTTTGCCGTCACAAGAAAGAAAAGGTTAGAAACAGACTGTGAATCAACTGAACTCAGTATATATATATAGATCAAACGACAGATTAATCTCCATGGTAATACAAGCTAGCTGGTGGTGGTGTTACCCTTGAGGTCCGGGAACGTTCGCTTCCTGGTTCCAGTTGCGTCCGACACCGATCCGGTGACCCCAGACTCACCTGCAGAAGCAAGACAGGGAACCAACAACAGAGTGAGCTAGCCTAATCCAGTAATCCTCTACTAGCAGGTAGACTGACCAGCAGCTCTATCTTGAGTGAATCAAAGAGCTAGTTCTATCGGCGTTAGCATCAATGATTTGTCAGTTACCTTCGATGGCCATGAAGTAGGAGTCCCGTGTGACGGCCTGGATCGCGCCGATCTGTCATTGCAGGAGGAAATGTCACACGCTTCGAATCTTCAGTTCATCACAAAGTAACCCGGCCATCACAGGATACAGAATACTGTGCAACGTAGCAGAATGGAGAGCGAGAGAGGCGAGGCGAGGGGTTCATAACTTCATACCCCGGCGGCCTTGACGAAGCTGTCGGCGACGCGGTTGAGGAGGGGGTGGCCGAGGTCGAGCATCCAGTTCTTCTCCAGGCCGCGCACCTCGTCCACGAACTTGCGTGTTTCGCCGGTGTTCATCTTCCTCTTCTTTCCTCTGCTCTCTGCTGTTAAGCTAGGCTATGGACGAGAGAATTTCACGACCTGCGCGGGGAGAATGATAAGTACGGCAAGAGGCCAAACAAGCGAGTGAACTTTGAAGCACGGGGCAGCAGCGCTCGCTAGGTAACAGATGGACAAGGAGACATGACACGTACGCCAGCGACCTAGACGCGTGCCGGCTCCGGGTTACTCGTGGCACTCTTCTGGAACGTGCTCTGGTGCGCTCGTGATTTACGGGGCCTGCCAAATCCAAAGGTCTGACCTGTTTTCGAGCACTCCGATAGCATCTTTCGATGGTATATTTTCTCTCTTTCAGTATCCCCGATAGCATCTTTTGATGGTATATTTTCTCTCATTCAGTATCCATGACTCGGGAGGGAAAGAGGATGCACGGAGCACTAAAATTAGGCCATTTGCCAGCTAGAGTGATGAAATATAGTCTCCCAGTTTGCAAATTTGGTCAAATTTAGTCTAAATATGGATGTATCTAAATATATTTTATTGTGTGTGTTCACACATTCTAGAATAAAAACTGTGTTCCAAATTAAGTGTCATAAATCTTGTTAAATTTAGTCCATTTATGGACATATCTAGACATAATCTACTGTCAGTTCGCGTATTTTGAAAGAAAGAAAACTGCGACACTTAATTTGGAATCGTAACGAGACAAAATTGCACGTCAGTTTATATGCTGTGCACCGAAACGCCTCTGTGTTGGGGTTGTCAGCGAAGAATCACCGAAAATCAGCCACAGCCTTTTTAATTCGATTGCATCTGCCTTACGAAAGAAATACGGAGTAGTTACATGGATCACTCTAATTCTCAAATGAAGCAACAGCTGACCGTCGTCCAGCAAACAAGTTCATAACACATATGGTTCACCTCCCAAAACTAAAAGCCATACAAGATTTCCGGAGTTTATTCCTCTGTTGATGCTAGATGCTGCGCCTTAATTATGGGTTGATCCCAAGCTGAACGCGCCAATCTTCAAGCTGCTTTTTTACTTGTTCTGAACCTGTAGAACCGTAAGATATGAACTTGTTGACGGCATTTTCGACGCCCAAATAGGCGTAGACGTCCCTCTCAAAGACAGGGTGAACTGCTTTCAAGTCATTCATTTCAAGTTCTGTCAGCTGACAGTTCTTCGACACGCATAGAGCTACACACCTCCCGACTATCTCGTGAGAAGTTCTGAATGGGACGCCCTGTCATGGAGAAATACAGAATAACTCAGCAAGAGAAGTAAACAACGGAGCAGGGATACCTGGAGCTGCACAGAGCAGCAACAAAAACTAAAAGAACCAATTAATTTGTAATACTCTGGGCAAAAAAAATTGATTGCAGGATGTGGGCTAGTTCTTATGTGTCCAAAGTTATGTTCGTATGTAAAGCTCCGCGTAGTTTGGACTAAGGAGAGGAAACAGTGTTACCTTCTTCACAAGATAATCTGCTAGTGTAGTTGCATCCAGATAACCAGCTGGCAGCGAACTTTGTATTCTTTTCGAGTTAAAAGAGATATTCTGAGCAAACTCACTACATACTTCAAGCATTCCTAATATGGCCTTCACACTGTCAAACAAGGGTTCCTTGTCTTCCTGCTCAGATAAGAAATTTTCAGAATTAACACACAAAAACAAGCCTGGTTCAACATGCTTCTAACTATTTTGAGCAAACTCACTACATACTTCAAGAATTTCTAACTATTTTATAAGCATGAGATGCACCTGTAGATCACGGTTGTAGGCCTGAGGAAGGCCTTTGCAGAGGACTAGGACAGTCATGAGATCACCAATAACCCTGGCAGATTTCCCACGAACAAGCTCCATTGGATCTGGATTTTTCTTCTGTGGCATAATGCTGCTTCCAGTTGAAACCGAGTCACTTGGTGTCAAGAAGCCAAACTCCTCTGATGCCCACAAGACCCACTCTTCGCCAATGCGTGAAAGATGAACTGCGGCAATTGAATTGGCAGCAAGAAACTCCAATACAAAGTCACGGTCTGATACTGCATCAATACTGTAGAAAAGATTAAACAAATGCCGAAACAAAAAAAAAAAAGTGGGATTAACCCAAAAGGATGAAATCAGAGAGAAAAACATAGTTGGTTCAATTATTTTTGCTTACTCTAAGGGTTGGGCATTGAATTTCAATTGAACAGTAATATTCCATCACTAAGGCTGGGAATGGGAGTCGCGGCCAGAATACTGAGCATGTCAATCAAGCATGTATAAACAAGAAACTTAACAAGAACTGGCTATTTGAAACTTCTGCATGGTATCTCATCTCTTTACTATATATCCACAAAATGATAAGGTAGTCAGGCCCAAAATTTTTACTTAGCTTTACTTTGGGATCAAAGTGCTCATGTGCGCTTGCATATAAAGATAGGGACTCATTTTAGAAGATACACAATATCTATGGGTGTTAGGTATGCAACTCACTAAACTAACTCTTATCTTGTTAATAATTCAAGCAAGACATAGCACAGACAGCATGCTATCTACTATACATGTTCGCACTACTAAAGAAAGCAAGGATGTAAATTACCTGTTCTTCATTGGAGCCGTAAAGTTCAAATCTTTAGCAGTTTTGAACCTATCAATGGGAAGTCCAGTTCCAGCCAAAGCACAAGCACCAAGAGGGCAGAAATTCACTCTTTCCCTGCAGTCGATCAGCCGTCCTGCATCACGCTCCAACTGCGCAAAGTACAGTAAAAATAACATCAGATTTATTTCCAGGTATATTGCCACTCCAGGGCACCACTTAGTTCAGTCAAAGGTGAGCCATGATCCCACCAAAATTAAAATTTCACCACAAAATAGTAGTATGACTTATTCTGCTTATACGCTAATCACTCAAAGACTAAGTTGGCAAATGGACAAATGTTTATTAGCACAGTTGGCAGGATTAGTCCTCTGTGTTTTGGTTCAAAGCTTCAAACTGTGTTACAGCTTCATTCTAAAAGGAATGAGGTAGTAATATTATAAGGAAATTAGTAAAAGTATCTGAAACACTGTTACACCCTTGCACAAGAAACATAGCAAGAGGTTAACCATAAGATGCAAGATTGTAAGTTTAATTTTTCATTGCGTGTCAAGCTGATCTGACCTGGCAGATAGTGGTGAACAATTCAAAGACAGGACAGACTATGAAAAACACCCGCATATAGTGCTCTTCCTTCACATTTTAGATTACATAACAATATGTACAAAGGAAAAAAAAAAGGGGGGGGGGGGGGGCTAGTTCCTTAGATACTGTATTGGGATATGGCTAAGTTACAGCCGGATGGGCTAAGTTGAATGTTCACTATAACAATGAAAAACTTACGTATTGCACACCAGATCCTCATATAATCATTTTCAATAGTAAAAAAACAGACCTAATGTGGCAAACAGTACTAACTCCTGAACAATTCTCACATCAACTATGATGAGTTAGAGTAGATTAATTCAATTACTAGAGTGTAAAGGGGGCATTCAGAGATTTGTTTACATTGTAGTTACAGAAATTAGCCATGAATAAGACAGACAGTCTGTGAAATAAGAGAATGCGGGTACCTGTTCAACATAGGATAAGAGAAGATGTGGCAGCAAAACAGGCTGTGCCCTTTGAAGATGAGTATAACCAGGGACAATTAAGTCAACATATTTTGAAGCTAACAAAACCAGAGACACCTGAAAAAAAATAAGAATTATGTTGATGTTATCAATAAAAGTGTCTTATAGAGACGCCATGGAAAAGTTGCCAGAAAAAGGAAGAAATCAAGTGTTCGTATCTACAAAGCGGGATAGCTTACAATATTATCAATTATCAGCATAAGTGAACATACGATAAATTAGATCCAAAACAAGAATAAATATTCGAACTCTACCTAGCAGAGGAGCTGTTTATGCACAATGAAGAACAGCCTAAGAAAAATGTCCACTTATCACAAAGCTCAAGAAGGTGTATTCTACCTTACTCCCTCTTAGAGAGAGTGGAGAAGTAATCTTCGGAGTTTATTGCCCACAGAAGAGCATTACTCAAAAAAGTCGATAGAAATAATCTAACAGTTCAATTAGCTTTCATACAATCCAAGGTGGTGTACCAGACCCAAATAATAAAAATAGCAATGGATCTAGCATAGATCATAACACTAAGTAAAGAATCCATAATGCTTAATGACGTCTTCAAGAGCACAAAGCCAATGAATGCAACACCAGAAAACAATATGTATATTCAGACATGTTATAAGCAGAAGACCATGAACATCACAAAGCTAATTCAAGGACAAACCTGAAACTGTTTGATGCGAATCAAAATCTTGTCGATAGCATCGCGACACCACAGCCTAAGATCCGTCACGATTTGGTCGTTGCGGCTCCTAGCAGTATGTAGCTTCTTAGCCGGCTCACCGACCCTCTCAATCAGAGCCGCCTCAATGTTCATGTGCACGTCCTCCCTGTCCTTTCGCCACTCAAACTTGCCATCTTGAATTTGCTTCTCAATTTGATCTAGGCCCTCCAAGATGATATCCCTATCACCAGTCGTTATCAAACCCTGCATCGCAAATGATTCAGAACTTTCACTCGAATATGATGGGCACTGGTTCAATCAACATCTACCAAAAACCTAGAGGAAGATGCACTAATTAAATATTTGGCAAAATAGGGTTAAGCAAACCTAAGCCCCGAATTTGCTAAAAGATTAAACCCTTAATCCAATAATCCTTCAATGTGATGCTTCAAATCAAGTTAGACCGTTCTCTAGCAGATCCGGACCACACCAAAGGCAGTACTGCCAAGCTAGTTATTTCGTCGAACGCATTGCCAGCATAACCATCAGCAGGTTAAGCTCAGATTGGCAGAAGAAAACCAGAAGCTGCTTCGCCGCGGACTCGTCCAAGCAGAGAACTAACTGGTCGAAAATCTAGACGGTCCCAATGCCGCCGAGGTGGAGCGCACATAAGGTACCTACCTGGGCGGCGAGCATGGAAGCGTGGGCCTTGCTGCCCATGATGTCGTACTTGTAGAGCTGCCAGTCGTAGGAGATGGACTCGGTGAAGCGCTCGACGGCGTCGGTGACGCCCTCCTCGAAGCGCCCGCCCCAAAGCTTGGACTCCTTCTTCTCGTCGCTCTCCGAGGACGCCATCGAGGTAGAGGCGGCCGCGACGGCCGGGAAAGCGGGGCGGCGGCGGAGGGCGACGGCGCGGTGGGCGGATAAGGCGAGGCGGGCGCGGGGCAGTGAGGGAGGCGCCGGGGAGAGGAGGGATTGGGAGGTGGCGGCCATAAGAGTGACGCCGATGTTCGCGGCGGCGCGGCGGCGCGGTCGGGTGTTCAGGCAATTGGGAATGGACAGTAGATTGGGGTTCAGGCAATTAGGGGTTAGCCTGGGGCCTGGACCCTATTTTATTCTTCAGCTTGAGTGTTAATTTTAGTAGAACCTTGATTTTTTTTTTTTTCAATCGGCAGGGGACTTGATAGAATTTAACAGTAGTTAAAACTCAAACTAAAATATCTGATGTGAAACTAATATATTCCCTCCGTCTCATGAAATATATCGAAGGTTTATCAAACTTTAAATGTATCTAGATACTAAATAATAATGAATACATCTAAATTTTATAAAATCTTCCAAACTAAGAGAGTATCTATTTATGTATACTACTCCCTCCGTTCTTTTTTAATTGACTTGAATTTAGTACAAAGTTGTACTAAATCCGAGTCAATTAAAAGAGACCGGAGGGAGTACTTAAAAAAAGACGTTTCTCCCTGAAAAAAGACGTTTCAAAGCGAAAACTGCGAACAGAGGCCGAGCTACATGTAGCTTTTTATTTTTTTTAAATAAAAAATCATAGTTTTAATTTTCAAAAAAATCTGAAAAATATCCTAGACGTAGACAATGATGAAATCTACAAACGTGTAAATCTCAATGTAAAATTCTTTGTATTGTAGACTACACAAAAATGAAAAAATCTGGCAGATTTCATAGTTTTGAAATGTGCACTATTCACTATTCTCAGATCCACACATTTATCATTTTTGTGTAGCATAAACTACTAAGAATTTCATATTGAGATTTTACATGTTTGTAGACACCATCATTGGGTACATCTAAGATTTTTTTTCAGATTTTCGAAATTTTCAAAATGAAGGGCTAACGGGGGCCTCCATTTATCCACTCTTGTTTCAAAGTTCAAACAAAAGAGGTCTTCAAACGATCGACGTCGACGAGCCAGAGAACTTACCGTGTCGGCGAGCATGTCAGCGTGGGCGCGGCTGCAGGCGATGTCGTGAGCCCACAGCTCATTGGCCTCCGCCATCACAAGAGGCTCGGAGAACCGAGCGCCGGTCCCGGCCTTCTCGGCATTGCCATTAAGCCACAACCGCGGTGCCTCCCTGACCGTGGCCTTCACCGCCACCGCCGGCTCCCTATCGGCCACCATCCGAGGTTTCACCGGTCTCTGAGGCGACGGCTCGTTGATGAACTCCAGCGACGACTTCATGGACGACTCCGCGGAGTCGTCAATCGAGCTCTCGACCATCTCGATGAGCGCGGCGTCGTGCGCGGACAGCCGGTCGCCCATCGCAACCTCCACGATCTGCAACCCCTCGACCTGGTGCTGCCTCTGCGGCGTGAACGGCGGCCACGCCGAGTCCGTCGACGGCTGCTTGCCCGGCGGGCCCGGCGGCGCAGGTCTCCGGTCGGGCGTCGCCGGCGAATTGACGTTGCCGGTCTCGGCAAACGCAGGGGAAGGTGGCTGCGTCTGCGTCACCGCCACGGCGGGCGTGCTCTCCTGCGGCGCCGGCGGGGAGCGGGGCGGATGCGTCACCATCGACGGCGCCGGCGTGAGCGGCTGGCGGCGCGCGTTGGCCTTGCGCTCCTTCTTCTTGCTGCGGAAGCACGAGCGGATGGACGGGAGGCGCGCCTTCCTGTGCTTCTTCTTCTTGTTGTTGTTCTCAGGGGCGTTGCCCATGGAGTAGACGAAGAAGGACGGCTCCTGGCCTTGCTGCTCCGTGCCGACGTCAGACGAGACCCTGGATGGCGCCGCTCGGTTCCGGCTTTTGCTGCGGCTGCGGCTGCGTCCGCGGCCCCGGCCGGGACACCGGAACAGGGACCTCAGCGGGTTGAAGCAGCATGGCGTGGAGGGCTTGCCCCCGCTGCCGCCGCCGCCGAGGCACTTGCACCGGGTGCGGCGTCGGGACGATGACCGACCGCGAGGCGTCGACGACATGCCTGCCGGTAGATGTCTTGGAGCCGGCAGCCGGAGATCGCGCCTCTCTTTGGAAGTTTGTGTTTGTTCGTGGCGGTGCGCATAGGTTGGGGCAGGATTTTGTTACGCGCGCGCGCCCGTGCGTCCGTGCCTTACGGCTTATTACGTGCACTGCACTACCTGCATACCTCTGCAGCCATGATCGTGTGGGTTGCATGATGCGTGGTGAGCTCGTCTGGAGTAGTGCCGCTTAATCGACGGCACGATTATGATGATTAATTCCGTTGATTACTCCGGGAAGTTAAATTAACCGGGACAATTAGACTAGAGACTAGGACAAAACAAAACTGTCGCAGATATTTCTATATGTGAATGTCCCATCTGCGATCTGTTTTTTTCTGAAATTGATGTAGTAGTAAGCTAGCTGCTGAAGTGGTTCGCATTTGATCAAATTCAAATGAGCGGCATTTTCGGGACGTATAACATTAGCTCGTTGAGCAAGGTCACTCCCAACAATTCCACAAAATTTAAGTTTGGGAGTATCGGCAAACAAATCACGCATGGGCAATGAAGATTGAATTAGCATGTGGTAATTTTTGTGCCAAATTTTTTTAACACCTTATAAAATGGCATTGAGAAAATTACATCACAGGTGAAGAGAATAAAATATTGTTTATAGATATTTATGTTTGTTCATAATGTTATAATATTTATCATTAATGTTAAACTGAGATTATCTAGACACATCAAGTGCTATTATTTTATTACAAGTTTTACCATGATTGGCGATTTTATGAACCGTCGAACCAGGCTAATCCAACGGTGGAAAAATATGTAGTACTGGAAAGTACAAAAAAATAAGTATTGAAAAATACTAAAAAGTACTGAATTGTTTTATTTATTGAAAGCGTAAATATGTCAGATTGAGTCCACTAGCCACACCACCCGTCCCCGCCGTCTGCCTCGAGACCGTGAATGAGCGGCTCAGCGCAACCGCACCGGTCGTCCCTGCGCGAGGAATCGGCCCAAGCCTCGCCTTCATCTCCATCTTCCCCGTTCCCCGCATCCGCCTGATCGCCACCGTGGACAATGGCTTTACCACCGCGTCTCCGCTGGCCTATCCACCCGATCGTCTCCAAAGTGAGTTTATGTTAGTTCTGTGCTCCAGGGATCCGCGCCCTAGAGATCTCCCAGCCATGGTTCTTCGCTGTTCTTGAATCCCGACGCTTGCCGGCGTGCCTCGCCGCGCCATCACGCTGGTGAGTCGCCAATGTTTTGCATTGCTCGGCAGATTTGCATTACCATCTTTTCAGAGCGATTTACATGAACGATCCACGATTCCGAGTTTACCATATGTGTCTGATTGTGACAGCGAAAATAGTGGCATGGATGGACCTAGGAAGCTTCAACTGGAGTTACCATTGCTTAACACTTCTGAAACTCTTTAGATTCAGTTTGACGCCATACACTGATTTGATGGGACTCCAGATTTCAGTTGCAAACTGACATTGCAAAAATGTGTGATCCACTGGTTCCTCTTGCGATAGAAACAACAATTGTGATCTGCAGGGATTGAACGCTTTTGGAGCTAAACATTAGGCAGGCAGTCATGGGCATATGTCATTGTAATTTTGTTGAATTTTATCTAGGAGCATTCTAACGCTAGATAGATTGAGAAACTAACTTAATGTGGAGAATTCTAGTGTATATAGTTTGCTCATTTCTTATGTTGTGTGAAAATGTTCTGCTCGGTGCCCCAGCTATGAGGTGTGGTTGATGCATATTTGGTTTCCACTGCTGGATGTGCTCTCCGGGTGGAACCCACAATGCAACATTTTCAGATCAACAGCGTCAGGATCAAACTTCCGAAGATAAGCACAAGCTTGCACTGAGAGCTGCATCTTGAATGGAATCTGTACACTTGTTTATGCTTATTACAAATGATATATGGGTGCTATTTTTTTGTTGAAAGAATGTGGGTGCAAATGGTTAAAACTTGGACAAGTAGTTGACCCGCCAGATTGTTTTCTTAACATATACTTCTGGCATATATTTTCGGTTCTCTTATTTGGAAGGTGTCTCCAATGCATTGGCCTCTTTCATCAGAACTGGAACTCAACCACATACATGCCACACTTAGAATTAATTAAAGAGTACCTATACACAAGATTTAGAAGGATAACCTTTGTGTTCGAAAGATTGGTCGAAATAATTGTGTTTGAATGATTGGTTCGAAAAAAGAGTGCAAGTCGTGCGCCAATTAGTTGGTTAGTCTGCGAAGCAAAACCTCTGAACCTGCTATGACCTATGAGTGTCCTAGAGGAGGAGCACGCAGTAGAGAAAAGGTTCAATGACCATCAGCAGCAGATATGCCACATAGGAAGTAGTAGCAATTTTAGAAAATTTCCGCATGTACTCTGCTGTATTTTGGACTTCCAGATGACGCAACAAACATATATGAAGACCAAATCTGACATTTTAAACGTACAATCCAACTCAGAACAGAAATGCACCAAATATTAATTACAAAGGAAACAGTTACAAACACTAGTACAAGTTTCGGGTTCATTTGGAGCATTTCAATAATTCCTAGTGATACGTTGCAACAGTATCATCAATCCAATCCTGGAAGCACGCTCATTCACGGTGAGAAACTAGAACTACGACAAAAAAAAATTAACCAACTTGTTGCTTTTCAGCAGCAACGGGCAACAGATAACCAAAAGCGAAGCGAACACAGACATCATAGTTTCACACAAGGATTCTTCACGCATCCCTATCATCAGCTTCTTCTTCTCCATCGACATCCATGTCTCCCTCAGTTTGATTTGTTGCGATATCTGAAGCTAGCATTCTGCAAAATCTAACAAAGGGACAACAAAAAAGGTGCCTTTGCCAAATGCAACATATAATACACATGTATTGTAGGTAACCAAGACAGTGTTTACAAGATCTTGCTAATTTGTGTGGAACAGTATGTATACGGTATACTTTAGCTGTGTTTCGAGGTGCTTTGCACTGCCAGGTGGAGATCACCAGCGCAGATGTGGCGGTGGATTGCAGGGACGACGCCGGCGTGGGGTTCAGAGTGGGACTGTGGGAAAGCCAGAGTGGTGCCGGTTCAGTGCACCTGCCGAGAGGTGATAGATCGTGGACGAGGCGAGCGACCTCCCGGAGGACGCGGGCGAGCTCGTGCCTCTTGGGCGAGCATGCAAGGTGGTCGAGCTCCTTGATGAAGCAGGTTAGGCGGGCGCAGTGCAGGAATGGAGGGCGGAGGCGCAGGTCTGATTCGGGTACGCGTCCGGTGAGCGGCGGGGCGGCAGGGGCAGAGGATTGCGGCGGCGGGGGACTGAGATCGTGGACCAGGTCGTGCTCGCGAGCCACCAGTGTGCTGGGTGGGTTAGGCTAACGAAATTACCACAATACCTTGATTACCTTAATTTAAAATGCATAATTAACTTCCTCGATCGGAGGGACAAAACAAATTAGAGCGATAGTACTCGGCAGTACTCTGCCCAATCACCATAATGCAGCTCTTATTTTATTTAAATACTTAAACAAATTATGTTTATATTAAACTTTTGTACTTACTTCTAATTTATTTTGAAAACGTGATATCTTAACTACTATATTTTTCGGATTAACTAAATTAATCATGCTACAATATTGTTAAATATTAACATCTATAAATGCATAATACTTGTTTCAATATTTGAATATTTTACATCATATTTTGGTTTATGTTTTAATTATCAAATCATGTTTGATAAATTACATCTTACTAAAACTCTTCATTCACTTGAATTCCCTAGATATAAGAGATAGAAAGATGCCAAAGTCATTTTTCTCCACCACTATTGTGTGTTACTTAGATGATTAGATGTATCTATATCTGGTCGTGATCATCATACTATTCGTAAGTACGTTGGTAGAAATATGTAGAGCTTATACGAATGAAAATATCTTTCGGCAGATATCTGGAGTAATCCTGCCCGTTCGTTTATCCATTCCCCGCACCCATATTCATATGAGTAAAATACATGGGGCATCATTGAACTTGTCCATATAAATCAGTTTGGTCACCATACTTTAAACAAAAGTTGAATTTACGGCCAGCTACGTATTGAGTGATGTGGCAATGCTGGGCCAAATGGCAATGTCATAGCACTGCAAACAGTTTGTAAGTCCATAATGATTTTAATTCATCAGCGAATGTGCAAAAACCGTCACGGAGACGTGATGCTGACGGTTTGAAATTCCGTGGTCAATCTCGTGTCACAGATGGCCCGGATAAAGGTTAGGAAAGGCCGTCACAGATCCATGATGGTCATGCCCAAACCCGAAGCCCACCCGGCTCGGTTCGTCGTGATGGCCATATCCGTCATAGCACCGGTTCCCTCTGCTAGCAACCGTTGTGTCAGGCTGTCAGGTCAATGATTAACTGGTCGGGTGACTGTCATTTTTGTCATCTTGCGAGAAGCTCATGACCAATCTTCCTGCACAGGTGGCCCAATGAAAGAGAATAATGTGTCATTTCTAAGAGTTGCCACGTGAACCAATAAAAATTTACAAAGCTGCAACCTAGCACCGTACGTGTTATCCATCCGGCTTTTGACACGTGTACCGTCGTGGACGATCCGCAATGTGACACGTTGTTGCCTGCCAAAGCCCACCGGCGAGCAGTGGTTAAGCAACACGAAGAGCCGGGAGGCTTCCAAGGCGGCAGCGGGCCCTGGTCCCTCGACGTCGTCCCGCAAATGCTCCGGCACACGACCTGGCGGCTGCAAGGGCGTGCCACCTGACCTATACCTGGCCGGGAAGGTGTGGATTGCTTCGATTAGTTCCTCGCATGGCGGACACGTAAACATTAAATACGAGCCCTATCGGCTCTCAGGTTGCCCTGTGGATCGGCTCAAAGAGCCGATCGCCCCATGGTTCATGTTGGATTTTCAATGACATGGGGATCCTGCTTGATCACAACAAAGCTAAACCAATCTACGACAGTTTAGGGTTTTCACTGTATGATCGGAACATCCTACGCGTAGTTGAGCCTAATAGACACGAAAGATAACGGAAAGCTAACCCTAAAAGAGGCCTAAAAACCAACATAACGTTAATTCCCGGAACATCCCTCTTAGGACTAGCAAACCATACCTAACGCACTACCGGATCGTTCAACCCGTTTGCAAGGCCTAACCATACGGATATTAAACTAATCCTTGATGAACAAGGAGCACCTATAACAGATCGGATCTACTAAGTAACGAACAAGCAAGATGCTGCCCTTACACCTAGATGGGCAGCTAGATGTTGAGGGACGGCATAGCTAAGCAGATATATGCAAGAAAAGCATCTACGCAAGCCCCAAAACACCTATGCTAAATAGTGCTACTCGCCATCAACAACGCTTCAGTACGAGCAACACAAGGTAAACGAATAAACGTAATGCTGCCTAGATCGCAAGATGCGATCTAGGCAGCATGGTGCTTACCCGGGAGAAACCCTCGAAAGAAGGGGTGGCGATGCGCCTGATTTGTGTTTGTTGTGAACGTGATTGTCCTCCTTTTCCGATAACCCTAGATACATATTTATAGTCCAAGGGACTTTTTAATTTGGACGTGCACCTAACCGTGCACGAGTTAAACTCTATCTTTTAATCTAAACTACAATGCGATCTACTAATATTACAGATACACGGGCAATCAAGCCCAAATTCCTCGCGCAAGGCCGCTTCAAAGATGCTCCACGTGTATATTCTTCAAGCCCATCTTCACTTACGGCCCATCTCCTGATTTGGCCAAAATCCGGTGATAACACACGTGGCGCAAGGCACGTGTCACACAACAAAAGGGTCATTTGTGGCCCATTGACAGGGATTAACTTGTCAATGCCTACAAGTTACAGACTAGGGTTTAGTTGGAATTAGAGGGCAAGTAGATCTCGAAGGTTTCAGCCGGAAAAGTACTCGACTGCTATGAAAACTAGGATTGCGTAAAACAATGATTCGATCATCTCTTTGTCCCTCGACTCCCCCTTATATAGGAGGTGGAGCCGAGGGTTTCGTGATGTACAAATTACAGAGTTCGGAAGACTATCTGAGTCCGTCCCGTAATAGTTACAAGTCGATATTCCTAATACAACTCTATCTTTTCAAACTATCTCTTGACTGGGCTTCCGTGCTTCATAAAACTTCGGATCGTGGGCCTCCAGTAAACCCCGGGTACCATCTTCGGCAGGCCCATTGGGGATGCCTATGTCAGTAGCCCCCGAGATTTTGCCGGAATCGAAGAATCAGGGAAAATCTCCATCTTTACAATTACCAAATGATTTTCTCGAGTCAATAAATAACCTTTATAAACAATTCTATATTGTACATGGATAATGGCAATTGGGGCTGGTTCATCTGACGGATCAGGTACCAGTTAACTGCTCTTGTGGCAATCCGCAAAAACCTACTTCAAGATCACGTCCCTGGACATGATCTCGAGATACTAGCGTAATTCGACATGTGCCGCTTAAGGTCTTACCAGATGCCGAATTCCAGTTATGTTTTATCGGGTACCTAACGCGTCCGTTAGGATTTTTCTTCGTATTTGTTGATACGGAAAAAATAGCAAGGCGCCGTCAGAGGCGGCGCCACGCCGCACAGGACGGATCCCGGTGACTTACCTTCACAGAGTTTTGCGGCATTCAGAGATTAATTCGCGACTGAGGCGCTCTGAGAATATATTGTCGAGTGCTTTTTTCGGCTGCTGGAATAGCACATTCATTCGAGTCACCGGATGACTTATATATTTTTATCTTGTCCTCCCGATGGGAGTATATGAAGAGTTATGTGTATAACTCGAAATATGCTCCCCATACCTTTTATAGTTTCATCGGGCACGCGAACAGCGTTCCCGATAGGAGTAGCCCCTGAGGCTACAGCCAAGTGCTTGTACTTGGTTGTAGGCTCACCGTTTTAACATCTTTGTCGCTATATTGTCACTTTGTCGAGTTCTTCCATCATTATCGGGTGCGCGACCAGCTCTCCCGATGGGAGTAGCCCCCGAGGCTACAGTCGAGTATTTATACTTGGCTGTAGGCTCAACTTACTTTACTGATGAGGAACTCTATATTTTATCTTTCGCGTTTACCTCTTATCAGAAGTATAATACTTCTGATAAGAGTAGCCCCCGAGCATATGAACAAATGCTTGTATTTGATCATAGGCTCTCAATTTTTCTTTACTGCAATGCCCGAAATTTCCCTGTCGATATTCTTGATGAAACTCTGTAAAAAGTAGCCCCCGAGCATTTGAACAAAAACTTGTATTTGATCAAAGGCTCTCGAAATTATCAGTATTCCTTCACTGTCGCCAATCTTCATAACACCACGGTCGAACTTTTCCTTTTAAAGTGACATCAGCGCTGACGATAGCCACGACCAGCGTATCAGGAGGACGCGAGTTCTGGCTTGTCACTGACTTGTGGGCCCAAAATCCGCGGCACTTTGACACGTTACGCAAGTGGGGGACACATGTCCTCCGCTTTTTCTGGCACGCGCGCTGTAGCGCCTGTCCAGTTCCATCATGGTGAAAATACGTTTTTACCCCTTGATCCACGTGTGAAACATCAAGTCCATTCTCATATCATCCAATGGTGCGACGCTTTGGATTAATCTGCTATATATACTCATCGTCTTCCTCCGTCAATCCCCTTCGCTGCGCCGCACTCATATCCCGTTTGCCAAAATCTCCACTGCAACCACCAAACCCAGCGCTCACGCACTGCCCTACTTCCACGAGCGCCATTGTTGATGCCACCGCGGGCGAGGCTCTCCAAGCACAGTACTCCTGAAGCAAAGATGGTGGCTCAAGATCTGGGAGTTTCGGAGTGGGAGAGATCCAAGATCTCCGCACAGGACATCAATCTGCTGAAGAAACTCGGCCTGAGCAAGAAGAAGGATGCGCTGATCTTCCCCAGCGAGGAAAGCTACCCTTCGCCTCCCATGGAGTATCGGGTTAGCTTCGTTGACCACCTCTTTCGCGGCCTCTCCGCTCCAATCCATGATTTTCTTCGTGGATTGCTTTTCGTGTACGGGTTGCAGCTTCATCAGCTGACTCCCAACTCCATCCTCCACATTTCTATTTTCATCACTCTCTGCGAGTGCTTCCTCGGGACCCAACCTAATTGGGCTCTATGGAAGCACATTTTCTACCTCCGCCGCAATGGCTCCCACAACATCGCCTACAACATAGGTGGTGTCGTTATTTGCGTTCGCCCTGATGTCGAATATTTTGACGTCAAATTCCCTGACTCCGTCCAAGGATGGCGTAAAATATGGTTATAAGTCCGCGAGGAGTGTCCCGACTCGCTGGAATACAACATCGCCCCTTTTAACGGTAGCGAAAAAATTCTCCGCCGCCGCTCCTGGGATGCAGAAGCTACCGACAAAAAAAAATCAGCGACAGAGGCGCTGAAGAAGCTGATGTCTACGGGTGCTTCTATTCTTGTAGACAGTGTTGGGCCTCCAAGAGCAGAGGTTTGTAGAACAGCAGCAAGTTTCCCTTAAGTGGATTACCCAAGGTTTATCGAACTCAGGGAGGAAGAGGTCAAAGATATCCCTCTCATGCAACCCCGCAACCACAAAGCAAGAAGTCTCTTGTGTCCCCAACACACCTAATAGGTGCACTAGTTCGGCGAAGAGATAGTGAAATACAAGTGGTATGAATGAATATGAGCAGTAGTACGGCGCCGTAAAATAGCTCGCCGGCGTGCGGTTGATGGTAGTAATATTGTAGGAAGTAAACATGCAAGTAGTAACGTAGCAGTAGTAACGCAAGTAAAACAAGTAAACAAGCAGCGATAGCGATATTTAGGAACAAGGCCTAGGGATTAGACTTTCACTAGTGGACACTCTCAACATTGATCACATAACATAATAGATAAATGCATACTCTACACTCTCTTGTTGGATGATGAACACATTGCGTAGGATTACACGAACCCTCAATGCCGGAGTTAACAAGCTCCACAATTCAATGTTCATATTTAAGTAACCTTAGAGTGTAAGATAGATCAATACGACTAAACCAAGTACTAACGTAGCATGCACACTGTCACCTTCATGCTTATGTAGGAGGAATAATACACATCAATACTTGACATAGGCATCCCAAATGGGCCTGCCGAAGATAGTACCCGGAGTTTACTGAAGGCCCACT